>NC_090731.1:95722773-95907773 GCF_036898095.1 Palaemon carinicauda | reverse complement strand
GGATAAGCTCCTAGGCTGACAGGTGTTTTCGTATGCCCTTTGTTTTCCTGACATGTGCGACAATTACCTATGTGTCTTTTTATATCTGTAAGCATTGTATGCCAATAAAACAATGATTTGGCTTTCTGTGACATTAATGAGAACCCAGGGAGTCCATGTAATGGATTTGAATGCAACCAATTCAGGACAGTGGAAATAAGTGAGATTGGTACTACTACCTGGTCGTTAGTTACATGTGGTGTATTGCGGGTTTTCCTTGTCACAGTCCTACACAGAATATTATCTTTGATTATATAATTCTGCTGCTTATACTTTATATATTCCTTTTCTTTATGATTGCCTTTCAAAGCATTTATAATTGTTTCTATTTTCTGATCTTTTCTTTGCTCAGTCTGTAACAATTCAGCGCTCCAGCCTAAATCTTCTTGTTCAGATATTGTTTTTACAATAGGCATGGATGTTGATATATCTATTAATTCAGCTAAAGGCTCCTTACAAGATGACACGGGGTTGCGTGATAATGCATCCGCAATGATATTTGCTTTCCCAGGTAAATACCCGATTCTTGCGCCAAATTCTTGAATGATCAAATGCCACCGAGTTCGTTTAGGGCTGTGGTTGAAGCCTTTAAAGAACTCTGTTAGTGGTTTATGGTCAGAAAGAACCTTAACGGGATAACCGTAAATTATGAACTTAAAATGCACTAGCGAATTAACAATAGCTAGTCCTTCCTTGTCTATTACTGCATACTTACTTTCGGAAGTTCTCAATTTTCGAGAATAGAAAGCTATCGGGAAAAACTGTTTATCATATTGCTGAAGCAATACCCCTCCTACTCCTAAGTCTGAGGCGTCTGTTGCAATGAAGAATTCCTTACCGAAGTCAGGAAATTTTAAGATAGGAGAACTACACAGTTCATCTTTCAAAGTATTAAACGCTTGTTGATGTTGCTCATACCATATGAAATCTACGCCCTTCTTCGTAAGATCAGTTAAAGGAGCGGCTATTATTGAATAGTTGCGTATAAAACACCTGTAATATCCACTACAACCCAGAAATTGCTGTATTCCCTTGACATTAGTAGGTATGGGAAAATTACGTATAGCCGACACCTTATCATGGACTACTTTAAGACCTTGGCTTGACACCATGAAACCCAAATATATTAATTCTGTTTTGAAAAATTCACACTTACTAATCTTTACCCTTAAGTTATGTTGTCTTAATCTCTGTAGTACTAGTTCTAACTTACGTAGATGTTCTTCTAAGGTGTTGGAAAAGATTACAAGATCATCCATATAGGCATGCAATATATCCCCTAACAAGTCTCCAAACACTATGTTAATCATTCTTGTAAATGTTATAGGAGCACAACGTAAACCAAAAGGCATCCGTAAAAATTCATAATGTCCCCTGGCTGTGCTGAAGGCTGTGTATGGGATACTATCTTCTTCTAATGATATCTGGTGAAAGCCTTTAAGTAAGTCCAAACTGGTAAAATATTTATTCTGACCTAACAAAGACAAAATATCGTCAGTACATGGCACTGGGAATCGATCAGGGATCGTTCCCTCGTTTAGACGACGAAAGTCGACGCAGATACGCCATGTTCGATCTTTTTTCGGTACAACTATTAAAGGAAAATTATAAGGGCTGTTTGATTTTCTAATGACTCCTTCCTCTGACATTTTACCTACTTCATCATTTATTTCATTCTGGAATTTCATAGGGAGTCTGTACGAGGGTACATATATAATTTTCTGCTTGTCCTTTAACCTTATTTGATGCTCGATCACATCTGTTTTTCCTAAGGATCCATCCGTAGTGGAAAAGACATCTTGATATTTAGTTAAAAGTTCAAAAATTTTCTGCTGAATTTCTTCGTCTTGAATGTCTTTTTTTATTTTATTTTCTAATAGATCGCAAAAGGGATTCATCCGCAACTGATTGAGAGTGATTGATTTCAGCAACGGTAAGAATACGATGTTTATAAACTTCTACATCCAAGATATGTTAATTTTTGTGAATTACTAAAGTGTTATTTAAATGATTACAGACTTCGATATTACATTGCTGATGTGAGCCTACTGTATAAATAGCTTGTGTGACAGACAATCCGTTAGTTTTCAAAGTATCAGAAAGGATTAATATTTCAGATCCCGGTAGTGTTTTCTTTATTTGCACTATTAAATTCGAAGGTATGTTTGGTTCGATAGATTGCGTGCAAGATGATATTACGGGTGAACGAGAATTCTGCTGGGTCGCGTATATTATTTCTTTATTAGTGAGACAAGTTATTGGTTCTTCAACGTACGTTACGGTTACATTTGTCGTCTCCTTTTTATCCAAAACTGACTTTAAGGTATTAGAAGACTTATAGAATTTCCCTTTGATATACACGCCGTGCTTGGCAGGAGCTAAGATAATGTTTTGATTTCCCATAGATGGGTATCCTATAATTACAGCTGGATACATATTAATGTTTTTTACAACAACAAATGTATCGGCAAACGTGCGATTACCGACTCTGAACTGAATATGAGTTATGCCTATGACGTTTAATTCATTATTTCCTATACCTGGAAGTCTAATTCCTGATTTTTCAGTCGGAAAGTTCGGAAACAACAAATGATGCGTCTTCAAATCCATAATATTACGTGGACTACCAGAGTCAAATTATAATGTAAAGGATTTGTGTTCTAAATTTACAGCATATAAGGTTGGCCGTAACTCATTTTGGCATATTATTGTATGAATTCGTTGCAAATCTACGGGAGCATGCACTCTTTTACTTAATTCGGCCGTGTGTTTCATAGGAAAATCTATTGTCTCACAATTATCTGATAAAACATTAAATTGATTATTCAATACTATTGATGTTGACATGAATGACCTTGACCCAACATCACTCTCTTCCCCTCTAGAGTTAACTATGTGGTATTTGCTTTGCTCTGCACATTCTGAAAATTAGTCTGACCTTGCGAGGTCTGGTTTGACGGCCCAGGCTCAGCGATATTTGAAGAAGTGTTTGTTTGTTTCGGACTCTGAACTGCATTGACATTTGGTTGTTTCTTCTTATTGTTAAAATGAGGATTTTTCTTTTTATTTCCATATGGAACTGACTGTGGAATTGACTGTGTATTTCTAGGATATTGTTGTGTCTTACGCGAGTAACATTGACTATAAGAATGTGTTGCAGTGTTGTGAATTGAGCAAAATTTTGTTCTACAGTCTGCGCTTATGTGACCTTGACGTTTGCAGTTGTAACACGTCACTCCCGCTACTGGACTGTTAACTACGTTCACTGTTTGTGGTTTTGTTTCATTCTTTGCAAAAACTTGAGTTAACACGGGATCGAGATCTGGACACTTGGACATGTGTTTCTTTATCTGTTTATAGACATCCAATTCCGTACTTGCAGGCGTTAACTTCTTATCAAAACACCGCACTAAAGCTTCAGGCAACATAAGTGTCATGCAAGTCAAATACATTAATCGTAAAAAATCTTTCACGGAGATGTTATCGTTAGTAACCCAAGTGGAATTACCTAAAATGTCCTGATATTCGTTAAGCCTATCAGCTATGAGAGCTGCTCTCTCTATAACATTAAGCCGATTCATAGTGGCTTGATTAAGTGTATTTCGTAACGTTAACACTACATCCAAGGCTTCCTCACCCCCATAGATCGCGCGTAACCTAACTTTGAAATCATCCCAAGTAACTGCTTCTTGAAATGAAACACCTCTTAAATATGCACTCGCATCCCCCTTAGAAAAATCTATAAAACTTTTAGCTTCTTGTAATTGTACAAAAGGGTCTACGATTTGTTTGGCATTTAAATGGGCATCAACGGATGAAATCCATGACTCCACATTTTGTGGCAAGAACCCGTTGACCCGACCTTGAAAAGGAAGGATTGCTGACCTGGCATTTACAAGCGTCACAATTGGAGGAGGATTAGTCTGGCCTACACCACTAGGTCCAGGGGTAGGGCTGACAGGAGGAGCCATGTCTGCTGTATTTTTTTTTTTTTCTATCTCTTTGACCCCTTGCAATTCTATCAAAATATCTATATGAGTACAGACGCCCACTGCGTAAACGCATATGTATAATAAAATTCCCCCAACAATGTTACTAATCCCAAAACATTTCCCCGAGAATTTCTGAAAGAAAAAGGAATTAGCACAAAGAAAGAAAAATTCTAAATGAGAATTCGGAATTTCCTATAACAAAGTTTAGCAATTCACTCACCCCAGCAATAATCGACTAACTACTTGTGATAACTACACTTCACTGCCCAAACTGGTATGAATTCAAAATATCTGTACTTAGCTTATATATGAAGTCGACACGTCCTCTCTCTCTCTCTCTCTCTTGATGTTTTGTTAGCGATGTCTCGTTCTAGTTTCTTGTTGAATGTAGTTCTTCCTGGATATGTCTTGCAATTGTTGAACGCCAGTCCTTGGGTTTCCTAGGATGTTGATTGAAGATTCAGGTTGTATTCTAACATACTGTATGTTGATGTTAGCTGTTACGTTGGACTTAGTCAAAATTGTAGATTCTTGTAGATAATGTTGAGTTCTTGAAGATCTTTCTCAGGTTTTACAGCTTTTATTTTGAAGTCTTGAAGATCTTTCTCTGGTTTTACAGCTTTTATGTTGAAGTCTTGAAGATATTTCTCTGGTTTTACAGCTATTATTTTGAAGTCTTGAAGATTTTTCTCTAATTCTTAGAGTTTAACCGCTGTCTTAGAGTTTAATCGCTGCCACCATTTATTGGCGTGCTACTGTTATAAGCACACATTGAGTAAGTGTTGTTTCAGATGTATGAAAATGGATTAACTGAATACATCTTAATAGTTTTTAAGTATTTATTCTATAAAAACAACAGAGTTAAACATCTCCATCACTGGAGGAAGCTGGGTTGGTCCAGATGACCAATTCTGGTGAAGTATAGATATGAACTGACTAAATTATCGATATCACAGATATCGTATGCTTAGTTTACTTTAGACACGTCACAAACTCGGAAGACACCTGCATCCGGTGACATCACAAACTTTCACACGCTGAGACAATGTGTTGACGTTTAAGAAGAATGTCAATTTGCCGAGGTTTGCATAGGTTTGCAGTGTATGTCCTGTTTACGATTTGAATGACTACAGCAAATCCCAGGGTTAGCTCCTCCAACCAACATGACATATTACGTCATTTGTTTTAAACATGTAATATTAACTATTCTAATCATTACATATATACATATATATATATATATATATATATATATATATATATATATATATATATATATATATGTATGTATATGTATGTATGTATGTAATGTATAATATATATATATATATATATATATATATATATATATATATATATATATATATATATATATATATATATATATATATATATATATATATATATATATATATATATATATATATATATATATATATATATTTATATATATATATATATATATATATATATATATATATATATACATATATATATATATATACATATATATATATATATATATATATATATATATATATATATATATACAATTTTTTATAAACAATTTATTCAGCTATGAAATGGAATATAATAGTTTGCAGTTAGAATAAAGGAAACTTGAAAAAAATACTTGACCTGCAAAAACGTTTAAATCTAAATTTCTCTAGCGCAAGTAACGAAAATCGGAGATTGCAAATGTTTCTTTTTATCGGTCATACGTAACCTATTCCTAGAGTAATTTTTCTGGGGCGGCCTGTGACGGCCGGTGAGAAAGGTCCTTCCTTATACCTTTCCTAATATAAATCTTCCAAATATACTAGAGAAAGATAAAAGCATGGAATGCAGAGGTTACAACCCTCGCGCGAACACCTTGTAGGTGTCGTGTATTAAACAAAGGCGTGTGTAAACCACTATTCACAGGTTGTCTTCCATTTAGATAATCCCTTCATCAATGGGGAGGGCCGTGACAGGCCCTAGATAACATGGTTGAACTCCCCAACGACACCTACCACGCGCGCCCTCTAGGACTTCCTTCTTTAATTGGACTTGAAGCAAGCATAGTTTTTTTGGGCACAGTGTTTTTTCGAAGAATTTCTCGTTATTTCAACATGACTGACGTTGTTACTTCACCCTTACCAATGTTAAGTACCATAGTTTGTTTTGGCAGCTTTTGGCAGTACCGGGCATTTGTTCTATTTCCATTATGGTGGTTTTTAGTTTTGGAAGCGGTTGTCCTGCCGAGGTATCGGCAGCCATTTTGTGTATGTTCGCTTCGGTAAATTTTCTAGTTATTTTTGCCCATCTGGTACTCTGTCAGATAGGTTATATCACTTACGTTTTATGGCCTTTTATGCTATCATTAATTATTATTAATTTTTACTATGGTATTTATTTGCTTGCAAGTCCAATTTGGACCTACGAAGAATAGCGATTTAAGATAGCGTTTTAAAGCATAGTAACGATTTAAAACTTAGCGATTTAGTCTGTTAATTTGTACCCTCCTGGAGGTTTCGTTTTAGACTATATCCTTGTTTTTTTGTTACGTTGTCGTTATTCTTCGTTATTACTATTACTAAGAAAAGCAATCAATTTTATTAATTTTCTTATTTATTGTGTGATGTTAATTTTTAATATGTAACCTTGAGAGCGAAAGCATAGAGTGCTCGTTTCCTGTTCTACAGGTATGAGTTATCCGTTCTCTCGTTTTCTTTGAGTAAGAGAGGTGAATTTCCCGTTCTCCGTTTTTATACGATCACGGGTTATTCAGGCCTCCTCTCAGTATCAGAATTGATGATAGTACGTTTAATATTATAAACGATTTATTGATGTGGTTACTGTTAATATAGCTAACACTATTGTTAGGTACGTTAGTGTATGAGTCATTAATTGGGGTCGTTTTATACCGACACCCTTAGCTCCGCCTTGAGTTATGCTTAGCTCCGCCTTGAGTTATGCTCCGCTATAATGGATACTCATTGGGTGAGAACTAGTTATCGTTCCGGAGCAAATTTTTGGAGTGCAACGATGAAATCCGGCAATCGGACTCCGGCTGAAGCCTTTTACACACGAACCTTTGTCATGTTTGATCACAATTACACAGTTAACGCCCCCGTTTTCATCGTATCTCCGGCTTCACTGGAGATAACTCATTCATTGAGGATAATGTTATCGTACCGGAGACGGTCACGATGACGGGCCTTTGCTACCGGACCTCCGGTAAAAACAGAGATCAAGCAGGAGTCCAGAACCGGAGTTAACAGTGTGATATCGATGAAGTTTAGAGATTCATGCTATGTGGTTACTGGTTTCTATTATAATTTCTTATTTTATTAAGGTGTTAGCTACTACCATACTCACACATTAATTAAGATTTAAGTGTTTCTGATTCATAAGTCAATGACAAGAATCTCAAGGAACATCCAGACTTATGTCTTCTTTCTTTTTACAGAAAGTCCGCTGCACTGCCAGGGGCTGCTCCGCTGCCTTTACTGATCCCATGGGCCATGATCTATGCCGGGCCCATGCCCATTGCGCCATATCCTTCTCTCGGGAACCGGGACAAGCCCCCTATACGATATGGTTTCCGGAGGCATGCATGCTCTGCTATGAGCTGTCAGCCCTACTCCTGAGCGAGGAGGTAAGTTGGTTCTAGTGTCCCTGTTAATATTCTTTGCGAAGAATTAATTGCTCTTTGTATATTGACTTCAGTTTTGACTTCATCATTAATTCCCTCTCTGCTCTTTCAGGCTGATGATGAATCTCTCAGGGAGGCGAGAGCTACTCTCCGGCCTTGGGTGTCAGGGTTTGGGAGGAATGCGCCTGCTGGCGCACCCTATCTCCTTGATGGAGACATGGCTTCTCGCCTATTCCCAGGCTCTACTACTGCAGCAGTTCCACCGGAGACAGCGGCCCCGTTAATTGAAGTGATTAGAGAAACCATTCTAACTGAGGAAGAGGTTTTAGTGACGGAGGCCGAGCCCTACCTAGGTCTGGACGAGGAACCCATGGATGAGCAGGTAGGTGGTGTTGAGTTGGTGGACCCCCTTTCACCCCACACTCCTTCCTCTACTACTTCCTTTCACGGCTTTGATAAACCTACGGCTTCTCCTCTAGGTCCCTCCATTCCTGTACGACCCAAGGTGAAGCCACTACGTACCTTTAAGCCTTCAGCTTTGCCTTTATCAGTGTCACCGGTTCCGGGACCCTCAAAGGATCCTGATGTTCATATTGCTATACCTAAAACCGTGACTCCTAAGAAGTCAAAGTCTACTAAGTCCAGGGCTTCGTTAGAGGATCAGGCTCGGGAGCCCCCTTTATCCGCCGCCATGGTCAGGGATATTGTGAAAGAGCAGATACAACAATATCTTCAACAGTCTAGGGCAGACCGAGGAGCTATGACGGAGCTCAAAGATATGGTGGCAAGTCTCATCCGTTCCGGAACTCAGATGCCCCCTCCTTCAGCCCCGGACGCATCGAAGTTACCTCCCTTCGAGAAAAACAACCCTTGGAGGTTTGCCTTACATGCTCCATATATTGATGGTGCCATAACTCTAGAGGGCATAGGCACCCGTCCTCTAGAGGACTTAGAATTTTACCCTCCGGGACTAGAATTCCCATTCAACGGCTTCGTCCGATTGCAAGAACATGCCTTGGTTAGGTTAGACAAGGTACCGAAGGAAACGGTAATATTCCCTAAAGAGCAGGCCCAATCTTTCTGGGCCAGGACGTTGTCAGACTGGGGTTGCACTAATTCCAAGCTCACCCCACACAAAGGAGCCTACACCATATTTACAGCTTCTCCAGGTATTACCTTGCCTATTACAGATAAAGTGGCAGCTCTTACTTTTCAGGCTATCAAAGAAGGTTCTGCCATGCCAGCTCTTAAAGAGACCGATCCCACCTCCATGCTCATTCCGAGTACCGTTACTATCTGGGATGATGCCCCCGCTACTTTCACAGTAGGGAAGTTAGACCCAGACTGTACCTCTAATCTGTTCTCCGAGAAGCTTCCTAAATTACCAGATATTCTTCTCAAGACTGAGTTTGAGACACGGAATAGGTTGGCTAGATCTCTCCACTCCATTACCTCCGTGGAGTCCCTAACCTCACTTTACCCGACCGAGACCATGTTCCGGGTATTCACAAAGAACCTGTCTCTGTCCTTCCAAATCGACTTACACGAGTTTTGTTCGGCTCGGGTTAGTTGCAGGAAGCACGTTCTTTCTGAGGCCACGATCAGGCATGAACCGAATAGGCTGATAGCTTCCCCCTGCTGGGGTAAGAACCTTTTTCCTCAGGAGGAGGTGAACAAGGTACTACAAGACGCTGCGAGAGCAAATCAAAATTTGCAAGTGAGGTGGGGCCTCACTGCCAAAAAGAGGGTTGAAGGTCAAAAACAAAACTTCTTCAGGAAGAAACAGAGGTTTGCCCCTTACAAGACGAGCCGAGGTCACTACCAACAATCGTCGATTGCCCACTCGTCTTCACAATCTCCCACTGCTTCGTCTCCTCTACAGCCGAAACACCCTCAACAGGTGGTCTACCTCACTGCTCCCCCAGGTACCCAACCCAACCCCGTTTGGATGCCCTCACCCGCATACAACCCTAGCTACGGACCCTCAGGTCCCTTTCGTGGACACCAGAGAGGTAGCTACAGGGCTAGAGGACAGTTCCGTCAACGAGGCGGACCTAGGACAAGGGGTTCTCGAGGAGGGAAAGAACCTAGATTCACTCCCTCGCAATGATATAGTTCCGGTAGGGGGGAGACTTTACCACTTTCGAGACCGTTGGACCTTCAGTCCGTGGGCTCACAGCATAGTCTCCAAAGGCTTGGGGTGGAAATGGTCACAAGGTTCCCCTCCTCCACCAGTGACCTTCTTCCAGAGACCCACATCCATTCTGAGAGAGTACACCACCGAGTTACTACAGAAAAAAGCAATCAAACGGGTTCGATCGCTGAAGTTCCAAGGCCGCCTGTTCACAGTTCCGAAGAAAGGCTCGTCGGCATTGAGAGTGGTCCTGGACTTGTCAAAGCTAAATTCTTACATCCTCTGCGACAAGTTCCGGATGTTGACCATCTCTCAGGTACGTACCCTGCTTCCCCGTGGGGCCGTCACCACCTCTATCGATCTTACCGACGCCTATTATCACGTACCAATTGCTCGAAACTTCTCTCCTTACCTAGGTTTCCGTCTAGGCAGGAAAGCCTTTGCATTCAAAGTCATGCCCTTCGGCCTCAACATTGCACCCAGGATATTCACGAAACTGGGAGAGACGGTGCTAGAACAACTCAGGAACCAAGGGAGTCAGATCGTTGCTTATCTGGACGATTGGCTTATTTAGGCTCGGTCAGCCCTGGAGTGCAACAGAGCTACGAAGAAAGTACTTCGTTTTCTCGCCAACCTGGGATTTCGGGTCAATCTCCAAAAATCCCGCCTACTTCCATCAGACCGCTTTGAATGGTTAGGCATACAGTGGGACCTTGCACGGCACAAGCTGGTTCTACCTCCCAAAAAGGTAAGAGAAATAGCTTCCAAGGTCAAGAATTTTCTAAAACACAGGCAGGTGTCCAGAAGAGCCTTAGAAAGAATCCTCGGCCTTCTTCAATTCGCCTCAGTAACAGATCGCCTATTGAAAGCCAAACTCAAAGACATCAATCGAGTTTGGAGAAAGAGAGCCACAGTACCTTTAAGAGACAAGGTCTCGAAAATCCCCTCTGTCTTGAAAATGAGATTACAGCCATGGTCCGAACCGAAGAACCTTTCCAAATCGGTTCCTCTTCAATTCCCACCCCCACAAGTGACAATTCATACAGACACGTCTCTGAGTGGATGGGGGGGTTACTACGAACGTCAGATGTTTCAGGGCTCTTGGTCACCCGCCATGAAACACTTCCACATCAATGTTCTCGAAGCCATGGCAGTGTTCTTGACCCTGAAGAGGCTCTCTCCTCCGAGGTCGACCCACATCAGAGTAGTGTCAGACAGCACAGCCGTAGTACACTGCATCAACAGAGGAGGATCCAAGTCGCCCAACCTGAATCAGATCCTGGTCACTATCTTCACCTTGGCAGCAGAAAAGAACTGGTTCCTGTCAGCAACCCACCTAGCGGGAGTCCAGAATGTGATAGCGGACTCACTATCCAGGACGAAACCACTGGAATCAGAATGGTCTCTGGACATAATTTCATTCCGGTGGATACTCAGGCTGGTTCCGGGCCTTCAGGTAGATCTATTCGCAACTCAGATGAATCACAAACTTCCTTGTTATGTGACACCAAACATGGACCCTCAGGCTTATGCCATAGACGCATTAACCCTGGATTGGAACCATTGGAGGAAGATTTACCTATTTCCACCAGTGAATCTTCTAATGAAAGTATTGCACAAACTACGCTCCTTCCGGGGGACAGTGGCCTTAGTAGCACCTCACTGGCCAAAGAGCAGTTGGTTTCCTCTCCTCCTCGAGCTGAAACTCCGACCCTTCCGGATTCCATTCCCCAAACTAACCCAAGTAATTCAAACACAGACTGTGTCAGATTCCTCAAGGATAGCCAAAACCCTAACTTTGTGGACTTCATGAAGTTTGCAGCTCATAAAGACGCAAACATTGACCCGGAAAACGTTCTCTTCATCGAAGCGGACAAAAGGGACTCGACAATTCGTCAATATGATTCGGCTGTTAAGAAATTAGCAGGTTTCCTAAAGAATTCAGACCACACTCGTATGACTCCGAATTTAGCCATCTCGTTCTTTAGGTTCTTATTTGACAAGGGCTTGGCAGCTAGCACTATAACTACCATCAAGTCAGCTTTGAAGAAGATATTCCTGGTTGGGTTTAACATTAATCTAGCTGATTCCTATTTCTCATCTATTCCAAAAGCATGTGCTAGGCTTCGGCCGTTGGATCAGCCACAAAAAGTCTCTTGGTCTCTGAACAATGTCCTCAAACTCGCGTCGGACACTGACGAGTCCTGCTCTTATATCACTCTGCTTAGGAAGACGTTATTTCTATCAGCTATGGCCTCAGGTGCTAGAATCTCAGAACTAGCAGCGCTCTCACGTAACCCAGAAAACATAGATTTCCTCCCTACAGGCGAAGTACTGCTTACCCCAGACAGAGCTTTCCTAGCAAAAAATGAGGACCCGCAAAATAGGTGGTCCCCTTGGAAGATCATCTCTCTTCCCCAGGATCCTTCGCTGTGTCCAGTCACTACTCTCAGGACCTTTTTAGCTAGATCTGCCACCCGCTCGTCTGGCCCCTTATTTATCAGGGAACAAGGTGGTACTTTGACCATTCAAGGTATCAGACAACAAATCCTCTACTTCATTAAACATGCTAACCCGGAATCATTTCCCCATGCTCATGATATACGGTCAATAGCTACCTCTATCAATTACTTCCAGAACATGGACTTTGATGACCTTAAAAAATACACGGGTTGGAAATCTCCTATGGTTTTCAAACGCCACTATCTAAAGAACTTACAGGCCCTTAAATACCCTACGGTTGCAGCGGGGAGTCTTATCTCCCCCCATTATTTCTTTATTCCATCTCTTCTCTCCTCCCTCCTGACCACCTCTCACACCACGTCGCTACTCTCCTGGGTGGTTCGTTAGCCCTAAGTTATTTTGCCATGTTTAATTGTTATGATTTAACTGTTATTGTAATTACCATTCCTGTAAAGTTTAGATATGCTTAGACATGTAAGGTTGATTCCTTTCACGACGGGACACTCAGGTGATCCCTGGTCCTCATATTATTTTAGCATTACATCCCCTATGCCTATGGCTAGTTTATGATTTATGTTTACTTACAGTATTATATTATTGCCTTACATGGTGTTTGTTTTCTCCTTATTATGTTATTAATTTATTGGGCTTGGAAGGCATTCTCTGGTACATTCTCACCGGCCGTCACAGGCCGCCCCAGAAAAGGGATTTTGACGAAGGAAAAATCTATTTCTGGGAAGAGGCCTGTGACGCCCGGTGAAACCCTACCCGGTTATTTGATACGGACCCCACCCCTCTTTTTCCTTGCCAAGCCATATGTTCTTGCAGAAGGATGTCCTAGAGGGCGCGCGTGGTAGGTGTCGTTGGGGAGTTCAACCATGTTATCTAGGGCCTGTCACGGCCCTCCCCATTGATGAAGGGATTATCTAAATGGAAGACAACCTGTGAATAGTGGTTTACACACGCCTTTGTTTAATACACGACACCTACAAGGTGTTCGCGCGAGGGTTGTAACCTCTGCATTCCATGCTTTTATCTTTCTCTAGTATATTTGGAAGATTTATATTAGGAAAGGTATAAGGAAGGACCTTTCTCACCGGGCGTCACAGGCCTCTTCCCAGAAATAGATTTTTCCTTCGTCAAAATCCCTTTATTAATTTTTTTATTTTGAAGAAAATTCATTGAAATTTTTTATGACATGTGTGAAAATAAGGATGAAGCAAAGTAAATAGTGGCTATCATTAGGCAAATTTAGGCTATGACAAGTTTTTTTTTTTTCTTTTTTCGTATACATTCCGATAAAGCACAGAGAATTATCATTACAACATCTTGAAAACTATACCATCTTATGCACAATTTATTAAGCTATAAAATGGTATCCAATAGTTTGTAGTTAGAGGAAAGAAAAAAGGGAAAAAAATAGTGTAAAACGTGCAAAAACTGTAAACGTAATTTTCTCCACCGCAAGTAACGAGGTATAGGTTTTCAGTTTTTGCTCGTTTACTATTTTTTTTCCATGTTTCCTTTCTTCTAACTACAAACATTTATATATCATTTTATAGCTGAATAAAGTGTCTATAAGATAGTATAGTTTTGAAGTTTCCTTGATGAGAATTCACTTTGCTGTATCGGAATGTATATGATAAAAGCTAAAATATTTCCTCGCCTAACTTCACTTAACGATAGCCACTATTTACATTGCTTTATCCTTATTTTCACACATGTCATAAGAAAGTTCAATGAATTTTCTTCAAAATAAAAAAATAAAAAAAATTGCTCTGAATATAGGTTACGTATGACCGATAGAAAGAAACTTTTGCATTCTCCGATTTTCGTTACTTGCGCTAAGGAAATTTAGGTTTACAATTGTTGCATGTATACTAATTTTTTTTCATGCTTTCGTTTTTCTAACAACAAACTATTATATACCATTTTATAGCTGAATAAATATTCTATAAGATAGTATGATTTTGAAGTTTTCTTGATGAGAATTCACTTTGCTGTATTGGAATGTATACTATAAAAGATGAAATATTTCATCATCGCCTAACTTCACCTAACGATAGCCACAATTTACATTGCTTTAAAGTATCCTTATTTTCACACATGTCATAAGAAAGTTCAATGAATTTTCTTCAAAATAAAAAAAAATAAAAAAAATTGCTCTGAATATAGGTTACGTATGACCGATAGAAAGAAACTTTTGCAATCTCTGATTTTCGTTACTTGCGCTAAGGATATTTAGGTTTACAATTGTTGCACGTATACTAATTTCTTTTCATGTTTTCTTTCTTCTAACTACAAACTATTATATACCATTTTATAGCTGAATAAATTTTCTATAAGATGGTATGGTTTTGAAGTTTCTGTAATGAGACCTCTCTGTGCTTTATCGGAATGTATACGAAAGAAGATAAAATATTTCGTCATCGCCTAACTTCATCTAACGATAGCTGCTATTTATATTACTTTTTTCATACTTTTGATAAATACATGAAAAACTTCAGTCATTTTCCAAAAGAAATGAGACTAATCTGACCTCTCTATGATGAAAATTGAGGCTGTGGGCGCGATTTGAAAAAAATAAGTCGAAAAGCCCTTCAAAACTGAAAACGCCTGGGGCTTAAGGCACGGAAATTTCCAAGTACCCCGGGGGTTAAAGGGTTAAACAACTAAAATTAATTGAGAACAAAACTGAGTTTATGGTGGTGGGAAAGAGAAACACTGTGAGAAGCTTGGGTGATATTCAAATAAACATAAATAACGATACAGTGTTGATATTTAGTAAAGTTTGTGATCTAGGTGTATTTCTTGACTGTCACTTGTCTCTCAAAGCCCAAATAAATAATGTAGTGAAAACTGCTGGTTATCATCTAAGAAATATTGCTTTAATAATAAAAGTACCTGGATGAATGTTCTGTAGAGAAACTTGTCATAAACTGTGTGATTACCAGAATTGACAACTGTAACTTTATCTACTACAATCTACCAAAAGTACAATTTAAGAAATTACAAAACATAATCAACAGAAGAGCAAGATTGATAAAAAGTGTCCCACCTAGAGAAAGGATCACTTCTATATTAATTGATCTACATTGGTTGCCAATTAAGTGAGAATTAAATTTTAAAACTGTACAATAACCCACCAAGCTATCCGAACCGGTCGTCCAAAATATCCAAGAGAATTGCTAGATATTGTGCAACCAACAAATCGTCCTGACACGAGAATAGTTACAGATAGTTTCAAAGTGTCAAAACCTACATACAGTGTATATGTTGTCTATTGTAGGCTCTAGAGCCTTTAAATATGCGACCCAATACTATACAATGCGCTCCCACAAGATATCCAAATATTTTAAGATATTAAGGCTTTGAAAAGGAATCTGAAGATGACATTATTTTGCAAGTGTTTTGACAGTGATGATCAAACAGTAAACGAACAATACGCATTATGAAATTCTAAATGTGATCTAGGCATATTTCTTGACTGTAGGAGGTGAATGATAAAATCTTTTTACTATTTATCTTTGTTTATATCGTCAGACCTCCTACTTTGCGAGGGTTAGGTTACAGAAACAGGCGCTAGAAGCAAAAACTTGCGAATGCTTGGTGCCCTAAGGAGGGATAACTCCTAACTTAACAACTCACTGCCATGGCCTATGCTCAGATAATTAACCCACTCATTACTGCCAAATATTGTTTTTATTTGTTTTCCATCATAGTATAGTTGTTGCTATCTAGTAATACTGTATAACACTCGCTGATACTGTGGTGTATATTACTGGCCAAATCAGGAGCAGGCTTGTATGGTGAATATAGCTGCTACCTCCATGTTTTGCATCTCGGGCCTAGAAAATATTGAGGGGAGGACGGGCAATTTGTCACCGGGTGCAGTGGGTACCATCTTGGCAACATTGTCATCAATAGGGAGTGGGCTTGGGAACATGACAGTAAACATAAAATCTCTTTTTTAAAGGTTTAAAGGTCGCTCATGAATGGCAGAGGCAAGGGACAGTGACATTGCCCTAGCAATTATGACAATGCCCTAGAGACTGACCATATATTATATGATCAGCACCCAAGCCTCCTCTCCACCCAAGCTAAGACCAGGGAGGACCAGGCAGTGGCTGCTGATGACTCAGCAGATAGACCTTTAGGCTCCCCCAAACTGTCCAACCTTAGTTCACAAGGATGGTAATGTTACAGACTCTAATGGCACTAACGAGTCTGAGCGGGACTCGAACCCCCTACTGGCAAACACCAGGCAGAGAAGTTACCAATCAGGCCACAGCAATCCTGCATGAAAGGGCTAAGGGAGGCAACTTAGAGGATTTGCTAGCTTTCAGTTAATTCTCTGAAGCTGAGACTTGGGTGTTGAACAAGTCTAGAGTGTCTCGGACTTTGAGATTGTTGAAATATGATATCTATCACACAATGCCTATTAGTGGATTGGACGTGAGGAGGCTCATCTAGGCCATCAAAATGACGGATCAAGGCTCATGATCTTAATAAAATGTGATGCTTCTGAACCAGACATCAGAACCTCGACAGGGGGCCACATTAGCTGAGCTGGTGCCGGTGCGTGCAGTGAGGTTTTCATTAGTTTCATTAATATTGATATCATGACCACAAGGTGGTTCAACTTTAGGGGTAATTGGTGGTTCCACCTTAATACTCAAGTCAGATTTAACTTTTCCTTGAATGTCCTTAATTTCTTCAGCAACATTCAGTGAATGGAGAAGAGGGGCGGAGAAAGAGAGAGAGGAATCGTGCTCACTCTTGGCATATACGTGTCTGCCTCTAACAGATTAAGCGGGACTAACAGGGAGTTCCTTTTCTGAACTTGACCTGTAAGAGAAGGAGGATTTCTTCGAAGCAGGCCATTTGGTGTGCCTTCCGTGAGGACCACGTCTACGGCGTTTAATAACTGTGATGTCATCTGCCGTAGTTGGGGGTGCCATTTGAAGAAAAGGGGGAAATGATTCCGAGGCCCTTTTACAACCCTGAACATGAAAGATTCATATGAAAAATAATACTCTTGTTATTCCGAAGAATGCATAATATGTGAAGCATTGCAAACATTAGGCAAGGTACTAGAGTGAAGATGGCTTGGTAACGCAACGGGTTTGTTATCAATATCACCAATGGTTGCTGGGTTATACGAACAAGCTTGTTGGTGGTTATAGGTGTAAGTTTCCTGACATTGGGCAGAAGCTGATGGTGGGACATGACCACTAAGGAGTACCATTCCTATACAAGCTTGGGTTGTGGTAGCAAAACGTGAATCATCGTGCGACATGGTAACATAGCTATCACTTGGAGGAATATCATCACGTGTTGAAATGGTGGAGTGTTAAGTGACTCCATTATGCATGGACACAGCAGCATGTACAGACTTGTTTGGCTGAACACACATCTGGGATGAGCCACGTATGGATGTTACGCGTGGAATTGACAAACAATTACGTAACAATAGACTTCTGAGTAGCTGGCTTGTAAAGGGAAGACACAAATGGTCTAGAAAAAATTTGTTTTGTCAAATTTGCAGTTGTGGACAGTGCCAAAGCAGTTCGCCCAACATCATATCATGATGGGGAGTTCTGGGTCAAGTCCAGAGAACTCGTCAGAAGATAGATTGATTGATTTGAAGTTTTCTGGCTTCCTGACATCTAAGGTCATTGACGCCAATATCATTCATTATAAATAAACAATAAAATATTCAATTAAAACCATAAAAGCAAAGATGTCATTATAAAAGTTAAAATAGCTTTCAGATGACCTGCTTATGAAATAAATCTTAAAACACTGCTAGCATAGTACAAAATATCATTTCCAAGAATCTTGGCAAGGATGAACATATCAACCTCAACTCAAGCCTCGAACAGATATCTATATCTTTCGGTGCTCTAAGTGGGATATTCGATCAACAAATGTCTCAGTGTCAATGGTATCAAACAGTCGTTGTAATATGGTTGGAGTTGGCCGGTTAGAAGAAACTAGTGTGTCAACCGAGTGTGACCAATGCGGAGACAACAGAGAGTAGTCTCCCATTTTAAGGGCATCATGGTATACCTCCAAAAGGATATAACATTCATTATTTCTCTCATCTTATTTTCAACTAAATTATCCAAATGCTGTTGCTGATTATTATAAACCAAATTCCTAATGGTATGTATGAAATCATTACAGAAAATGGGATACCTTCTTGGTAGCAACTCAGCTGCAGCATTCTTTGCCAGTAAATCTGCCTTCTCATTTAAACACACACCTAAAGTACTGGAACCCAGCAAAATTGAACTGTAAGTCAGGCTTCCTTCTTCGGGATAGTTAGGTTACGGACACACACACGAAAATGGAATTTTTGCGAATAAACGATGCACTAGGGTGGGCTAATTCTAAACCTAAAAATTCACTGATCCTTGCCATGAGCAGGTGCCCGAGCAGATGATTAACACAGTAAATACTGCCTAATATTGTTTTTTTTTTTTTTGGTTTCTATAACAGTTTATAATCATAGTTACAGAGTTCAGTACATTTGCACACATGTTACACTATGTACTGGACACAGTAAGGTTACAGTACAGTATTGTGCTGGGGTGAAGTTTTACAGAGTTGTCATCATCCCCTTACTATTCTATATAACAAAAGTTGTTCCTAGCTACTAATACTGTACTGTAACCTAATACTCGCTGATATTGTACTGTATATTACTGTAATATATGTACAGTAATATTACCACAGTACAACTTAATATTACCACAGTACAACTTAAGGCGGCTTAAGTAGAAAAGACAATTAAACCCCTATTTATTATTTGATACCCATGAAACTTTGTGTAATTGTTTAGGGTATATAGAGCTACTCTCAGGCCAAATTTGAGAATTTTTTTTTTGTTATAACTTTTGTTTGTTTGTTGTTTTTTCCTAAATTTTTTGGAACTTGTAGTGCCTTTTATTTCCTTTAATTTGATTATTTAATATTTTTCATATTAGTAATACTTACAGTTATTAAATATATATATATATATATATATATATATATATATATATATATATATATATATATATATATATATATATATATAAAATTCATGAAAAAAATAAAAGGTAAAAAATTTAGATTCAACATAATAGAGCCCTTCTACATTATATATAAATGCAGGCAATTTTTTAATTTTGAGAATCCGTCAATAATTAAAAAAGTCTTAGGGATTTATATACACTCATATCACTCAAAATTTAGTTTTGAGAAAACTTCACTTGAAGTTTTAGCATCATTTACACATGAATTATTCTCACTGGGAGGCACATTTTCTTGAATAATTAACTATTTATATATCATAAAACCTTTTTTTATCATATTAGCTTTCTCTTTGCACTTGGGTGTTGCATAAAAATTTCCAGAATTGCATAAAAAAATAATTATGCAACCAAGTTTTTTTTGTAGTCAAATTTCACTTGAAGTTTTGGCAACATTCAGATATAGATGTTTTACTGTATAAATTGCTACTTGCATGTCATAAACATATTTTTTTATCAATATAAAGCAATTGTTGCATAATTTTTTAGAATTGCATGCAACAAATATATTTTTTTATGCATGATTTTCAAAACCACCCATGAGGTATCCATACTAGGCTAGTTTTTTTAGGAGTATCCCCAGCAGTAGTTTTAGCATATTTTCTCATAAGCTCCATGCGCAACTGAGCTGAAGATGACTGTTTTTTCGGCAAATCATCTTCATGCATTTCTTCCCCAACATCTACGCACGTGGTAGCGCCACCACTAACACAAGCAGTACCACCATCACCAACATCATCAGCTATTTCTTTTCTTTTTTTAACATTATTGGCACTTTTTTTACCAGAAACTATTGCCCTCCCTTGCTGATGCTTTCAGTGACCAGATACATGAGGCATTATCACAGTTTTATGTGTAAAAAAAAAAAAAAAAAAGCGGTGAAAAACAAATTAATACGAGAAAAGAAGTGGGAGAGGCGACTGGCACAAACTTCCTTTGCCACTTACAGGTAACAACTAGATGGGATATGCATAGCGAAACTTACGCTGTCGAAGGGGATCAGTTATCGTACGGAATAAAGCATAAATATTTGCAATTATACATTATTTATAAAGTATATGGTTCAATGAATGGAATGGGTCTCACGGAATGACAAGTCATGTGGCACGCCCCCTTTACCCCGTTACCCCCTATTTTTTGCTTTAGAAGCACGAAATTCACAAAATTTCATATGTCTGCCATTGTCAACACTATAGAGTTGCCGTAAATGTACAAAAGTAAAATTTGGCATCTGACACCCAAATCAGCTATTTTTTCGGTATACTAGACACCTTAACTGTACATACTCTAAGTGTTCGGTGTTTTCGTTCAGAAGACTTGTAGCCTTCGCCGCTACTTGCTTCCTTGAAGCAGGACGCATCTTCTTATGTGTTGTCTCTTGCGCAGTATGCTATAGTATCTATACTTACTTAAACAGAAATACAGCTTATTTTATTACTTAAAAACTTGAATGTCTCGATAATAATAGTTTTTTTTGAATAAACAAAATGGATTTTGAAGCAAATAGAAAAATCTATTTTTGGGTGAGATAGCCATGTCGTCCTGATGGAAGGTTCCTTTAGGCAGCTTTCTAAGGGATATTTAGCTACAGTAATACTCGCAGAGAAGTGACCATAGGTCTCCAGAATTCTAACTGCTGGCGCAAGAATCCTTAGGAAAATTCTGAAGGATATCGCATAATATCAGGGGACGTATTTCTTGATACTACACATGGCAATCTTCACCCCGAATAAAGTTTTCGCTCTGAGGGGGAAGTGGCGAAAAAGAAGGGGAGCTGTCATCAAGGTTACCCTGTGGAGCCCCTTCCCGTACTACTACAGAGCCACTCAGGGCAATTCATTCCTTGTTGCAATTAAGCGTGGATGGCTACAGATAGAGTAGTTTCGGGTGGCGATTTGTTACATATGTATACTCCTTTTCTAGAAAAGGAGAGTGGGCCATCAGGACAACATGGCTATCTCACCCAAAAATAGATTTTTCGCTTTGCTTCAAAATCCGTTTTTTGGGCTCAGCCATGTCATCCTGATGGAAGTTTACCAAAGAATTACTTGAAAGTACTATATCTGTGGGTTTGTATAAGTGCCTTTACCTTGAATCAGCTTCTATATGGTCACCCAGACCACATAAATATATGACGCTACCGTTATTCGTCATATCCGCTAAGCTTGGAACTAGCTTAGGGCTTCCTGCCCCCTGCAGGGAAGCTGTCAACACTGACTATAGAAGCGAGAAGGTATTGTATACGTAAGAACAAAATGGAATTAACTTACCATAAGCATGTTCACACGTAGAAGCAATTTCAAGTGGCACATTTTGGGAAATAATTAAAAGACTTGCTAGTTTTATTCAGCTACTTGTGGGGCGAATAAGACGCAAATACATTTTTAGTATTTATTTGTATAGACCAAAATAAATACAACTACGAATGTAATAAAACAGAATCATTTACTACATAACCAACATTCTTAAAGTACATATATATTTATCACCTGTAAGGGAAGAAATATATGTTAAAAAGGGCCACTCAAAGATACTTCAAAATTATTAAGATAATTTCACTTGAGATGTTGGACAAGTTCAAACACTGCGTACGAATGTACACATGGCACTGGTGTTATTAGTTAGATTCTACACCTATAAAGAACAGTCCAAGGGGCACCAGGGGGACCCTTAATAAAAGGTATTACACCTAAAGGTGTTAACACCTTTTCACCCGAACTGTAAAGTCCCAAACAGTTCACTGTTCATCGCAGCACTAGAAGACAGGTTTTATAACACTACCTGCCACCACCAAAAAGTGTTTAATTTCATGCACTTGCTTCGCATAATGTTTATAAAAGAATCTAGAGGATTTCCAACCTGTATATGAGCGGAGTCTATCAAAGTCCATATGCTGAAAGAAGTTCAGCGAGGAAGCAATCTTTCTCAGATCATGACCTGCAGATATACTGTCAGGATCCGCTCTGCGAATAAAGTAGGTGAGCTTCGCCCTCAATTGTTTCAGGGATAAGTTTGATCCTGAGGTTTCGCCTATGAAGAGCTGTCTTCCCTTGAATTCTTTAGTTCTTCAAAGATAGACCTTTAGACACTCTACTGGATATAGAGAGACATCTTCTTTCAGAGGGCAGATTCTCCAAGGACCCCACCTTTTGGTTGGTAGCTCATTTTTGGCGAGAAATGTAGGATCGGGAAAAATATTCAGTTCTCCCTCTTCTGTGAACTGAATAGGGCCCTCGTCTCTTGATAGGGCTACAATTTCACTAACTCTAGCCCCTGAGGCTATAGCGAAAAAAATATATAACTTTTTGTGTTAGATCCTTTAGGGAGCAATCTTCATTGTTCAAGTTCGAAGCATAGTGCAAGACTTTGGAGGGGCTGCTGGTTTAAGTCTAGCGCATGCCTTCGGAATCTTGTTGAAGATTTCGTTCGACAGGTCCACCTGGAAGGCGTATAGAAGAGGTCTAGTCAGAGCTGACTTACACGTATTTATCGTGGTGGAAGCCAAGTCTTGTTCGTGAAGGTGGATGCAGGACAGGCAGAAGTTTATCGAGATTTCTGTCGGCTTTTTTGCTTTAACAAAAGAGACCCACTTCTTCCAAGACGATTCATATTGTCTTCTGGTTGATTTTGACTTGTATTCTTCTATAAAGACGATAGTGGCTTTGGAGATCCCAAACCTTTTCTTGACTGCTAAGGCGAGAAAATCATGAGATGAAGGTTTTGGGTTCTCAGTGATGAAGCGTAGACAGTCGACCTCTGAACCAGTTGGGATAGAACTGGGTTTGGTAGAGGAAACAGCCTCAGCCCCAGTTCTATCACCAGAGGGAACCAATTGCTCTTGGGCCACTTGGGGGCCACCACTGCTGCTGTTCCCTTGAAGGATCTCAGATTGTTGAGGACCTTCAGCAGGAGATTTTTGGAGGGAACAGATAGATATGACTCCATCTGTTCCAATCGAGGGACATGGCGTCCATCGCTTCTGCTCGAGGGTCCTCATATGGGGCTACGTATCAAGGTAGTTTCTTGATGTCGTTCGTTGCGAAGAGGTCAATCTGCAGTTCTGGGACTTTTTCCAAGATGAAGGAGATTGAGTCTGCGTCTATGGACCATTCTGACTCTATCGGCTTTGGCCTGGATAGAGCATCCGCCGTCACATTGCGGAACCTTAGTAGGTGAACTGCTAATAAGTGCCATCTTTTCTTTCTTGACAAGATGTAGGGATCTCGAGCCCTGTTGGTTCAGACATCTCACTACCACTTCGCTGTCAAAGACCAGCTTAATGTGGGCTGATCTGTGAAGGGATAGCTTCTTCAACGTCAGGAGGACTGCCATGGCCTCCAGAATGATGATGTGAAAGGTCTTGAACAGGGATGACCAGGTCCCCTGAGCTTTCCTTTGATGGGAATGACCTCCCCATCCTTCCGTTGAGGCATCCGTGTGGATGACTACCGATGGTTGAGGTGGTTGTAAAGGGTAATTACTATCAAAACTTTCTTTAAAAAACTGTTCGAAGATTAATTCAGTGGGAGAATTATAGTTCTTCTTCCGAGTCTCAAAATTCTGTCTCGGGACATGCGCCGGGATTCAGCAATCTGCTGGCGAGCCATATTAATTTCTCGCAGCACAGGAGACAGGCTAAGCCGGCGACTCTCCAGATACAGGCTGGGTGTCTTTAATCGGTCGATAACCTCGCATAACAGTTGGTATCTGCGGGTGATCGACATACTTTGAGGTAAACCAGAGACAGAATCCGTAGACTCAGAAGAGGACAATAAAAATCCCGAAAAATCAGGCGATGATTCGGGGCAACATTGTGTTTCGGGCAACCCAAACAGTGTTGTAACGTTCAGGTTAGATATACCTGACTGGGCCACTTTAGCCTCAAGCTCTGACCGGTATTTTAATCCATCATCAGAATGTAGGAAAGGGTTTGTATTCTGAGGGGAGTCAGGAATGGAGGATGGTTCCCTCTCCATAATATTCATCTGGTCAGTGAGACGAGGTTTCCACTCCAGGACTCGAGACTGAACTAAAGGTAGGTCAAGAACAGGACCTTTTGACCTAGTCCATGGGGGACTAAATCCACTAAAGGTGGGATCTTCAGGCGACAGTCGGTCGTCACAATCCGGTGGCAAAAAGCCGAGAAAGTCATTATCAGGATAAAAAGACACTGCCGATTCAGAAACAGGGCTTTCTAAAGTAGCAGGTCTTGACCAATCTGGACTGGAACTCTTGGAACCAACAGAAGGTAGTTCCAATAATGGAATACTGGAAACTTCCCAGAATTCCCAACTCCCCGGAGGATGAACGATACCTTCCTCTTGGAAAGAAGAAGCTAAGAACTGGGGCGTTGGCAATTCAGGAACAGGACAGTGAACCACTGACTCGGGAGACAAAATAGGGGTTTTACACATTTCAGTGGGGCTGTTCTCCCATAGTTGGAGGACCAAATGATCTCGAAACGATTCAGGCTTTAACACAGGAGTCTCATCACAATTTTCCAGAGGATATAACCAAGCATCCAGTGCTTTCCTTTCTCTCGTAAGTCCTAGCTGGCTTAAGAATGGGCTTAGGCTGAGTAGTAGCCCTAGTAGGATGGTGACTTTTCCTCTGTCGTCGGGACTTGTTACAATCTCGAGACAGAAGGTAGGACGCCACTACTGCAGCCACCCCATAGGAGTCGCCATCACTACTAGAACTAGAACTCTCAGAGACTTCAGAAGAAACAGGACTGTCATCCATGAGTTCTGGACTATTCAGAGTCTCTGTTACAGGATCAGGACCCTTCGGATACCAGAGAAAGTGCCTCCTAAGATAAACTGGAGGTTCAAACCAGGCCTTTAACTGGATATGGTGAGCTTTTACCAGTTCACCATCAGGCAGTCTCTGCAGCTCATAGGTGACCTTATTCTCGTGTACCTTAGTAACACGGAATACCCCCTCAAACCTAGGGATGAGCTTGTTCGTCAGAAGGTGTCCCAACAGGTGCACCTTCTTAAGCACCAGAGAACCCTCTTTAAACGGTTTGTACCGAGGATGTCCTTCAGCCCATGGGTCTCTCGTTTCTGCTGATAGCAACGGGATACTATCAACATCATGAGCACCCTTCAGTATGTTCTCAGCTGGAGTACAGCCAATCTCAGTGTGGTGGGAATGGTTGTAGCTGAGAACTGCTCGGGATAAGAACTGGTCCCATTTCCGAGATTCCCCAGAAATCACCCTCAGTAACTCACCAATGGTACGATTCACTCGCTCCACTGCACCGTTACTAGAGGGTTTATACGGAGTTGTTTTCACATGTACAACATTATACCGCTCCAACAACTCAGTAAATTCCTGGGAAATAAACTCAGGGCAGTTATCAGTCAATATCCGGACTGGAACACGAGGAATAACAGGAAAACCTCGGTATTCAAGCGCCTGGTATATCGTACTGCTCTTCTTATTCCTTATGGGTACTGCCGTCACCCACTTGGAATAATGGTCGACTACCATCAGACACCCAATAAAACCAGTACTGGTTGTTGGGAGACTCACAAGATCCATAGCAACCAATTCAAAGGGAGAAGAGGTCACTATTTTCAAGGTCGGAGGGGCAACCACCTCCCTTGAGACCTTACAAGTCTGACATTCCCAACACGTCCGGCACATATCTCTGATTACATTAATCAAAGATCTGTGCCAGACGAGTCGACGGAGCATTACAATCATTTTTCCGATCCCCCAGTGAGCATTCTGGAGGTGTGTCTCGGCAACTAGGTCAATCAGGACATTGAAGGTGACTACTGGGACTACTGAGCCGTCTGGGTTCCGCTTCACTAGCAAACCCTGGTGAACTTCCAGGTTTGACCAACATCTCCTATAGAGTAGACAGGAGCGTGGAACTCGAGATGCAGGAACCCCAGAGTAGATCATCTTAATGACAGATTGAATCTGTCGATGATCTCCTTGGATCTTGGACACCTGACTGAAGGACAGAAGAGCATTTCCAGAGAACACTCCCTGATCAGATTCAGGATCAGTTACCTTCATAACAGTGGTCTCGGTATGCAGGGAGGAGACTGAGAGTACCTTGGGAGACAACTGAAGAACAGTAGTGTGCTCATACCCCAACTGTTCTCGGGGTGAATCCAGTGTCAGGTAGGCTGCGTCCAGTATATTCCTACCAAGAACATAACAAAAGTTAATGTCTTTGGCAGCTACCACCGCATAGTTAAACAGCGGTAGCCTCCACCCAGAAGGACACTTCACCTCTAACTGGACGTAGCCTAGAATGCTGGTGCAGAAACCAGTCAACCTCTCTAGCTGTTCTCCTGACAGTACCTGGTACTCTACGCCAAGTTGGCTCAGTACAGACTCACTTACTAGACAAACCTGTGCTCTTGTATCAACAAGAGCACAAAATAAGGTTTCCTGCATCATTACTATACCTACTGCCGAGTGTTCAGACACATGGGTACAACTAGACTGACAACATGCCTTTTCTGTCACATACTGGATTACAGGACAATCCTCCGGTGCTTCGTGATCATCAGTGACCAAGTCCTCAGCGTCAGGCACACGAGATTTTACCTCTGCCTTATGGCCCAGAATCATGTCAGTTGGAGGGACTTAATTGCAGAGCTTGATCAAAGGGTTAAAATGCACTCCAGACAGACACTGAAGATGCACAAACTGAGGCTCAGTCACGGATGGATCACGATAGACTATGGGACAAGTGGGACCCATATGGACCCAGATTTCCAGGTTCAATAACTTAGATGCTGCTCAGAGCAACTCCAGAGCAGGGACTGTACCTGAAAAATGCTTTGCCTTGATCCTGTTCCTGTTAGTCTTGTCCAGTTTGAAGCCTAGTCGACCGGCGTGTTTTAGAAACTGCTGAACTAAGGCATCCCGGAGCTTGGCTCCCTTCAGCTGAGAGTTGGGTGCGACACCTGACCCTTCTGTCCAGCAGTTCACAACTAGCTCCAAGGATTCTATGAGAGAATCTGGACCACCACGAGCCTCCTTATACAAGGCCAGTCCAGTAGGCCACTTGGGAATGCTGGGTTCAGTAGCAAACAGTCAGTTAATGCAGTCCAGCGAGATAACCAGTAAGCTGTTCTCCTGACAGTACCCGGTACTCTATGCCAAGTTGGCTCAGTACAGACTCACTTACTAGACAAACCTGTGCTCCTGTATCAACAAGAGCACAAAATAAGGTCTCCTGCATCATTACTATACCTACTGCCGAGTGTTGAGACACATGGGTACAACTGGACTGACGAGGTGCCTTTTCTGTCACGTACTGGATTACAGGACAATCCTCCGGTGCTTCCTGATCATCAGTGATCAAGCCCTCAGCGTCAGGAACACGAGATTTTACCTCCGCCTTATGGCCCAGAATCACGTCAGTTGGAGGGACGTAATTGCGGAGCTCAATCAGAGGATTAAAATGCACTCCAGACAGACACTGAAGATGCACACACTGAGGCTCAGTCACGGATGGATCACGATAGACTACGGGACAAGTGGGACCCCAATGGACCCAGATTTCCAGGTTCAATAACTTTGATGCTGCCAATAGCAACTCCAGAGCTGGGACTGTACCTGGAAATCTCATTGCCTTGATCCTGTTCCTGCTGGTCTTGTCCAGTTTGAAGCCTAGTCGACCAGCGTCTTTCAGAAACTGCTGAACTAAGGCATCCCGGAGCTTGGCTCCCTTCAGCGGAGAGTCGGGTGTGACACCTGACCCTTCTGTCCAGCAGTTCACAACTAGCTCCAAGGATTAGATGAGAGAATCTGGACCACCACGAACCTCCTTATACAAGGCCAGTCCAGTTGGCAACTTGGGAGTGCTGGGTTCAGTAGCAAAAAGAGAGTCAGTTAATGCGGGCCAGCAGGATAACCAGTCAGCTGCGGCATTCTGATCACCTGGACAGTAATTAACAATAAAGTTAAATTCGGACAGGTTCTCCAGTGTCCGTGCTAGACGACTGTCCACCATCTTCATGTCATGAAGGTACATCAGGGGACGGTGATCAGAAAGGATCACGAAGAACTGACCACAAAGGAAGGCCCTGAAGGTTTTCACTCCCCATCGCAGAGCAGCCAACTCACGCTCAATGGTAGAGTAACGGGTCTCGCAGTCAAGGAAAGTCATGGAGTCGTACGCTATCACCCGACGCTCCCCTGGATACTCCAAGGATTCCTGGCACAGACAAGCACCAGCACCTTCACCCGAAGCGTCAACAAACAACTCCAAGGGTTTAGCATCAGCGGAGTAGTCAGGGTATGACAACATAATGTCCTCTTTGATCAGTTCCTTCAAGCGCATAAAGGCACTATCCATTTCTGCAGTCCACTTCAGTTTCCTAGTTCCTTGATATTTTCGTCCTCCAGTCTTCGCAGATAATGGTTTGGCTATCTGTGAGCACATGGGGATAAACTTCCGTTGGAAGTTGACCAGTTCCAGTAATCCCCGTAGCTTACGCACAGTGGTCGGTTTAGGGAGGTCTTCCACTTTCTGGATGTATTCTGGTAGCTTACTCATACCAGAACGTCCAACCAGATGACCAAGAAACTGGACCTCGGCTTGAACCCAAGAACACTTCCCGAGTTTTATCTTGAGTCCGTGCTTCTGGAGAGTAGCCAAAACTCGTTCTACCAGTTTCAGGTGTTCCTCGAAAGAAGACCCAAGTATCAATATGTCGTCAATGTAGACAACCACCTTGGCTTTCGGGAACTCTTGGAGAATACTCTGCATTTCTCTCTGGAACACTGCAGGTGCATTTTTCAGTCCAAACGATAAGCGTCTGAACTGCCAGTGTCCAAAGGCGGTAGAGAAAGCCGTGTATTCCTTACTGTCCTCTGCCAATGGTAACTGGTAGTATCCACAAACCAGGTCAAGGGTTGTAAAGTATTTGACTCCTTGAAGTCCAAATACAGAGTCGGCCATGTTAGGCATCGGGAACTTATCAGAAACAGTCACCTTATTCAGTCTACGGTAGTCCACACACAACCGTATACTATTGTCCTTTTTTTGGACTGGAACAATGGGTGAAGACCAAGGAGAGATGCTGGGTTCAATAATACCCAGTTCATGCAACTCCTTGCACTGTTCCTCGATGGCGTCAGCGACAGGTTTGGCAAACCGTCGAACTCTCTGATAAATGGGCGTCTCGTCATACAGGTGGATGCGTATTGGTGTGCTTGAGCACTCTCCCACATCATCATCACCAGTACTGATGACTGGAAGATGACGTCGAAGCATTTGACAAAAGTGGTCCTTCTGAGAAGAGTCCAGTTCGTCGGAGATAGACAGATTGTCTATCTCTTCCAATACGCTCGGTTCAGGAGTCAGGTCACACTCCTGTGCTGTCAGGCAGGATAGAGGAGCATCCACCATTGCCATGGTGAACACCTTCCCCAAGAGATTGCCCTTCTTGATCTTGGCAGTTTCTTCAGATGAACCCTTGAATAAAACTGAGGCTTTTCCATCTTTCAGTTCGAGGATGCCAGGAATTGCTGTAACTTTCCTTGACAGACCAGGGGTTATGATGTCGCCATCATAATACATTTCCGGCCAACAGTTGGTCGGACAAGCAGGGCACCTAAAAGACGTGTCAAGTCCCTTAGGAAAGTTAACACTAACTGGAACAAGTATTGGCTCAATACTGGCAATCCTCATTGAATCGGCTGCGTGTACCTCAAGTGCGTAAAGCACTTGCTGACAACAGGCTCCACGTAACGGGACATAATACTCCCAAAGAGGCTCTTGGGGAGTACTGCCAACGCTCAGCCGATTTCGGGCTCCGTCAACTATCACCCCATTTGCTCTCAAGAACTGGTAACCAAGCACTACGTGCTCAGCCATAGTCCATGAAGGCACTACATGAAACACACCCGGGGCGAATGTCATTCCATGCAGAATAGGGGTCAACAGTACAGTACCTAGGGTCTTAGGTCCTGTTTGCCCTAAACCCTTCAGACCAATGGTGTTGGGTACCATCTGCAGCTGGTAATCCTGTACTACTCTCGATGACAGGAGGTTGACCTCAGCTCCGGAGTCAAGGAGAGCATCCAATGCTCCCGATGGAAACTCAGACATGGTCACTGGGACAACCATGAGTGGTACAGGAGCCAACTGCGCCAGGTTAACCCTACGAAGGGTTTTCAATTCTGCCTCAGTTTCTGCTTTCTCCCTGGAGGAGTCAGTTGGAGAAGCTCTGGACTGTGTCGAGGACAGGTTATCACAGGCCAATCCTGAAAGAGCCATTGGAGGTGCAATGACCTTTTCAGGTTGAGGGGTAACCTTGGAAATCGAAATTTCCGAGGCTGCCACCGGAATACTAGGAGCATGCACCCTAGCACTCACACCCTCCTTCGATGTAGCCCCATCTTCTACATCGAAGGCCTGGTGTTTAAAGCCCTATGATACTCCTCAGTTCTTGACTTCCTGGGCTTTGCCTTCTTGCTCCTCCTCTTCTTCCCCACAGTCCGAGAAGGAGCACTGGACTCGCTCCCACTTCAGGTCTCCCGGCTACTGGTTGATCCAGAATAGGACGACGGGGTCGGAGTAGCATTCACCGGTACTGCTCTCCACCTTGAAGGAGTCTGGACAGAGGTGGTCTCCCTCCCAGGGCTGCGGGCATTAGCTGTGTTCTGGACAGGTGATCTGTTCATAACCGGCGCCTGTCGTCCACACTGTGCCACATGATGGTTGGACGAGCCACAACGTAGGCAGAGGTTGAGGCGTCTGCGACACTCGTCCACAAAGTGCCCTGGTTTTCGGCACCATGCACAGTACCTCCTCTGGAATTGGGGAGATCTATCCGGGGTGCGCGATGGTGGCAGGCACACTTCCTCAGGTGCAGGTTTGGGGACCAGTCGAGGAGGAGTGCGTAAATACGCTATGTCAGGTCCAGGTGAACGGCTGGGGGCAGCCATGGCAACCCTGTCGGCATATGAGCCATGCCATGACTGTCCCACACGACTGATGGCCAAATCCTCTGCCTTCTGGCTTTGCTGACGGGATGCCTCGTCGAGAACACTCAACAGGTGTAGAACATCCAGCCAAGTGGCCTGACGGCCAGCAGAGACATTAATGGTGGCCAGAGACTGTTCCAGCCAACTCGCAGCTCTGCTCGGAACAGTTCTGAGGAGCTTCCGCCTAAGCTCCCTCCGGTCCAAACTACGGCGAGGATAGGCAGACTTGTACAAGGAGGCTAACCGGACAGCGTAGATTTTCAGCAGTTCGCCCTCGCCACAGGTGGCACTGCTGAACCGGGCCTTTCTACCAGCATCACGCCTCTCTCGGGCTTCACATCACCAGTCAAGGAGGCGTTCCTTCATGACGGGGTATGAGATCTCGGGACCCCCCATGGCCGAGAACGCCTCAAGGATTTCTCCTTTCAGAAATTTCCCGAGATCAACAGTCCACCGACCAGAGCTTCCTGCGGTATACTTACTGGCACAGTAGGCCTCGAAATCCCTCAGGAATCGGGCAAAACTCTGGCCTGTTTCCAGCTGGAAGATTCCAGGCTTGGGGTTCCTCCTGGAATCAAGGACCTTGATAAGATCAAACAGACTGCGTTCTGTCTGGAGGGACTGGACATAGTCGGTTGAGACAGTGTCTTCTGAGCTGACACTGAGACAGGAGCTGGAAGTATCACTACCAGAATCTTCACTGGTAGACTCCTGTGATGAAGATGTCATTTCGGGTATGGCTGGTCTGGCTCTTTCCTTGGCCTGGCATCTCCGCTTTGGGATAGCCCCTGTCTGGGCATAACTGCCTCAGTGGTAGCTGCTGGAGCCTTTTCTGGCCTACTGGCTTCAGCCGAATTATTCAGGAACTGCTCCCCTAGTCCACTGGCTGCAGGCTCTGGTGGACTAACAGAGTTAGTTGCCAGAACAGGTGAGGAAGCAAGCAGTCCACTTGGCACAGGAGACTCCCAAAAGCCTGGTACAGGGGGGATTAATGGTGTGAACCCTGGAGGCAGCTGGAGACCTCCAATCAGTGGCTCTGCTCCAGTCACTGGAATTGCCAGACCATTGAAATTTGGCCAAGCTGGGGACGTAGATGGAGCACTGGTGGTCACTGTGGTTGTGACCCCAGTGGCAACGTGGCACGTTGGTGACGGCTCAACAGTCTTCAGGGCCGCCACTTGAAGTGTCAGGGACTTGACCTGAGTTGCCAGGTCACTGACAATCTGGACCAGACTTGCCACATCCCGGCTCAGGCTCTTCTTAGCCTTTCGGCGTTTACTGGATGATGCCATCTCTAAAGGTTGGTGTTTAGCGGGTCTGGGCACCAAAAATTATGTAGTGGTTTGCGGACTGTGGCCAAAGGTAGCACCCAAACTGCCTAGTATCCAAATGCCGACCACAACCCGACGTTCACTACACAACAAACATACAACGGTGGAATACCCAAAAACCTAAGTAACAGTTCAAAGCACTGGGCACCACCCCTTGATTTATAATGGGCAAGGGGACCCAGCTAGATCCTGACTTAAACCTTTGCTTCTCCAGCTTGCTGATCATAAGTATAAAAACATTAGGTGAAAGGGGATTATTATAAGTTATTTGAAAGATTAAAAAACAGTGGCTGAGTGGGGGGGCCGTGGTGGGAGTTTTCTGAAATTAAAGGCTGTATACATAAAAACAAAAAATTTATTTGCAGAAAACTGTTAGGAATATCATATCAATTAGAATAATCAATTAAATGAAAAATTAGTATCCCTTTTGCATATTGTATAAGCAAGAGAAAAAAATATTTATTTTTAAGTATTTATCTATCAGTTCCAATAACCAATTTAGGGCAAAATTATCAGTCCTTTACACTCCAGCTCCACAAATAACAAACAAACTAGACATTACTCATAAGAAAATATAGATCTGTGAAAATACTGTGCTACCATACTTTCCCCTGAATCAATACTGTCCCTTCAATATCCAGTTCACCACTAAGCTGCAAAGTCACTTACAATTTTTTCTTTGAACAGTTCAGCCGCATACGCTGCTGTGCAGGTCTACTGCAGGCCCACAATAAAAATGTCTCAAAAATTTTGTCAACAACACGAGAAATCGCCAATGGCCTTATAATACATTGGTTGTGGTGTTATTCAGTCAAACACATGATAGTACTTACAGTTCACAGGCAGTGTAAAATGAATACAGAGCAGACACACACACCACTACACACTGGTAACAGGCCATCAACCACATTCATAATTGTTATGAGCAGTACTAGACAGATACTCTGTTCCTATATACTGTACATACAGTGGTCTCGAGTAAACTTCCCTTACAATTGGGAACTTCTGTCAACATAAATGTCTGCCGTATCTGTTCTTTTTTTTTTTTTCTTGATGAAGGACCCTACTGACTCAAACTCTGGTTACACATTCAAACCCTACAGAGAGTAGGGCATGCTGCAAAAACAAATGTTGTTAAGACAGATGGTAGGACCAAACAAAAATATATACATACCCCTTAAACATATACATTATGCTTGCAAAACGTTTAAACCCATTTAAGAAAAATTGAAATCTTTACAGTGAATAAAATGTTATAGTACAGTACTGGGGCAGAATATCAGACATTATGACAAAAGGGAATTGATAATGAGAGTTACTTTAAAACATATATAACCCAAGCTTGTTATATGTGCAAATGGTTTGAATTTTTCCCAACTATTATTAATTTTTTCCACATCGTTCCAATCCTTCTCGCACGTGGGCAAGGCCAGAGACAATGGCCCACATTCCTCTAGCGTAGGACATGGTTTGCCTGCATCAACAGCCTTAAGCACACTGTGGAGAGCTTTCGACGAGAAGGGGAAGGCTCTGAATGAAGGAGCAAGGAAAGTAGGGTGCTTCTTGCTCAACGCAGAAACTTAAAAGTTAGTATAGCCTGCCTTCTTCAGGCTACTCGTCAAGAGAGCCTGTGCCTTGTCGTGGTCAAAAACCATGAATTCCTTGGGTTCCGTCTCTTCCTTAGACGTCAGCTCACTCTTCAGCAGGATGAAACATTACGGGTAAGCCGAAAGGTTTGGCCAAAATTGAATGTCGTCAAGGGGGATGGCCCCCATCTTCTCCGAAATGTAGTTTCCAATTCATCATGGGCATGAACTCTGCATGCCTCCAGAGATTGGTTTAGGAGTATGGTGGCAGGTCAGACACTTTGGGTCACTTGTATGACCCACGAGAAGCAACTACGCGGCTTGCTTCCCTGAATTCCTTCCTCATTTCTACGTTTTCCTTACGTAGAGTATCAACTAGCTGCTGGATCTGGGCCATAATCGCTTGGCCCAGCGGGTCTGGCTGAGGGGTTGGAGCCGAAGAAGTTGACGGCACAGGCTGAAATGCCGACACAGACAGAAGAGGGTCCTCCGCTTCTGTCGACTCGGGATCTTCTTCCTCTTCAGGTGGTTGGGCTACCTCTTCTTCAGAGTCCTCTTGAAGGAAACCCTTTTCGGTGCCCTAAGACACTTCTGACATACTCTCCTGATGGATGCCCATGCCTTGTAGAGCCTCGATGTCGGCCTCTATTGCAAGTTGTATGCAGGGAGGTCCGGGTCGTGCCTGAGGTACGACGGCATCAGCTGTTGCCTTAGGGAACAGCCGGCTTCTAATCACGTCGCTTGGTAGGTACGGTCCCGGAGAGTTCTTTTGGAATCCTCGTACCCACTTCCGAAGCGTTTCCCACGCAGTATCCCTCGATTCCATCGTCTTGGGATTGCCGAAACCCTCGGTCATCAAGGCCGACCAGACGTTGCAATCCTTGGGATCCCAATATCTCAAGGTATCAGTTGCTATGGAGCAGGGGGCATGAGACCTGCACATGGTGTGGCCACAAAAGTTCTTACTTTCTTGGTTACAGTACATCACCTCAAACTTCAGCTTGGCCTCCTCCTGTAAAGAGAGAAAAAGGTGAAATGGGTATGGGGTAATTTATCACACTGATAAATTAAATTCGTGCATTAAAATAGCACTTACTATTATCATTATAGCTTAGGATAGTAAGCTAGAAAGAAAATAGGAAAGACACATATCTGTGTCTCCTGTCCAGGCAATTGCTGTGACCTCCCTCTATATTAATATTTAAAATTTCCTTATAAGGGAAAGCTAAATTCTAGAGCTGAAGTTAGTGTATATTAGCACTAACCCTCCCACAATTGGAATATTAATATTGTAGGGTAAAGATATTATGTTCTGATGACCTATGGCTCATCAGGATACTGAAGGAATACTTCACTTCAACATTATTTAGTGGTCTCAACAATGGACTGTGAAAGGATACACAGAATATGTTGGAAAAGATACTACGGTATATAATACTATAGTTTTCTAACTGCAGTATGTACTATACTGCAGAAATACTGGCTACTGTATAATCTTATACTGTAGTTCTGCTGGGATGCTACCGGCTAGGCACTAGCCGACAGAGAGAGAGATAGCATGGAGAGAAGAGCTACCGTATTATTATAGTTTAGTACAATAACTAGGGTTGTAGGGACTACTGTCTCTACTGCCTTCTTCCAGAATGAGGATTCAAATGGAAAGGGGAGAATGTAATAATTCTAGCTTCTATCCTGCCACAGTATCTGTTGCCGGCTGCTCTGCCGGTTCCAGGGTTTGTGGATGGCAGTCCTAGAGAGGACTGAAGAATACTCAAAGTTATAAGGGTCTCCCACTGGCAGCCGTCATGGCTGGCACAACCTTTCCCGAAGCCTTGCTTCCGTTAGGGGGAAGGTAGAAGCGGCAATCAAGCCGCCTTTGTAGGAGCCCGGCCGGCATCGCAATCCACCCGGCAAGCGGGGAGATTGTAGAATATCAGCCAGAGATGTTGTGAAGGCTAGGCCATCATTAAATGACAGAATGGGGAAGGGAAAGGGTCTTATATTTTGAGTCGAAAAAAGGCATGCCGCCTCCACTATTGGCCACAAACACAGAAACATAGTTTCTATACCGCCGCCGTCTTGGGTGGCAGAGGAATAACAATTCCTCAGCCTAAGACCTTGCCGGATACAAGACATGTATTCTAGACCACAAGGGAGAAGGTGGCGGCAATTGTACTACCACTTTCGGTTGTGGGCCAGGGAAGCCAGGCTTCCTATGCCTGCAACTGTGAACTGGCAGGGGAATGACTAGTGCCCCGTCAGTCGAGTTGCCAACAACGAGACTGAATACTCTGAGTTACTTTCGTAATTCAAAGCCGGGATACTCACCAGCAAAGAGGGAAGACAGAAACACTATCCCAATCAAGCCGGAGTACACTACTCTATGGCAAGACCAAGATAGGGTTGTCGCCTAATGGCAGCACTCAGAGGGAAGGAAGGGTTTACCCTTAAATCTCTAAAAGAGACGCGTGTCAAAATATTTTTGTAATTCTAGGAGATATGCTATCTCCGACTGAATTGATAAAACGATACAAGAGGGTAAACGGGGATAATGTTACTAAAGTATACTAAAACGCATTAGTGTACGCTACCCTAACACGAGTCGGGATCTCGGCTACGCTACGTCACCGAGACCCTATCGTTTACGATCGAAACGTTTCACAAAAGAGGAAATATTACGTGCATGATATGATCTTCACTAGTATAATTTGCCTAAATAGCTATTATTAATTAAAGCTAAATACCGGGAACGTCGTACTACTGACTAAATAAAGCATTTATGTCGTACGACAGCATCCAAAATGGCGCTTCCGGTGATGGCTGTGCTCTGCTAAACTCATCTAAATTATGCTAATTTAACTGTGAGAAGGGAGCTAAAAATTATACACAGGAAAGATTAAATACTCAACTTTCCAGAGGATGATGATGCTGGAGAATGCATGATAATAATCCAGGAAGAGTAACAAAACACCGAAAGCGAGCGAGAGATACACCGTACTTAATTGGCTACTATTAAAGGAATGGGTTGCCATGTTGGGCCCTTTAGTAGTACGGGAAGGGGATCCACCGGGTAACCTTGATGAGGGCTCCCCCTCATTTTCGCCACTCTTCCACCTCAGAGCGAAAACTCTATTCGGGGTGAAGATTGCCATGTTTCGTATCAAGAAATACGTCCCCTGATATTATGCGAAATCCTTAAGAATTTTCTTAAAGATACTCGCGCAAGGAGTTAAAATTCTGGAGACCTATGGTCAATTGTCTGGGAGTATCACTGTAGCTAAATATCCCTTAGGAAGCTGCCTAAAGGAACTCTGTGTGTGTGTGTGTGTGTGTGTGTGTGTGTGTGTGTGCGCGCGCGCGCACGCATCACACAAAACGGATTTTGAAGCAAATCGAAATATCTATTTTTGGGTGAGATAGCCATGTCGTCCTGATGGAAGGTTCCTTTAGGCAGCTTTCTAAGTGATATTTAGCTACAGTGACACTCCCAGAGAATTGACCATAGGTCTCCAGAATTCTAACTCCTGGCGCGAGTATCCTTAAAAACTTTCTTGAGGATATCACATAATATCAGGGGATGTATTTCTTGATACGACACATGGCAATCTTCACCCTGAATAGAGTTTACGCTCTGAGGAGGAAGAGTGGCGAAATTGAAGGGGAGCCGTCATCAAGGTTACCCGGTGGATCCCCTTCCCGTACTACTACAGGGCCCAACATGGAAACCCATTCCTTGTAGCAATTAAGCATGGTGGCTACAGATAGAGTAGTTTCGGGTGGGGATTGTTACGTATGTATATGCCTTTTCTTTTGAAAAGGAGGGCGTGTTCATCAGGACGACATGGCCATATCACCCAAAAATAGATTTTTCGCTTTGCCGTTTTTTGGGCCTAAGCCATGTCATCCTGATAGAAGTTTACCAGAGAATTACTTGAAAGTACTATACCTGTGGGGTTTTATAAGTGCCTTAACCTTGAGTCAGCTTCTACATGGTTACCCAGACCACCTAATATATGACAGTATCGGTATTCATCATATCCGCTAAGCTTGGAACAATCTTAGGGCTTCCTGCCCCCTGCAGGGAAATTGTCATTTGACTGTAGAAGCGAAAAGGTTTGTATATATGTCGGGACAAATGTAGTTATCTCACTATAATATGTTCACATGTAATGGCACCTTCAAGTATTTACCTTATTTTGAGGAAAATAAGTCAAAACTCTGTCTAATTTTATTCAGCTAATTTAGGGGCGAATAGGATGCAAATACATTTCTGCATTTATTTGTATAGACAACATAAATGTAACAACTATTGTATTTAAAATAGAATCTTATACTATACAGCCAACATATTAAAAGTACATATATATTTATCACCTGTAAGGGAAGGAATATATTAAATATGACTGCCACTCAAAATCATTGTAAAATTATCAAGATAATTTCACTGTAAATGTTGGATGAATTTCAACACTGTGTATAAGTGTACACATGGCACTGGTGTTATTGGTTTGATTCTACACCTATAAAGAACAATCCTAGGGGCACCAGGGTGACCCTTAATAAAAGTGTTACACTGAAAGGTGTTATCACCTTTTCACCCGAATTGTAAAGTCCCAAACAGTTCACTGTTCATGGCAGCACTAGACAACAGGATTTACAACACTACCTGCCGCCACCACAAAGTGTTTCAACTCGTGCACTTGCTTCACATAATGTTTATAGAAGACTCTAGAGGATTTCCAACCAGTGTATGAGCGGAGTCTCTCAAAGTCCATATACTGAAAAAAGTTCAGCGAGGAAGCAATCTTTCTCGGATCATGACCTGCGGGTGTACTGTCAGGATCCACACTGCGAATGAAGTAGGTGAGCTTCGCCCTCAGTTGTTTCAGGGATAAGTTTGATCCTGAGGTTTCGCCTTTGAAGAGCTGTCTTCCCTTGAAGTCTAAAGTTCTTCGAAGATAGACCTTTAGACATTCTACTGGACATTGAGAGACATCTTCCTTCAGAGGCCAGATTCTCCAAGGATCCCAACACTTGGTGGGTAGCTCGTTTTTGGCGAGAAAGGTAGGATCGGGAAAAATATTCAGTTCTCCCTCTTCTGTGAACTGAATATGGCCCTCGTCTCTTAATAGGGCTACTATTTCACTAATTCTAGCCCCTGAGGCTATAGCAAACAAAAATATCACTTCTTGTGTTAGATCCTTTAGAAAGCAATCTTCGTTGTTCAAGTTCGAAGCGTAGTGCAAGACTTTGTCCAGAGACCACGAAATGGGCTTCGCAGGGGCTGCTGATTCAAGTCTAGCGCATGCCTTCGGAATCTTGTTGAAGATTTCGTTCGACAGGTCCACCTTGAAGGCGTGTAGAAGACGTCTAGTCAAAGCTGACTTACACGTAGTTATCGTGGTGGAAGCCAAACCTTGCTCATGGAGGTGGATGAAGAAGGACAGGCTGAAGTCTATCAAGATTTCCGTCGGTTTTTGGCTTTGACAAAAGTGACCCACTTCTTCCAAGATGATTCATATTGTCTTCTGGTTGACTTTGACTTGTATTCTTCTAAAAAGTCGATAGTGGCTTTCGAGATCCCAAACCTTTTCTTGACTGCTAAGGCAAGAAAATCATGAGATGAAGGTTTTGGGTTCTCTGTGATGAAGCGAAGACAGTCGACTTCCGAACCAGTTGGGATAGAACTGGGTTTGGTAGAGGAAACAGCCTCAACTTCAGTTCTAACACCAGAGGGAACCAGTTGCTCTTGGGCCACTTGGGGGCCACCACTGCTGCTGTGACCTTCAGCAGTAAATTTGTTGTTGGGAACAGGTAGATGTGAGTTCATCTGTTCCAGTCGAGGAACATGGCGTCAGTCGCCTCTGCCCGAGGGTCATCGTATGGGGCTACGTATCGAGGAAGTTTCTTGTTGCCGCTCGTTGCGAAGAGGTCGATCTGCAGTTCTGGGACTTTGACCAAGATGAAGGAGAATGAGTCTGCACCTAGGGACCATTCTGACTCTATCAGCTTTCGTCTGTATAGAGTGTCCGCCGTCACATTGCGGAACCCTTGTATGTGAACTGCCAGTAAGTGCCATCTTTTCTTTCTTGCCAAGCGAAAGTTGGCCAGCATCCCGTGATTGAAGTAGGGCGATCACGAGCCTTGTCGTTTCAGACATCTCACTATCACTTCGCTGTCCTAGACCAGCCTGATGTAGGCTGATCTGTGAGGGGATAGCTTCTTCAACGTCAGGAGCACTGTCATGGCCTCCAGAATGTTGATATGAAAGGTCTTGAATAGGGATGACCAGGTCCCTTGAGCTTTCCTTTGATAGGAGTGACCTCCCCAACCTTCCGTCGAGGCATCCGTGTGGATGGTCACCGATGGGGGAGGTGGTTGTAAGGGAACAGTCCTTGCTAGGCTCCTGACCTTCGACCACGGCTTGAGAAGCGATTGTAGTAAGGTTGGTACCAGTCTCTGTTGATCTCTTCAAGCATCTGATGCGTATCTTCTCCAGACTCCTGACGCATCTTTCAGCTGTGCTCTTAGCACTAGGTCTGTTACCGCTGCAAACTGGAGAGAGTCCAGTAGTCTTTCCTGTTGGCATCTTGAGATCCTGTTGGATTTCAGTAGTCTCTTGACAGAACCCGCGATCTCTCTCCTCTTCTTCGGTGGAATGGAGACGGTGTGACCAAGTTCCAATGGATTCCAGGCCATTGAAACTCTTGAGCTAAAGAGAGGTGAGACTTCTTGTAGTTGATCTTGAATCCCAGATGTTCCAGGAACTGGATCACTTTCTTGAATGCCTGCAGACAAGCAGTCTTGGATGCTGCCCACACCAGCTAGTCGTCCAGGTATGCGGCTACCTGAACGCCTTCTAGGCGTAGTTGTTGTACGACTGCGTCAGCAAGTTTCGTGAAAATCCTTGGGGCTATGTTTAGTCCAAAGGGCATGGCTCTGAAGACATACCCCCTTGTACTTTGTCTTCTGTAACTTGAATCCTAGGTAGGAGGGGAGGGGGCGACTGACTGGAAGGTGCCAGTAAGCATCTGCCAGGTCTATTGAGACTGTTGTCATGGGTAGATAGAATATAGAAAAGAATGTTAAAACATGTAAGTTTCTACTCTTGAAAAGCAGAGAGAGGAGGTCCCGCTAGTGTTTACCAAAAACTGTCACCGCCGATGATTGAGGTCAAGATATTTATTAGATGTGCCTAGATCTGCAGACCTTGGGCATAACGATCGTCTGTTGTAGCAATTCGAGGAGCCAGCGTTATGGAAGGACCCATAGGACAAGGAGAGCTTGTTGTCCCCAAACAACATAGATTAACGGAAGATAAACACGTCTCGCTTCAATTATAGCGCCATATGGATCATGATTACACCAGCAGAGCGTTCGGGAAGATGCAATCAAAGGAAAATCAATGAGGATGAAGAAAGGAGAAAATTTCCTTATATGGAATTGTCCATAGTTAGCCCCTCCCATACAGGGGTATATAAACTTCAAAGAGAAAGAGAGAGAGGGAGGACGAGAGAGAGAACAAGCACAGAGAACGAGAGAGAACGTAAGGACCAGAATGCAGATGTGACCAGCCTCACGATAACTTGTCCGAGATGTTAGAGTGAGTTGACCCCTGTCGTTATTACCAATCACGAAGCGCCAAGACCTGAAATATCTACGTTCCTGAATCGTCAAGATCTGCTGTGAAGAGTACCATCATTTCTTCTAAGTATTATTTGTCTGCTTTCTTAACTGTTCCCCTATTTGCTGAAGTGTGGTTTAATCAGATGATTTTCTTTGTTCAATTCTGTGCTTCCCAAGTACTCAATCAAGAAACATTGATCTTTGACTAGTTGTAAATAAAATTATATTTTCTTTTGCGAGTTTTCTTTATATTATTTTTTTTCATTTGGTGATTATCGATTTATCCTAATTTAATTAATCAATTCAAAAGAACCTGGTTCGATCCCCACGAGGATCGTAACAGTTGGCAACCTTGCCAGGTTTTTTGACTACATAACCAATTGAAAACAGTGAGAACATAGAAAGAAGCAGAATGAGTGAGATTACGAGAGATTTGATAGATTCAGGTAAACTTCTTGGTCTAGATGGCAATGCTCTCCGTGAGTATGGTATTAAGAGAGAACAGGAAGTATTTGAAAGAGACGAAAGAGCAACTGAAAGGGAAGAAAATGAAAGAAAGTGAGAAGAAAATGAAAAACAGCGTAAGCATGAGTTAGAAATTGCTCGTTTAAGAAAAACTCTTTATAACAAACGGTCAGGTAGTAGATCAGGAAGTAATTCATCTTTGAATAGTGACACTGATAGTCTAGATATGAGTGCAGTGCTCAAACTTATACCAAAATTTGATGAGGAAGATGTTACAAAATATTTTATGTCTTTTGAAAAGTTAATGAACAGAGTAGGTTCTCCAAAAAAACAGTGGACTTTGTATTTACAATCAGTTTTAAGTGGTGAAGCACATTGTGTATAGTTGTTTGTCTGAGGATGAAAGTGAAGATTGTGATACTGTGAAAGAAACCGTACTTAGTGCATACAGATTGGTACCAGAGGCGTACCGTAAGAAGTTTAGAAGTTTGAAAAAAGATGATACTAGTACATATGTAGAGTACGGAAAGAAGTTAGAAAGATCGTTTTGTGATTGGTTGACGTCCGCTGAAGTCGATAATTTTGCAGATCTCAAGAACTTAAGTTTTGTTAGAAAGTTTCAAAGATAACATATCCCCAGACATCAAATTATATATAGAAGATAGGCGTGAAACATTTTTTGCCGATGCTACGAGATTAGCAGATGAGTACAGTCTCACACATGGTTTAAGTGGCAGTAAAAAGAAAAATGATCTTTTGTCAAGTAAGGCACAACATAGTAAAGGTAGTTCTAACAATAACGATATTAGGAACAGGGATTATTATTATTATTATTATTGTTACACATGTGGGAAAGAAGGTCATATTTCTCAGTACTGTAGGAGCCAATGTGCATTCAGTAATTCAGAGGTCATTTGTTACAATTGTAATAAGAAAGGGCATATAGCTAGGAATTGCACAGTGGAAAGTACGAATTTGAAGAAACCTGTCACTAGTTAATAATCTTTCTTCAGGAAGGAATAGTCTCTTGAAAGAAACTAGGAGACGTTATGGTGAATTTTTGTCTGAAGGTTTAGTTTCTTCTCTTAAAGGAGGTGATTCAAGGGAAGTAGTTTTGCTTAGGGATACAGGAGCGGCCGTATCACTCGTTAGGAGAGAGAGTGTACCAAGGAATGTAATAATCAGCATGAAAGAAAAAGTTATGCTAGGTGGGTTTCCGAACACTTGTGTAGTTTGTCTTTTGTTAAAGATGAAATTGAAAAGTCAGTTAGTGAGAGGAGATGTAAAACTAGCAGTCATGGATACTTTGACCATAGACGGCCTTGACATTACTGTTGGCAACGATTTAACTACCTCTAAGTGTGTGAATCCTATTTAAAGTGAAGTTCAAGTGCCTGAAATGATAGCAACTAGGTCAGGATTAGATACAGATATTGACTACGGTCATAGGTTGTTCAAGAATTCGAACGTAGGTAATAGAGGCGGTGAAGATGAGCTTAGCATGAGTGTAGCCGAGGAAACCGACTCTATCAATGTTGATAATGTGGGCAGAGATGATGATGTAGCTGTTGAAAGAAGTGATGTACAGATAGACAATGTAATAGGCCCAAGTAATAGCAGCTGTAGTGTTTCAGAAACTAGCATATTGAAAAAGGATGAACTAGTTAAGATGCAGAGGGAAGATGAAACACTATCTCGAATTTTTGAATGTGAATTGGATGATGAACCTGAAAATGTTTGTAAGGAAACATTTAGTCTAGAAGACAAATTTTCGTGTCGCTATGTTCGCCCTAAGACAGGTAGCAAAGAGGAGGTCATAGAGCAATTAGTAACTCGTAGGAAACTTCGTGAATCAATTTTGAAATTAGCACATGATGAACAAGGACATTTAGGAGTAAATAAAACATTCAGGTATATAAGTAAAACGTACTTTTGGCCTAAAATGAAAAGTGATGTGAAGAGGTATGTTTTAAGTTGTCACGAATGTCAAATGGCTGGCAAACCTAATCAAGTAATTCCCAGGGCTCCGTTATGTAATATTCCATCAATAGGGGAACCTTTTGAGAATGTTGTAATTGATATAGCAGGCCCTTTGCCCAGAAGTAAGGGGGGGAATATCCATCAATTAACAATCATTAATAGACTAACACGATATCCAGAAGCAATCCCAGTAAGAAATTGCAATGCCAAAACTGTAGTTAAACGCTTGCTGAACTATTTCACTAAATTTGGTCTTCCTTGCGTTATACAGTGATAATGGTAGCAATTTTGTATCAAAGTATTTCAGAGATAAAATGAAAGAGTTAGGGATTAAACTTGTAACTTTCACCCCGTACCACCCTGAATCACAAGGAATTGTTGAACGTTTTCATCAAACATTGAAAAGTTGCTTAAGGAAGTTGTGTAATAATTTCGAACATGATTGGGAAGAAAAGTTACCTTTTGTCTTGTTGGCTTTACGATTAGCTCCTAATGACACCAGGGGATTTAGTCCTTTTGATTTGTTGTTAGGTCACACCACCAAAGGACTTTTAGAAATTTTGAAGTGTAAGTTAATGCGAGAAGAAGGTGGAAAGGATTACATACAGAATATTGAAGATCACAAAGAGGATTTAAGGAAAACCTGGCAGTTGGCAAAAGAAAATGAGAGCAACCATCAAGGGGAAACTAAAAGAAAGTACGATGTTAAGGCTAAAGACAGAATTTTCCATGTGGGTGATAAAGTCTTAGTATTAGTCCAGAAAGAAGGTCCATCATTATCTTATAAGTTCGAAGGTCCATTTCCTATCATAGATAAAAGGGGAAATTTGAATTACTTAATTGATAAGGGCAGACGTAGAGCAAAGTGGTTGCACATCAACTTGCTAAAGAAATATAATGAATGTCCAGTGCCAGTTGTAACCATGTCGCAGAGAGAGATTACTTTTGAGAAGAACTCTGATGTTCTTAATTTCATTTTGTTTAATTCTAGCTTGGAGGAAGAAAAAACTAGGGAATTATTCAATGTTTTTTCAAATTATCCAGAAACTGTTAGTGATAAATTAGGTTTAACTAATCTTTTAGAACACGATATTGAGTTACAGGACACAAAACCCATTAGACAAAGTCCTTATCGTCTAAGCCCAGAAAAAGCAAATTCAGTCCGACAGGAAATTAAGTATATGCTACACAATGGTTTGATTGTTCCTAGCGAAAGTTACTGGTGTTCTCCAATAGTTCTTCTTAAGAAGGAAGATGGATCAGATAGGTTCTGTATTGATTTTAGAAAAGTGAATAGTGTTACGAAACAAAGTAAATTTTCCACTCCCCAGGATAAAAGATTGTTTAGATAGAATAGGAAACGCCAAGTTTATTTCTAAACTTGATTTGGCCAAAGGTTATTGGCAAGTACCTTTAAGTAGTCGAGCACAGAAAATATCTGCTTTCATACACCTTTCGGTAGTTATGAACCCAAAGTTATGGCTTTTGGTCTACAAGATGCAGCGAGTACTTTCCAAAGATTAATGAATAGAGTTTTAAATGGAATTGATAACTGTCATGTATTTGGATGATCTTGTAGTATTTTCAGATATGTGGGAGCAATATTCACGCATTTTAGCTAAAGTCCTAGCAGTCCTTGAGAAAGCAAAACTTGTTTTAAATCTGAAGAAATGTGAATTCGGGAATACCTCGATCACATACATGGGTCATAAAGTGGGTCTAGGTAAGATTTGTCCAAGAGATGTGAACATAGAGGCTATCATCAACTTCCCAATCCCTACAAGTAAAAAACAGGCAACGAGATTCATTGGAATAATTTCATATTTCCGCAGATTTGTTCCTAATTTTTCAAAAAAGGATGAAGTTTTGTATTTGATAATGAATGTATCAAAGCTTTCCATAAGTTGAAGGCCATAATGATTCAGAGCCCGTACTAATGTTGCTCGATTTTAGCAAGGAATTTAATTTAGCGATAGATGCAAGGGATATTGGCATAGGAGGAGTTCTGTTGCAAGAAGTGAACGGGATTAAGCACCCTGTAGCTTATTCGAAAAAGTTAAATAAAGCACAGCAGAATTATTCAACTATTGAGAAGGAATTGTTTAGTTTAGTATCAACTTTACAACATTTTGAGATTTATGTACGTAGTGGTCATGTTTTAACTGTGTATACTGATCACAATCCGTTAGTTTACTTGGATAGGTTTAAGAATAAGAATAAACGTCTCATGCGTTGGAGTTTAGAATTACAAGATTATGATTGAAAGATAGTTCATATAAAGGGAAAGGATAATGTAATAGCCGACAGTCTTTCTAGAGATTTTTCAGAATGATATGGACGTTTGTTTTGTTTTTGTTTTTTTACTCTTTCATCAACAAGCAAGAGTGTGTTTTGGTTTTGTTATGTGATGCAAGAGTAATGAAGTAATTGTTTCTCAGTTTAGGGATAAGCGATTTTCTCCCTTGATAATTTCGTTTAAAAAAAAAAAAAAGATAAAAATCTTTCCTTTTTTTTTTCAGGGGGACGTGTCATGGGTAGATAGAATAATATAGAAAAGAATGTTAAAACGTAAAGTTTCTACACTTAAAAAGCAGAGAGGAGGTCCCGCTAGTGTTTACCAAAAACTGTCACCGCTGTTGATTGAAGTCAAGATATTTATTAGATGTGCCTAGATCTGCAGACCTTGGGCATAACGATCGTCTGTTGTAGCAATTCGAGGAGCCAGCGTTATGGAAGGACCCATAGGACAAGAGAGCCTGTTGTTGCCAAACAACATAGATTAACGGAAGGTAAACACGTCTCGCTTCAATTATAGCGCCATATGGATCATGATTACACCAGCAGAGCGTTCGGGAAGATGCGATCAAAGAGGTGTGGTTTTAAGGAAAACCAATGAGGATGAAAAAAGGAGAAACTTTCCTTAAATGAAATTGTCCATAGTTAGCCCCTCCCATACAAGGGTATATAAACTTCAAAGAGAACAAGAGAGAGGGAAGACGAGAGAGGGAATGAGAGACAACAAGCACAGAGAACGAGAGAGAACGTAAGGACCAGAATGCAGATGTGACCAGCCTTACGACAACTTGTCCGAGATGTCAGAACGAGTTGACCCCTGTCGTTATTACCAACCACGAAGCGCCTTGACCTGAAATATCTACGTTCCTTGAGGAGCCCCGTCTAGATCCTCTTCCTTTCAGGCGAAAGGTAGTGGTGTGCCTCTCAAAACCTGAGTTGAAGGCTGGTGTTTGAGCGACAACTTGGGGCATCGTGGTCATTGTGACCGTGGGATGCTGTACAGGCCGAGAAGGTAGTCTTGGCTTCTTCGTCTTCCTCTTAGGTTGGGGACCAGCATCAAGGGAAGATTTTCTCTTTGAAGACATGCGTCACTATTGGAGAAGATTCCTATTCTCCGTGGCAGCTTTCTCAACGACTTCTTGCACGACTTCCTTTGGGAAGAGGTCCTTGCCCCAGATACATGAGGTAATCAGCTGCCTGGGTTCGTGTTTGACCGTTGCATTGGCAAACACAAACTCACTGCAGGCCCTCCTGGCCTTCACAAAAGTGTACAAATCCTTGACTAAAGTGGCCATGTGCATCTTGGCCAGGACTGTGTACATGTCTGGGGTGCTAGCGACGCCTGCACACATCTTCATGCAGTTCTGGAGGGAAAGAGAAGCGGCTAGCCTCTCCTTTGTCTCCTATTCTCTTCTCAGGAGAAAATTCGACAGCTTCGGGAGGTTCTCGCTGAACTGCTGTCCTGCGATGTCCGCATCGAGTTTCGAGACTGAAAAGGTTAGGTGGACCTCTTTCCAATCATTCTTATCTGTGGGCAAGGCCAGAGACAATGGCCTACACTCCTATAGCATAGGGCATGGTTTGCCTGCATCAATAGCCTTCAGCACACTTTGGAGAGCTTTCGACGAGAAGGGGAAAGCTCTTGAAGAAGGGGCAAGAAAAGTAGGGTGTTTCTTGCTCAGTGCAGAAACTCAAGAGTTGGTATACCCTGCCTTTTTTAGGCTATTCGTCAAGAGAGCCTGTGCCTTGTCATGATCGAAAAACATGACTTCCTTCGGTTCCGTCTCTTCTTTAGACTCTGGCTCACTCTTCAGCCGGATGAAACACTCAGGGTAAGCTGCAAAGTCTGGCAAAAATATGATGTCGTCCAGGGGGACGGTTCCCATCTTCTCCGATGTAGAGTTTGCCGTTGGTAATTGGCATAAACTCTGCATACCTCCAGGGATTGGTTTCAGAGCAGGATGGCAGGTCCTTTACTCTGGGTCGCTTGTAAGACCCACGGGAAGTGACGATTGATTGATTGATTTAAAGTTTTCAGGCATCCTGACATCTGAGGTCATTGACTCCGGTAACATTTAACTTATGTATACAAAAAAAAAATAAATTAAATAAAAAATAAAAGAGTATTCAATTAAAATCATAAAAGTTGAATGTCATAAAAGTTAAATATTTTTCAGAAGACCTGCTTCTGAAATAAATCTAAAAATGCCACTTGCATGGTAGGACACATCATTTCCAAGAATCTTGGCAAGGATGAACCTGCCACCCTCACCTCGAGCCTCAAACAAATATCTATTCCGCAAGTTGTTATAATTGGGGCATTCGGTCAACAAATGCCTTACTGTTAGAGGTACTAAACAGTCGTCACAATACGGTTGGTGTTGGCCCTTCAGCAGAAACTCGTGTGTCAACCGAGTGTGACCAATACGGAGACGACAAAGAGACGTCTCCCATTTTCGGGGCATCATATTATACCTCCAAGGAGATATGTCATTTGTTATCTCTCGCATTTTATTGCCATCTTGACTATCCCATTGCTGTTGCCATTTATTGCAAACCAATTTCTTGATGTCAGGTAAGAAATCATCACAGGGAATGGGATACCTTCTTGGCAGCAACTCGGATGCAGCCTCCTTAGCCAGTGAATCTGCCTTCTCATTCCCGGACACACCTACATGTGCTGGAACCCAACAAAATTGAACTGTTATACCTCTCTGTCCAATAATGAAAAGCCATTCTAAAATCTTTAAAACTAGAGGGTTATTAGAATTAAAAACTTCCATAGCTTGAAGGACACTCCTTGCATCACTAAAAATTGTAAAATTACCCTCCTTCTCCAACGCTATTTTCTCAATAGCGGTTAATATGCCATACAGTTGGGCAGTAAATATGGAAGCGGTCAGAGGAAGTGCACCTCTACAATTAAAACCATTACTATGTACTCCAAATCCAACGCCAGCATCAGATTTGGAGCCATCAGTATAGATAAAAGTTGATCCTCTATGTTCTTTAACATGTTCATTAAAAAGAGACCTGGCTTCTAGGTCTGACATATTCTTCTTATCTCCAATAAAATATTTACAAAAAGATATCTCCGGTAACTTCCATGGAGGAGTTGATGAAACCTTGAATGGAAGTACCTTATTTCTAATTATATCCAGACTATTTAATAATCGTTTCACCCGAAAGCCATAAGGTTGAGGAGATTTTGGGTGCAACTCAAAGTATGATGCGCGTCTTACAAGGCTTGCAGTCTGAAATGCTAGAGAGTTAGGGAGTCTTTGCAATCTAAACCAATACCGAAGAATGGAAGACATTCGGTAAAAGTCTAGAGGTAACTCTCCAGCATCAACAAGGAGACTTGGGATAGGCGAGGTTTTAAAAGCTCCAGTAGACAACCTAATACCTGCATGATGTATCGAGTCTAATATTTTTAACCGGCTTGGGGTGGCTGAAGAATATACCTCACAACCATAACTAATTTTGGAAAAAATCAAGGCCTTGTATAATTTTAAAATAGTATTGCGGTCTGCCCCCCACGATGTATGGGACAATACTTTTAAGATATTCAGAGCTTCAACACATTTAGCTTTTAATGCTTTTAAGTGAGAAACCCATGTCAGCCTACAATCAAATATCAAACCTAAAAATTTAACTTCTCTTGCACATGGTATCCGTTGACCTTTAATGTATATATCCGGGTCTGGATGTACTCCCGGATACGACAAAAATGGACAACGGTAGTTTTACTTGTCGAGAACTTAAATCCATTCATGTCAGCCCACTGGATAATTTTATCAATAGAGAGTTGGATTTTTCTCTCAACCATTGCCATTCTGGTGCCAGCAAATGATATTGAGAGATCATCCACAAATAATGTTGAGAGAACATCCTGGGGAATGGCTGAGGATATCCCATTAATTGCTAGTGCAAAAAGGGTTACACTCAGCACACTACCCTGAGGAACTCCTTCTTCCTGGCACTTACTCTCAGATAGAGCTTCCCCAACTCTCACTTGAAAAACTCTACGTGAAAGAAATGCCTGAATAAATAGTGGCAGCTCTCCTCTCAATCCCAATTCATGAATGGTTTTAAGTATACCATATCTCCATGTGGTATCATATGCCTTTTCAAGGTCAAAAAATACTGTAACATGGTGCTGTTTGGAAGCAAAGGCTTCACAAATAGAAGACTCTAGTCGTATCAACACATCAGTCGTTGAGTGCATTTTTCGGAATCCACATTGAATCGGTGATAAAATACCTTTCTTTTCAAGGTACCACATCAGCCTTGCATTGACCATCTTCTTCATGATCTTACATAAACAAGATGTCAATGCAATAGGACGATAGTTTGCTGCTAAAAACTTGTCTTTACCGGGTTTTAAAAAGGCTAAAATAATGGCTAGTTCCCAAACACTTGGGTAACTATGATCATGCCATATTCTATTAATAATGCTTAAAATAAAAGCTTTGTATTAAAATGTACATGTTTAATCATTGCATATGGAATTCCATTGGGTCCAGGGGCTGTATCATTGCAATGAGCAAGTGCGGAATCAAATTCTCTTTCAGTGAAAGGAGAATTATACGACTCTTCCCTTCTTGTTGCAAAATTTAAAATTTTCTTTTCTTCAGTGCTCCTATACTGGTGACCAGGGGCTCCTTCACACTTGCTGGATACTTTTGAAAAATGATTAGCCAGGGCATTGCTAACTTCATTTGCTTCAGTTACATACTGGCCATTCACCTTCAACACTGGTGGTGGGTTGGGGGTGAATTTGCCAGGTATCTTTTTTACTTTCCTCCACACAGAAGATGGTGGTGTTCTACTGTTAATGGAGGAAACAAAAGACATCCATGACTGGCGCCTTGCTTCTTTCATGGCACGACGGAACTGTGCTCTACATTTCTTGTACATAATTAAATTCTCATCAGTTCGGAGTCTACGCAATCGTGTTAAAGATCTTCTTGTGGCTCTGTGCAGGGCAGTTAGTTCTGAAGACCACCACGGGACTGGTCGTCGTTTGAATAACCCTGTTGTTTTTGGGAGTTGAATTGACTCCTGCTGTATGGAGAGTTCCATTCAGTAAGTCTATGGCATCATCGATATTTTCAACTTGTCCTGCATCCCCCTCAATTTCGCTTAGCTCACGAAATTTATCCCAGTCCGCCTTGTCAAGATTCCATCGTGGCGATCCCTGTAAAGGTGGACCCTTGTTGGTGTTTATAATGATTAGCGCGTGATCACTAGTATGCCAATCATCTAATGTTCTCCAATCAAAGTCGAGAAGGCAATTAGAGCTTACGATTGACAGGTCAATACATGACAAGGTACCTGTCTGGACATGAAAGTGTGTGGGCTCTCCTGTATTAAGGAGTCCCACATCTTCATTTTCCACAATTGATGATATGATATTTCCCCTCGTGTTTGCTAAAACATCACCCCACAAAGGATGTCTACCATTCAAATCTCCAAGTAAAAGAAAAGGTTGAGGGAGTTGTTGAATCACCTCCACTAAGTTGTCATACAAAATGTTATCATTTGGAGGCAAGTACAGAGAACAAATTGTATATTTTCGCCCTATGTCGATCTGTACAACCACTGCCTGTAGAGGTGTACGAATAGACAGAGAAACTTGGGGAACATCTCGATGAACGTATATGAGACTTCCGCCATGGCTCACCACTTGGTGATCATATGGTGTCCTATAACTAATGTATTCGCGAGGACAAGGGGTATTATGATCAAGTTTGCTCTCCTTTAGACAAATAATTATGGGGGAATGCTCATGAATAAGGAGCTTAAGTTCTTCATATTTGGCCCTTAAACCCTGACAATTCCATTGCAAAATGGAGGAAAAAACTATGGTTTATAATTTGGTAGACCCCTTGGATGGAGTCTTCCCATTTGCTGTAACCTCCCCGCAATATTAAAATTAAAGAGTTTCCTTTATCAGGGCAACTCGAAAGAGAAGGGTTCTAACCCCTAGGGATAGAAAAAGTGTACAATGCCACTGACCCTTCTAATTATTCAATATTGTGGGGTAAGTATTAACTGATTTCCAATCAGAGTATTGAAGGAATTCTATTCTTTCAATATAGGTTCGGTCTCAGCAAAAGCATGTACAAGGATACACAAGAGATGTTAGAAAATAACTACTGTATAATAATTCTATAGTTTTCTGTTTGCAGTTTATACTATATTGCAAATATACTGGCTACTGTATAATCGTATACTGTAGTTCAGCTGGTGTGTTGCCAGCATGGCTAGCACCTGGAGGCACGGTCCGGTGCGCATGTCACCAACTGGACTAGAAATTAGAAAAGACACATACTTGTGTATCCCACCCAGCCAATGCCTGTGACCTTCCCTTCCAAAATTAAGACTAAAGAGTTTCCTGATCAGGGAAACTCAAAGATAAGGGTTCTAACCTTTAGGGATAGAAAAGTGTACAACCACTGACCCTTCTAAAATATTTAATATTGTAGGGTAAATTGTAAACTGATTTCTAATCAGAGTAATGAAGGAATTCTATTCTTTCAATATAGGATTGGTCTCAGCAAAAGACTGGGCAAGGATACACAAGATATGTTGGAAATAACTACTGTATAATATATGCAATAGTTTTCTATCTGCATTATATACTCTACTGCAAATATACTGGCTACTGTATAATCATATAATGTAGTTCAGCAAGCATATTACCGGCAGAGCTACTACCTGGCAGCGCAGTCCAGCCAGCATATAGCCGACTAGTTAGTACCTGGCGGCACTGGAACAGTCGGCATGCCGCCGACTGAGTAAGTACCTGACGGCACCGGCCGGCCGGGTTAGTACCTGGCGGCACTAGCTGATAGAGAGAGAGAAAGCATGGAGTGAAGGGCTGCCTTATTACAATGTATGTTTACAGTAAATAAGGATGTAAGTATATAATCTTACTGCCTTCCTCCAGAAAGAAGGTTCAAATGGAAGGGGAGAATGCATCATTCAAGCTTCCATCCAGCCACAAAGTCCGTTGCCGGCATTCCCGGTTACAGGACTGTGGATGGCAGTCTAAGGGAGGACTGAAAAACCTTCAGCAGCAGAGGGGTCTCCCACCGGCAGCCACCACGACCTTCCCGGATCCTTATGTCCATAAGGGAAGACTGAGTGGCTAAACAGCTGCCTAAGTAGAAGCCCGGCCGGCCCCGCAACCCGCCCGGCAGGCGATGAGATTACAGGACGACGGCCACAAGGAATGCGATCGCTAAGTCATCGCTAAAGGACAGAGGGGGCAGGGAAAAGGGTCCTGTATAGAGTGTGGAAGAAGGCGGCAAGGTTGCCGCCCCTACCACAGGGAAGAAACTTAGTTTCGATATCGGCGCCATCCTAAGCGGCAGAAGAATATCTATTCTTAAGCCTAGGGTCTGCCGAAGTGGTGTTAAGAGGCAGCGGCAGGATTGCCGCCGCCTCTCAACACAGGAGAAACATCGTTTCAGTGTCGGCGCCGTCCTAGGCGGCAGAAGAATGTCTATTCTTCAGCCTAGGGTCTGCCAACACAGGACTAGTCTTCTAGACCGCAGGGGAGAAGGTGGCGGCTTCATACTACCACTTCAGGTGCGGCCTAGGGAGGCTTGGCCTCCTATGCCGGCGGCTATAAGCCGGCAGGGGTGTGTCTACTCACCCTGTAGCTCTGCCGCCGGCAGAAAGACTGAATACTCTGAGGTTCTGTCGAAAACCAAAGCCGGGCTCTCGCCGGCAAAGGTGGGAGACAGAAAACCCTAGACTAGTCAAGCCGGAGTGAACTACTATATGGCAAGACCAGAAAGGGTTGCCGCCTGCGGCGGCACTCAGAGGGAAGGAGGGATTACCCTTAAATCTCCACAAGAGATAAGTATCAAGTTATATAATTCTAGGAGATGTACTATCTCTCATTGAATCAATAAAACGATACACGAGGGTAAACGGGGATAATGTCTGAAAGTATACTACATCGCCCAGGCTAGATAGCCTAGGCAAGACAAATCTCAGTTACCTAAATCGCGAAACTCTAACGTATACGATCAACAAAGGAAGAGGAAATTATGCATAAAGTTATTAATAGAAAAAAATTGGGTGTAGAATCTGAAAAAGAAAAAACTTGCCATTACACACATTAGTTCTGTAGGAACTATAGAGTCTTTCTAGAATGTCTTATATACACTTCATGGTAACAACATGCGGCACACGTGTTTTAGTCTATGTGACTTCACCTTTGTATAAGAACAGTCTGTAGTGTCCCGAGGAGGCATTAATTTCACTATATTGCGCACTAGGGTCAACACAGACACCCTTAGAGTTAGAGTCCCGAATAACTCACTCTTCTACGCAGCACTAAGCACCAGCTTTTAGCACACTATCTGCAGCTACCACAAATCTCTTAAGTTCATGCCCCTGCTTCACGTAGTGTTTGAAAAACACTCTTGAAGACTTCCAGCCTGTGAAAGAGCGAAGACTTTCGAAGTCCAATGACTGGAAGAAATTCAGAGAAGAGGCGACTTTTCTGGGATCGTGACCTGCGGGTGTACTGTCAGGATCCGCTCTGCCAATAAAGTAGGTGATCTTCGCCCTTAGTTGTTTGAGTGACAAGTCAGACGCCGATGTTTCCCCTTTAAAGAGCTGTCCTCCGCCAAAGCCTGAAGTTCTTAGAAGATAGACCTTTAAACTCTCCACTGGACACAGAGAGATATCTTCCTTCAGAGGGCAGATTCTCCAGGGGCCACACCTTTTAGTGGGTAGCTCATTCTTGACGAGAAACGTTGGGTCAGGAAAGAGGGTAAGCTCGCCTGTTTCAGCAAACTGGATCTGGCCCTCTTCTCTTGATAATGCCACTATTTCACTGACTCAGGCTCCCAAGGCGAGAGCAATTAGGAAAATCACTTTTTGAGTCAAATCTTTTAGAGGGCAAGTTGCACTGTCCAAACTTGAGGCAAAGTGGAGCACCTTGTCAGGAGACCAAGAAATGGGTCTCGGTGGGGGTGCAGGTCTGAGCCTAGCACATGCCTTTGGCAGCTTGTTAAAGATGTCATTGGACAGGTCTATCTGGAAGGCATAGAGGAATGGTCTCGTCAAGGTTGATTTGCAGGTGGAAATCGTGTTGGCTGCCAAGCCTTGTCCATGAAGGTGAATGAAGAAGGAGAAACAAAAATCCATTGAAATTTCCGTAGGATTTTTAGCCTTGACAAAGGACACCCACTTCTTCCAGGATGACTCATATTGCCTTCTGGTAGATTTTGTTTTGTATTCCTCTAGGAAGTCTAAGCATTTCTTCGAGATCCCAAACCTCTTCTTGACGGCTAGGGAGAGAAAATCATGAGATGAAGTTCTCGAGTTTTCTTTGATGAAGCGAAGGCAGTCGACTTCTGAACTTGCTGGGTTAGATCTGGGTCCGGCAGGGGAATTACCTTGGGTTGTAATTCCAGGATTAATGGTAACCAGTTGCTCCGGGGCCACTTGGGTGCCACTAGGGCCGCTGTTCCTCGGAAGGATCTCAGCTTGGTGAGGACTTTCAGCGGAAGATTGGGTGGAGGGAACAGGTAAATCTTGGTCCATCTGTTCCAATCTAGGGACATGGCGTCCACCACTTCCGCTCGGGGGTTCTCGTATGGGGCCACATAGCGAGGGAGTTGTTTGTTGTCGCTCGTTGCAAAGAGGTCGATCTGCAGTTCTGGGACTTGATGGGAGATGAAGGAGAATGAGTCTGCGTCTAGGGACCATTCTGACTATCGGAGTTGTCCTGGATACAGCATCCGCCGTCACGTTGCGTAATCCTTGTAGGTGAACTGCTGAGAGGTGCCATCTTTTCTTATCCGCCAAGCGGAAGATGGGTAGCAACACTTGGTTGAGTTGGGGCGATCTTGAGCCCTGACGGTTGAGATATCTGACCGCGACGTCGCTGTCCAGAGTCAGACGGATGTGGACTGAGGGACGAGGAGACAACCTCTTCAGAGTGAAAAGGACTGCCATGGCCTCCAAGATGTTGATGTGAAATGTCTTGAATATAGGAGACCATGTTCCTTGAACTTGTCGTTGGTGGGAGTGAACCCCCCCCCCCCATCCTTCTAGCGATGCATCCGTGTGGATAACGACCGATGGAGGTGGTGGTTGAAGAGGTACCGATCTTTTCAGGTTCTTTGCCTCCGACCATGGCTTTAGGAGTGATCGATACCTGGTCGGCAGAGGTCTCTTGAGATCTCTTCGAGCGATTGATGCGTATCTTTTCCAGACTCCCAATGCACAATGCATTCTTTTAGCTGTGCTCGCAGCACTGGGTCTGTCACTGAAGCAAACTGAAGGGAGCAGAGCACCAGTTCCTGTTGTCGTCTTGAAATCCGTTTGGATTTTAGGAGTCTCTTGACAGATCCCGCTATTTCCTTTCTTTTCTACAGAGGAATGGAAAGACGGTGTGACTGAAGGTCCCAATGGAACTTTTGAGCTGGAGAAAGTCGAGACTTTTTGGTGTAGATCTTGAAGCCCAAGTGTTCCAAGAATTGGATCACCTTTGTGGAAACTTGCAGTCATTCTTCTATGGATGCTGCCCACACCAGCCAATCATCCATGTAAGCCATCACCTGCACGCCTTGTAAGCGTAGCTGTTGGACGATCGTCTCTGCGAGCTTCGTAAATATCCTTGGGGCTATGTTTAGCCTCAAGGGCATGGCTCTGAAGGCGTACTGTCTTCTTTGAAGCCTGAATACTAGGTAAGAGGTGGTCTGGCGATTCATTGGAATGTGCCAGTAGGCCTCCGCCATGTCTATCGAGACTGTGGCAGCAGGCAGCAGGGCTCTTATGTACTGAAGAGTCAGCATTTTGAACTTGTCGTTCACTATGAACTTGTTGAGAGGGGACAAGTCCAGAATGACTCTGAGTTTGTCAGAGTCCTTCTTGGGAACACAGAATAGTCTTCCTTGGAACCTGGTGGACTTTACCCTCTTGATCACCTTCTTGTTCAAGAGTTCTTGGACGTATTCTTCCAGAACGGGGGTGGAGTGTTGGAAGAATTAGAGGAAAGCTGGTGGTGGTGTTACCCAGCTCCACCCTAGACCGTTCTTGATAATGCTGTGACCCCAGGGATCGAAGGTCCAACGATCCTGGAAAAGGCGGAGTCTTCCTCCCACCGGAGGCATCTCATTGCTTCTGGTTGCCCGAGGGTTTACCACCTCGGCTGCTTGCCGGTGCCTCTACCTCTGGGACGAAAGGTAGTCGACTGCCTTTCGTAGGCGGGCGTGAAGGCTGGTGACTGAGTCACCACCGGCTGGGGTACCAGTTGGAAGGTTTGTTGGGGCTGAGCCACCAACTGGGGAGCAGCGGTTGCCGGAAGCTGGCGTTTAGCCTGACGCTGCTGAGGTCTAGGCTTGTTGGGTTTCTTCTTTGGTTGGGGGCCCTCATCCTGAGATTTCCTTTTTCCTGACATGCCCCACTTTTGGAGAAGGTTCCAGTTCTCCGTTGCGGCCCTGTCAACGATCTCTTTCACGAGGTCATTGGGAAAGAGATCTTTCCCCCAAATGTTGGAGGAAATCAGCTTCCTTGGCTCGTGTTTGACGGTGGCATTCGCAAACACAAACTCTCAGCCGGCTCTCCATGCCCTGGTGAAGCTATAAAAGTCTTTTGTCAGGGTAGCAAGGTGGGTCTTGGCCAAGACCATGTAGAAGCCTGGGGTCCGTTGTTCCCCCAGCCATCGTCTCCATTTGCCCCTGGAGGGAAAGAGAGGGGGCCAGCCTCTCTTTCGTGTCCTGCTCCCGACGCAGAAGGTATTTGGAGAGCTTAGGGAGGTTCTCGTTGAACTGATGTCCAGCGATGTCGGCCTCCAACTTTCCCACAGAGAAAGTTATCTGGATGCCTTTCCAGTTCTTGTCGTCGGGAGGTAGGGCGAGGGAGAGGGGCCTACATTCCTCCAATGTAGGGCAGGGTTTCCTTTCCTCCACCGCCTTCAACACTGTTAAGAGGGACTTCTCCGCGAAGGGGAAGACCATGGTGGTAGGAGCAAGAAAGGATGGTTGTTTCTTGCTCAGGGCCGGCACCTTGGAGTTGATGTAGCCCTTCTCCTTCAGGCAACCAGCTAGCAGAGATTGAGCCTTTGCATGGTCAAACACAATGACCTCTTTAAGCTCGGTTTCCTCCTTGGAAACGGGTTCGGACTTGAGGCGAATGTAGCAGTCCGGGTATGATTCAAAGCTAGGCCAGAATTCCACCTGTTCAAGGGGGATGGCGCCTAGCTTCTCGTTCACGAAGATCCTGCCACTCGTGATAGGCATGTGCTCGGCATGCCTCCATGGGTTCGTCACAGAGCAGGCTGGAAGGTCCTTCACGGTGATCTTCCTCTGGGGTTGCTTCGTTAAATGAAGGATTTCCTTTCGGAAATCCTCATTCCTCTGGCGGAGCCTCTCGTCAAGGACCGCAATCAAGGCTTGGAAATTATCCACGGGTGTATCCGCTCTTGTGGGCATAGGAGTAAACGAAGTAGAGGGAACTGGTACCGAGATGACTACGGAAGTGATAGAGGGTGCAGGGGCGCCTTCTTCTTCGGAGTCAGGAGCCTCTTCTTGACCCTCGGCCATCAAGGTCCTATCGGTGGTATCCGACACCTCTGACATCCGCTCATCATCATCGAGGTGGTTTTCCTGGAGTGCGTCCGAAATATCTGGATCAACCGGCCGTTGGACACGGGATCTCCGGTTTGGGGATGACGGCATCCGCAGATGCCTTAGGGAAGAGCAAAGCTCTCATCTTCTCACTAGGGAGATAGGGCCCCGTGGCGTTCTTCTGGAAACCACGCACCCACTTGCATAGTTTCTCGCGAGCATTGTCCCTGGCCTCCGCTGACGGGGGGGCCTCGAACGCCTCGTTGAGCAGGTCCTTGCAAACAGTGCAGACCTGCGGGTCCCAATATCGTAGAGATCCTTGGGTGACGGAGCAGCTGGCGTGGGTTCGGCACGCCAGGTGGCCGTAGAAGCCACGGCGCAGAACGCTGTAAAAGGCGCTTTCACACCGGATGTACTCCTCTTGTAAAGAAGAAAGGGGTACATTTATGTAAATAAAAATAAATATCTCAGAACTATTTACTTCTTATAGTGACCTATACAAACTGAATGCTACTATAGTTCTGAATTTAGTCTATTATATTCAGTCCATAGTAACATTGTTTGTTGCTGCGAGGTTCTACTGTACTTCCCTTGCCTCGTAAAAGCTGCAGAAATCAATAGGGAGGATCTCGCAGACCTTAGAGTCCTTGATAACAGAGACTTGGGCCTCCACCTTATCTAAAGCTTCCCTGGCTAAGACCAACCACGGAAGCTCAAGTCTGGGTTTTGTTCTCTTGGGGGCACGACAGAGATCTATGGCTAACCTCCTGCCATTCAGGGGGGGGGGAACCCAACGCCTGTCCCAAGCCACTGACTTTCCTTATGCAGCACAGCACCTTCAAAAACATTGCATCAGTCTTCCCTTCCTCTGCTTCAGAAGGTCTTGGCACTGCTGGTTGCAGAAGTTCTTCAGAAAAGCGAAACAGAAGGACGAAATAATATGACAAAAAAAGGGGGCATAGACATGAGACAGGGGGGGAGGCAGTAGCCAAGTTCCTTCTCCTTGCACATTCCCACTGCCAAATCTACGCTAATTCAAATAAATTAGATTAGCCAAATTAATGAATTTGGGAAATGTGAGAAGAAAGAATGAAAAATAAGAATGGGAATATGTGGAATGAGGGATAAAAAAGGGGTTTACAATAATTAACAGGATGAAAATTTCGAATGAATGCTAGAAAAGAGAAGATGAATGAAATCGTGAAAAATAAAGAGAATCAAAGGAGTTGAAAAGACACGTTGTAGATGTGTGTGGGAGAGCAAAGTAAATGTACAAAAGGGATTTTGGAAGGAATTGGGAAAAGGATTAAGGATATAATAATAATAGGTGAAGGACAATAATAATGTGAAGGAGATATCATACTAACATGCTTGATAGGTTATATGAGTGAGGTAATTCTGTGAAAGTAAATGATCATATCAGTGGGATAATATCGTGAAAGTGAATATAGGTTGACGACGGATTACACAGATTTGATCAGCTGATTAGTATGTAAACAATGCATGAGATTATAATTCCAAATATTTTTAATGATAAATGCAATACTAAAATATGAATATTACATGCATTATTATTGGATACAGTCAAGTAAAACATCAGTTTAATCAAAATCCGGTTCATTTCAAATATAGCAGTAAAATTTCACCACAGTAAATGGATACACACTGTACAAAGAGCTAGGACCAGCTGGGTGTAGAGATAAGTAGTGACCCGCAGCGTTCCCAGTGTAAAGGAGTGAGAGCTATTTGAAATCATCGCCCAGCTGGAATTTTAAAATTTTATTTTTTAGGTATTGCTTTTTTCTTGGCCATCCCAAATGCTGTTGCAAACTATTAGAAATCAAATTCTTAATGTTGGGTAAACAATCATCACACAGAATAATTTTTTCCTTGGCCGTGAAAAGACGAAAGAAACTGCAATTTACGAGCCCCGGCTGTATTCTCTTAAGTAAAGGACAATTGTTTGTATTCATGTAGGAACAATTTAATTTTAAAGCCAAAAAAATTGAGAATTACGAGTGACTGGTAAAAGAAGATACCTCAAATTTCAGTTTTACTCCTTCTCTGGTGTTAAGAAGCCATTTACTGTATGTATATGAAGAAAACAAAATTTTTGGATCAACCCAAATAGGAAACATTAGAGCCTCCTTTAGCCAAGTAACTTGGCAAAAATATATCTACAATTATAGAAAACCTCTAAAGTAGACTTACTTGTTGTAAATGCATAAAAACTATTGCAGCAGGAACATTCTCTTTATTACCCTCATGCTGTATCACTTGAATAGAATATCCATCACTACGTTTAGTCATTTTGAGTTCAGCATAACTACAGATGATTGGCCTGCAATAGCATTAAACAATCTAAGCAAACGTCTTCCAGATACAAAGTTATCATTCATATTAAACAGCTACTTAAACTTAAGATGAGAAAGCTACTGATGAATAAATTTTGTTCACCTAAGAGAAGTCCAATATAAAACCATGTTACACTTTTGGTCTTTCCTTTTTATCTACCAGTTCCATAATAATTAAAAACCTTTTTCTTTTACTCTTAGAAAAACTTAAGTGTAAACTATTTCCATATTTTCCGAGATTTTATACAACCAATTGGTAACCAGCATTAAGTTGAAGTTTTCTGATACTGTCTATGACTATGATTTCTACTTTTTGTAATTCTGGTTTAATAGCCAGTTACGCACAATGCATAATGACTGTCATTTCATAGCGTTCACTGCACAGTAATTTTCTTTCCATATAAATATTATGAAGTCCCATATCCAAATCTACTCATCACTGGGTTTGTGATTTAGAAAATAGATGCAGACTTTTATAATCTAACATCAAAACTGTTAATCTTTAAGCAATACCATAAGTTGGTGACAACTGCCATCTAGTTGGTCATTTGCTTACCCCTAAGCACTGTTCGAGCTTTGGCAAAGAGTGGATAAGGACCTGAACTGCTTTGCTTACCTACAAGCACTGTTCAAACTTTGGCAAAAAGGGCCTAAGGACCTGAACTGCATCTCAAAACTGAACAAAAGAGATATTCCTCAATGGTGTTTCTGGGCTCGACCTGTGCGCCCAGTTAAATGCTCCTTTAGCATTATTTCTAAGGTATATAACTGCTAAATATTACCAGAGAAAAAATTGGATAGGAATGCCAGGTATGAACCCAGCTCGCTCACCTAAAAGGTGTCGGTATATTATAACTAGGGCGTGAAAATCACTAGCAGAGGTCTCGTACCAATTAGATATCTCCTTGTCAAATATCCCCGAAACCAAGAGGGGCCGTTCAAAGTCCACTACTGACCGTCGCTACCAACACGTCCACCCACGCCAATGACGTCACTCCTCATTTAGCATCTCACAGGTGTAATCTCTGAAGTTACCTTGTTATCCTGATGTATTCTGATTGAATTTACAGTACTCCTTTCTCTTCGTTAGACGACGCATATGTTCGGTCTATTCAACCCTTCTCGGAGTTCTCCACCTCCCCTTTATTAGTAACGGTACATTCTCTTTCAGAGTTCACAGTCTTCCAAGTCTTCGGCCTTGGCGACTCTTAAGGTCTGGGTCGGCGGGTTCGCCCGTAATGTCAAGGCTCGGCACCCCTACGTCCTCTCCGAAGAAATGTGCACCCTTATCTACCCTAACGCTAAACATTCAGCAAATTATAGTTTTATGCATTGTTTACATTCAAATCACCTGATCAACCCTGCCTAGTCCGTCGTCAACCTTAATTTTTGGATCAAATAACTCCTTTATTATTAAGGCATGCTACCAAAAGATATTTAATTTTTACTAAAAAGAAACAATTATTACTTGATCTATTATTTTCCAATTAGCATATTAATTCCAATAGTTTTATTTGAAATGCTCCTCTCATATTTCATTTACTGCTATTGTGAGTTGAATCGCATAACGTTAACCAGTTTAATTCATGTTGCCGATGCAGGATACTTTATAGTTTTTAGCTCTGTGGTGCTTGATTATAAAGCGTTCATAGAGACTTAGCAAAGAAACAAAAATTTCATATATTAGAGAGAGAAAGAGAGGGAGAGAGAGAGAGAGAGAGAGAGAGAGATTTGAAGTTTTCTGGCATCCTGACATCAAATGAGAGAGCTAAAACTCTCAATCATTCTCTAAATATTAGATTTCATTTCAGAAGCATTATTGCATTTTAGGAAATTACGTTTATTTAAAAAGTTAATTGTGCTTTAATAAAACAATTATGTGCTTTTGTTTTAAATTTTGGGAGTATTTTTATCAATCTAAGTATTTGGGGTGCCGTGATCAGATCAGCTTATCTGATCACGGCACCCAAAATACTTAAGATTGATAAAATACATGCAAAATTTAAAACAAAAGTCCATAAATGTTTTATTAAAGCTCAATTGACTATTTAAATAATCATAATTTTCTAGAATGCAATAATGCTTCTGAAACAAAATTGAATATGAGACAGAGAGAGAGAGAGAGAGAGAGAGAGAGAGAGAGAGAGAGAGAGAGAGAGAGAGAGAGAGAGAGATAAATATTACTGTACATATTACAATAATATACAGTACAGAGTCAGTGAGTATTAGGTTACAGTACAGTATTACTAGATAGGAACAACTTTTGTTATACAGAGCAGTAAGGGTATGATGACGACTCAGTATACTTTACTTTAGTACAATACTGTACTGTAACCTTACTGTATCCAGTATGTAGTGTACATATATGCGAATGTACTGCACACTATACATATAATTATAAACTGTTGTAGAAACCAAATTAAAACAATAGTAGGCAGTGCTTACAGTGTTAATCATCAACTCTGGCACCAGCTCGTGGCAAGGGGCAGTGACTTTTTGCCAGGGCACCAGCCACCCATTGAGATACTACCCTAGTGTATTATTGATTCACAAAAATTCGCTTATCACGACTGTGTCTGTAACCAACCTATCGCAAATAACGAGGCTTGACTGTATTTGTAGACAATTAACCAAATAAGTGATGGGTCCAAAGAAAGAAAAAGGAAATACTGGCAGTGAGAAAAAATAGAGCATGATGATGATATAGAGATGAAGCGTGAAATTATAAAAAAACATGAGCTTGGTGTACTATACATACGAATGAGTTGGCCCGCCATTACGAGAGAAGTAGATTGACGATATGTACCATCTTCAAGAAAAATGATGCTCTTAAGAGCACAAAGCCTTCCAAAGACCTAATTAGTATTACGGACTTATATACATGACAAGATGGAGAGGCCTCTGGTGTTGTGGATTAAAGAAAATCAGCCAGTGGGAAATAGTGACTGAGACAATCAGCTGTGAGAAGGCCAGCGCAATTTACTAAGTTCAAGAGCCACAATATCTTGAAAAAAAAAAATTCATGCGATGTGCTGAGCAAATTCAAAAGCATGGGTTACGAGGCAACTCTTCAAAGAATGAGTATATCTGGCAGTCAAGAAGTATTTGATGGAGAAAAACCTGCTATTGAAATGTCTTCTCATTTTGGACAATGCCTATGGCCACCCTCCAGGTCTTAATGATAACATTCTTGCTGATTTCAAGTTACTAAGGTAATCTATCTCCTGCCCAACAACACTCCACTCCTTCAGCCCTTGGACCAACAGGTCATTTCAAATTTCAAGCAGCTCTAAAATGCTTTGATGCCACAAATAACACCAGCCTCACCCTTCGTGAATTTGGGAAGGACCATTCTAACATTATTAATTGCTTAAAAATGATTGATGAAGCATAGCAGAGTGTAATGTGAAAAACCTTAAATTCAGCTTGTGGCTAGCTTCTGTAGCTGAAAGGGATTTTGAAGGATTCCTTACGTAGCCTGACCACGAACAGCTTGTGTTGGAAGATATTATGTCTTCAGAACGTCCATGGGGCTAGAGGTAGATGAGGTAGATGTGAACAACCTTGTCGAGAAGCATCAAGAAGAGCTCACGACTGAGGAGTTGATTCAGCTTCAAACGATGCAACATTCGGAGGTGTTGCAAGAGCACAGTAGCAAGGAGGAGGTGGAACTGGAGGAGCTTCCTTCTTCAAGGGAGATTAAGGAATTGTTGGCTAAGTGGCAGGATGTTTCTGATTTTGTTGAAAAGAGACCCTGATAAATTGACTACTGGTTGCGATTCATCTCTTTTTAATGACACTTGTCAAGACTTATTTCCGGAACATTTTGAAAGGGAGACAGAAACAAAGCTCCTTGGATAGGTATTTTTTCAAAAGGCCTGCAGCAAGTGAAAGTGAACGCTAGGAAAAAAGAGCTTAGACAAGTGAAGAACAGTAAAAAAATAAAAAAAAATCTAAAATATGAGAATAAAATCTATTTTTTTAAATTCAGTAAGCTAAGTTCAGTTGAGTTCATTTTAAGTTTAAGTGTTACGTTACGTAGTGTGAGGGACAGTGTAAATACCATACGTGTACTGTCCAATTCTTTCCTTCCCTTCCCTCCTCCCTCCTCCTCAGCACACACTGCTGTTAACCACTAGTGTGTGTCTCAAAGGTAAGAACTCCATAATAAAATCACATTTTATTGCATATCACAGTTCAGCAATCATTTATGTTATTTTTGAATTTTTGAGTGTATCTGATACTCTTAAAGAGTCTTGTAATTACATTCCATTATTAAGGAAAACCTTGTTCCTAATGAGCCTAGCTTCTGGCGCCAGAATATCAGAACTTTCAGCCTTGACTAGAGATCCAGGTCATATTGAATTTCTCTCGTCAGGGGAAGTCCTACTTTCCCCTGACAAAAGGTTCTTAGCAAAAAATGAGGACCCCCAGAACAGATGGTCCCCCTGGAAGATTGTTCCACTTCCTCAGGATCCATCTGTATGTCCAGTAAACACTCTGAAAGCCTATTTAAATATAACTTCCATTAAGTCCTCACGGCCCTTATTCATTAGAGAAAATGGAGGAACCATCACCCTGAAAGGAATCAGACAGCAGATTCTGTATTTCATTAAACAGGCTAACCCTGAATCATTCCCTCACGTTCATGATATACGAGCCGTAGCTACATCTATTAATTACTTTCACCACATGAACTTTGATGAACTTACGAAATATACAGGCTGGAAGTCTTCAACAGTTTTTAAACGCCACTACTTAAAACCTTTGGAAGCCCTAAAATTTGCTACAGTGGCAGCAGGGAATGTGGTTCCTCCTGAAAGTAATGATTCATAATCAGGTCTTGCTCTATCCTACTTCTTCTACCTGCCTTACTTATTGTCCCTACTTTAGTTTTGGTTTGGTTTTACACCTGAGAATGCACCATTAAGGTGCACTCTTATTTTATCATGTCTGTAAATAGCCTTACTCTCCCACGAGTTGAATTTTGTTTGTATTTACCTTCAGGATCGTAAATTACCATTTGATCTCACAGCTTATTATTGTACATTGCATTTTCCTTGTCCTTCCATAGTTTGGAAGTTTTTGCTGTATTTGTTAACTTATCCCTCTATCCTTCCTTATAAGGAATGGTTCATTCACTGGGTTTCAGTATCCCTATTTACTTTTGTATTAAACCATGTTTTTTTATATTTTGTCTTTAATTTACTTTCCCCTCAGGTGTTAGTTCCAAGTTTTGGGACCATTTCTCTTGTACTATTTCACGGAGCGGCACAGGTGGAGCCCAGAAAAGGGATTTTGACGAAGAAAAAATCTATCTCTGGGCGAGAGACCTGTGCCGCCCAGTGAACCCTCTCTCTACTTCCCTCCCAGAATGGGCCCAAACTTGGGTGCTATGAGGAGTGACGTAGTTGGCGTGGGTTGAGATGGTGGTAGTAGCATTCAGTGGTGGGTGTTGAACGGCACCTCGCTGTAACGGGGATATTGAAGAGGAGATATCTAAATGGCGTGAGACCTCTGGTTGTGATTTATCACGCCCCAGTATTATACCGACACCTTATATAGGTGAGCGAGCTGGGTTCAACCCTGGCATTCCTATGCAACTTTTTTCTCTGGTAATTCATAGCAGTTATATACCTTAGAAATGATGCAAAAGGAGCATTTCACGGAGCGGCACAGGTGGAGCCCAAAAAGGAAAAAAAAAAAAAAAAGCCGAGTATATACCTCGCTATGCACGAAGGCCCTAAAATATGATGCCTTTCAACCCAAATTTGCACAATTAGAGACAAACTACAAAGAATGCATCTATAATGCTAGGGGTTGGTGCTGATATGGGGATAATTGCAGGTATACACACAAAAATAAACATGAAGGCGAAAGAGCTAATATAATAGAAAAGTTGGATTTTTTAATGGCAGAATTCCTGGAAATGAAGAAAAGAACATCATATCAGAACAGGAAGGAAGCATGGGAGAATCCATATTATCACCAATATTAGATAATGGGGATGAAACACAAACCATCATAGTGATGAATGCACAGGGTTTAGTCACAAGTAACTCTAAAAGGGAGAACCGCAATATATGGAAGAGACATAAATCAAGGAAAAGTCTGTGAAAAATACAGCAACACAGAATGTGAATTGGTTGCGGTAGAATTTGAATATGAAAAATGAGTGAATATTGTAGTTTACAGACCCCCAAATACTAAGGAGTTTGACATAATAATAGAAAAAATAGATACATATTGAAACCATAAAGACTGGAATATACTCCTATCCGGAGATTTTAACTTTCCTTTCGTGGATTGGAAAGAACGGATAGATGAAAGTGGTTGTATACATACATATAAAAGAGAGAGTAATAGTAGCGCAGAAGATAAGAGGCAATTTGAAAAGCTTCAAGATATGCTATTAGAACATAATATGCAACAAATAACCACATTCCAACAAGAAAGGACAATGTCCTAGATTTAGTATTTGTGAATGAGGTGAATTATGTTCAAGAAATAATAGTGTATAACACGGGAATTTCAGACCACAATGTCATAGAATTAATAGTCCATTCCAAAGCAAGTGAACGCAGAGATAAACAAAGCACAAAACGACGGGAAGGATATGGAAAATATAATTTCTGGGTCGACCTGTGTCGCCCGGTGAAAAGGTCCTTCTTGTCACTTTTCTGATATAAATAACTTCCAAATATACCAGAGAAAGTTAAAGCATGGAATGCAGAGGTTACTACCCTCGCGCGAGCACCCCTAAGGGCGTCGTGTATAAAGAACGGGCGTGTGAAAGCCACTATTCACAGGTCGTCTTCCATTTAGAATATTCCTTCGTCAATATACACGAGGGGTGAGCCGACACAGCGGTCCTAACTATACCAACCTGAGCCACCCCACCGACGCCCGACACCAGCGCCATCTGTCATCCTTCTTTTTGGACTCGAATAGCGTGCTACCCCCTTTGCTTGTGCTGTGATTTAGTGTTGTTTTTGGACTGTTTAACACCATGGCTGAAGCTCTCCTTACCCCTGCACCAATGTTAAGTACCCTAGATTAATTTTTCAATATCAGTGCCTTGGTATTCACTCCTTTCTTGGCATCTTGCGTGTTTTTGTTTGTGCGGTCTGCGGCTTGGGCAGCCATTAGCGCGTCCTCAACGCATTGTTTACATCACGCATCGTTTACATCGCATTTGGGTATATATTTATTTTCTCATATTCAGGTTCATTTCTAGTTTATTATTTTTAGCCCTTGAACCTACTTGTTACGATTTATTTTGTTTTCAACATGAGTCGCTCCCGAGTCCAATTTTTTGTTGACGCTAGCGAAGAATAACGTTCGGCCATTAGTTGTTACTTGTATGTTTTTGTGACATTTCCTTTTTACTTTCACTTTCATTACTCTGAAAGGATTTCCTTTCCTACATGGCCGTCTTCGTCTCTTCTTCGCTGAGTAGTCTACCCGAGACCTAGCTTTAAGTCCTTTATACTTCTACGGACAGGTCTGTTTTTACATGTGTTTTATGTTTTTACCTTACTAGGGTTCGTGTTTTTTACTAGGATTGAGTATAGTAACCTAACGAGAGAGGCTGGAGTTTCCCCCGCTTTTTGGGGTTTTTACCCATTATCTTATTCATTTATCTTGGAATTAGTTCCCCCCGGAAGAGGCTGGTTTCTCCCCCTCTCTCGTCTCGTATAATTATTTTTTTGCATATTTAACCTACTGTTTGTGCCTCCGGTGCTTCCTCGACGACTGGGAGCTTCTCCCCTCGTTAGGTTTCCCGGTTCTGCTTTATTTTGGGCTCTGACTCCGTTAATTTTTTTAAACACACGACAATCTTCTTAATTATATCAATAATTTTGTCCGTTCACCTACTGTATCACTCCGGTGATTCCTCGACGACTGGGAACTTCCCCTCGTCCGGTTTCCCGGCCTTTTGGTTTAGTACCCCTGTTGGCTCCGGTATCTCTGTCCATACGGTCTTACCGGAGGTACATTAAAGGTATTGCTCGACTTACGACCAAGATAGGGACCGAGAGATGAGTCGTAAGTCGTGTTGGCCGTATGTCAAACTAGAAAAGTGAAGTTTCCGTAGATTTATTTTGATACGTTATGATTCGGCAATCATCTGGATCATATTTTGTCAATATTTTCTTACTGTCTATCATTATTCCATTTTCTTGTTTCATAGGATATCATATGCTCTATAAATGCATTATTGTACTCTATTCATCAAGTTTGGAAGCATTTTACAATCGAGTACTGAAAATTTTGTTTACCTTTGGTTATGATCAGCTGATCTGAAAGTGCTGCTACCTACCGTATCAAAATATGGCGTACATACGTATGGCATATTTTTTTATCATTTCTTAACTTATGAGAAATATCTTCATGATGAATATTACATCAACGCCAATATGTTACAGGAAATCAGTTTCCATACAGTTTGTCTAATCATTAGGTATAATGCGAAATCGTTGTAGCTCTTTCTGTGTGTGTGTGTGTGTGCTCGCTCTCGCAATCGCATACGGGTAGTTAATTTTTAAAGCTTCATACAGTATTGTAGTTCAATATTAAGCCTATATATTTCATTAGACATTACTGTGTTTAAGTGTGGTTTATTAAAGAACGTTTATATTTTATTTTTCAATTTCTTGAGCATATCAATAATCAACAAATACTTTTAATTCACTTTCGGTTTGCATCAGCTGATCTCAAGGTCACGCTGCCGTATTACTATTATGAGCACATATATATAGTGCGAATAACACTTTTATATAATTTTCTTGACATTCGAAATTTCTTCATAATGCATATTACATCAGCGCCAATATGTTATAGGGTATACCATTTTCCATACAGTTCGTTTATAGACCTTATTATTAGTTATAAAAGGAATACTCTCTCTCTCTCTCTCTCTCTCTCTCTCTCTCTCTCTCTCTCTCTCTCTCTCTCTCTCTCTCTCTCTCTCTCTGTATTTTGTTTTTAATTCAGTTGTATCTACATATATTCTTTTTGAAAATTATTAAAAAATTCTATGTATCATTATTCGATGTTTCGATTGTGGGAATAGTAACGCATCGGAAGGAAATTACTTGATTTGCCTCTCGCCTTCCGCCAGAAATATGATGTCATCAGACTTTTTTTCTTAAATTTACGGTAAGTTGTACTAATCTTATAACTAATGATACAGACCACTAAAACACTTGATATCGTTACTGGGTGTTTCGATGATGGGAATGCTGTAATAAGATTACTCGGTAACAATGAAAGGAAATTATTCGGTTTGTCAGCACGCTTCCGCCAGATACATGACGTCACAAGTCACGTGACGTACAGTAATCTCTACGAAGAATGACTTGCAAAATATGTAAATTCATTTTCTTTGTTTCTCGCAAGAAATTAAAAGAAAATACTAACTTAACAAACAAAAGTATTTTATTTTTATAATGTAAAAGGAAATATATTATTTTCAAGAAAATATTTGCCCTAAAAGTATATTATCTTTAGATAAACATCGATCCATTATCAGAGATGAAAAAAGTAGCGTACAGTCAAATTTACGCTACGTAGTACTCATGACAACCGATACAGACCCTCAAAATACTTTGTATTGTTATCTAATATTTCGATAATGGAAATACAGTGATACCTCTGGATACGAAAGTTTCTGCTTACGAAAAATTCAGGATACGAAAAGCGATACAAAGATTTTTATGCCCCAGTATACGAAAAAATTTTCAGGATACGAAAAGCTTACGAGATCCCAACTCGTCGCTGAGAGTAATTTTAAAAAGTTTCAACTTTTTTGTTAATTAACGGTACCTTTTTTTTCAGGGTATCAACCCTTAATTTAGGTGTACAGTACCATAACTTTTATACAGTAGTAAAGAAAACGGACCGTTTTCTTAGTGCTTGGAGGGGATAACTAGGCTATAACTACATTATTGAATAATCTCATGGTGGTTTCTGGAATGGATTAGGCTGTTTTTAACGGTTGGGTTAATTATTGAATGATAGAAATGGCTGCATTGCATGTTTATTACTACAGTTTAGTGTGTTTATGAAAGAAAAGGTATCTTTTTAAAAGGCTTGGAACGGATTAGGCTATTTACATGTAAAACGCGACTCAGGATACGAAAAAATCAGCATACGAAACCGAATCCTGAACGGATTACTTTCGTATGCTGAGGCATCACTGTACTAATATTAATTGTTAGCCTATTGGAAGGAAATCACTGTATTGGCCGGAAGCTTTCCGCCGGTGATGTGACGTCACCAGACATAATATGAACTCTACAGATATTAAAACTTTTCTTAATGTATTTTTAACTGAAAATAAATACTGAATATTTACAATAAAGGGATTTTGACGAAGGAAAAATCTATTTCTGGGGAGAGACCTGTGGCGGCCGGTGAAAAGAGTCCTTCTTATATACCTTTTCTGATAAAACCTTCCAATTATACCAGAGAAAGATAAAAGCATGGAATGCTGAGGTTACAACCCTCGCGCGAGCACCTTTTGGGTGTCGTGTATAAAGCAAAGGCGCGTGAAATCCACTATTCACAGGTTGTCTTCCATTTAGTTAATTCCTTCGTCAAAGGGATGGGCCGATACAAAGGCCCTAGCCAACCACCAGCGCCACACCACCCATGCCACGACGCGAGCGCCATCTGAACAACATCCTTCTTTTTGGACTTGTTAGTGTGGAATCTTTTGGTGGTGCTCTCGACCTTTTTAAACATTCGTGGATTTATTTCGTCATGTCCGAAGCTCCATCTTCACACATTCCAATGTTAAGTACCATAGTTTGTTTTGACAGCTTTTTATAGTACCGGGCTTTTGTTTTATTTCCAGTATAGTTTGTTTTATTATTCCCGTCTGGCCCTTCACGGCGGCCATTGTTTGTTCACTTGTTTGGGAATTCATCTTTGTCTGCCCGTTTAGTACTCTGTCACTTAGGTTCTTGGTTAAGTCCCTGGCCTTATGCCTTTAGAACCGTTATTATTTTTGTGTTTTTATGCTCATGGTACTTTTTGCTAGCAAGTCCAGCCTACGAACGAGATAGCGGTCTAGCTTTGTTATTGTTTAGTACCCGCCCCTCCGGGGTGTTCGTCACTCGACTGTGCTATTTATTTTAAGTTTTAGCAGATGCTATTCTTCGTTCGTAGTCTTATCTTGATGTACATTTTTATTTTATACGTTTATAATAGTGTTGTGTGATTTTTAGTCCTGATATTGTGTCCAAGAGAGCGAGAGCTGGGGGTTCCCGTTTTCTGTTCGCAGTCACGAGTTACCCCTTTCTCTCGTTTTCTTTCTTAGCTCCGGTGGGTGAGCGGATTTCCCGTTTTCCGTTTTGTGCGTTCAACGGGTTCTCCCTCCCTCACCTCTCCCCCTCTGGGTGTATGATAACTTACGAGTTATTTATTTTTGGTTACTTTTCAATTGTTAGCGTTATTTTAGGTCCGTGTTTCGTCCTCTCCCCGTTACGGCTCGGGAGTAGTTATGAACGTTTTCCACTCCGCTTTGAGTTCTACTCCGCCATGAGGGATTCTCAATGACTTTCGTTCTATTGTTATATTTATATATTGTTTACTACATGGGACGGGCTTCATATTGTTTAGATACGACCCTCCGGTGGCCCTTACTGCGGTCTCAGGCCACGGCCATATCCACAATAGCCATTGTTATTACAATTGTGTTTTTATTTACAATAATTATTCAGGACCTTTCTTCTCCCTCCGGCCTCACCGGAGATCGTAAATACGCTTTGCTATGATCTAAGCCTTAGCCTTTAGCTGCGGCTTGGCTTTTATATCTTTCACAATTGAATTATTAGCCACAATTGAATTATTCAGGGCATCTCAATATCCTCCGGCGTCACCGGAGGTCGCCCATACACTTCACACTTATATTTGCCTTGCCTTTAGCTAAGGCTGCATTATTCAGGACATCTCATTACTCTCCGGCTTCACCGGAGGTCGCCCATACACTTCACACTTATATTTGCCTTGCCTTTAGATAAGGCTGGTGTTTATATTTATTTTAAGGGCATGTCACTGCTTCCCCGACCCTCGGAGGTCGGCAGATTGCCTTTAAGTTATTTATCCTTCTGTCATTAACAGACATTAGGAAAATTACAAATATACAAACAATTGAATATTAAAGTGCCAACAATGGTATGGGGCGGTATCATCTTAAAAGTGATATTCGGTTATTAGTTAAATGCAATATTGGTGCTTAGGGAATTCAGTGAGTGCCGGAACTCTAGAATAATAGGGTTTTTTATCCCCTTATCAGAGTTTCAAGAAACACCAGACTCATGTCTCCTTTCTTTTACAGAAGGTCCGTTGTACTGCCCAAGGATGCCCTGCCGCGTTCAACGACCCCGTTGGGCATGACCTCTGTCGGTCTCATGCGCACTGCTCCATTCCCTTTATCCAGGAACCGGGCCAGGCCCAATACATGGTCTGGTTCCCGGATTTGTGCTCGCTCTGTTACGAGCTGTCGTCAATTCTACTGAACGATGATGTGAGTGGGTTTTCCCTTTGTTCCTTATTTCTCGTTGGCAGACACTAATTTAGACATGAATATGATATACACAGTATATTTTGGAGAGCAAACTCCCTCCTGCATCACTAATCACTGCAAATCTTACAGGCCGATGATGTCTCTCTTCGTTCAGCAAGGGCTACTCTTCGTCCGTGGGCGTCGGGCTTTGGCAGGAATGCCCCGTCTGGCGCACCCTATCTCCTCGATGGAGACATGGCCTCCCGCCTCTTCCCAGGCTCGACTACTGCTGCAGTCTCCCCTGACCTTGCTGCCCCCTTAATTGAAGAAGTCAGGGCCACCATTCCCGCGGAGGACGAACCCCTCGTACCGCTGGACGTGGCAGATCTGGATATAGACGTAGAACCCAGGGACGAGCAGGTAAGTGGTGCCGAGTTGGTGGAAACCCTTTTCTCTCCTACTCCCTCTCCTACCTCTTCCTTTCAAGGTTTTGATAACTCTAAGGCTTCTCCTCGGGATCCCTCTGCCTCCGTACGACCCAAGGTGAAGCCACTTCGAACTTATAAGACTTCAGCTTTGCCAGTATCAACGTCACCGGTCTCCGGACCCTCGACAGCTCCTGATATTCATATTGCTCCTCGTAAAACCACTACTCCTAAGAAGTCTAAGTCTACCAAATCCAAGACAAAACCAACGGGTGGCTTTCAGGTACCCTGGGGCGATCTCGTCCCCATCGAACTGGTCAGAGATTTGGTCAGAGATCAAATTCAACATCACTCTGGGGCGATAACAGAGATTAAGGATATGATGGCTACTCTGATCCGCGGCGGAACTCAGTTTCCTCCCCCTTCTGCTCCAGACGCATCGAAGCTGCCGCCCTTCGATAAAAACAATCCTTGGCGGTTTGCCTTGCATGCCCCATTCTTAGATAGTTCCCTAACTCTGGAGGGCATAGGCACCCGCCCTCTAGAGGACCTGGAGTTCTATCCCCTGGGCCTAGCATTCCCGTTCAATGGTTTTGTACGTTTAAAGGAATATGCATTGGTCCGTATGGACAAGGTACCGAAGGAAACGGTGATATTTCCAAAAGAGCAGGCCCAGGCTATCTGGGCCAGAACACTATCAGAGTGGGGGTGTATTAACTCCAAGCTCACCCCACACAAAGGTGCCTACACTATTTTTACGACAGCGGCCTCCATCTCTTTGCCGCTCATAGACAAAGTCACAGAGCTGACTATACAGGCCATCAAGGAAGGCTCTTTCATGCCGGCTCTCAAAGAGACGGACCCCACCTCTTTGCTTATTCCATGTACCTCTGCAACCTGGGATGCTGCGGCTTCTACCTTCACGGTGGGGAAGCTAGACCCGGACTGTGCCTCTACTCTTTTCTCTGAGAAGCTTCCCAGATTAATAGAGAGTCTTCTCAAAACTGAATACGAGACCCGTACTAGACTAGCTAGGTCCCTCCAATCCATCACCTCCATGGAGTCCCTAGCATCTCTTTACCCAGAGGAAACGTTGTTCAGAGTCGCCACAAAGAACCAGCTGCTGTCCTACCAAATAGACCTCCATGACTTCTGGTCAGCTCGGGTTGGTTGCAGGAAGTTCGTTCTGTCTGAGGCCTCCATCAGGCATGAGCCGAACAGGCTGATAGCCTCCTCCTGCTGGGGTAAGACCCTCTTCCCTCAGACCGAGGTGGATAAGGTTCTTCAGGAAGCGGCGAGGGCAAACCAAAATTTGCAGGTAAGGTGGGGTCTCTCAGCCAAAAAGAGGTTCGAAACCCAGAGACACACGTTCTTCAAGAAGAAGCAGAGGTTTAGTCCTTACAAGACTGAACGGGGTACCTCGTCCCCACAGTCTTCTGCTGCCTCGACTTCTCGACAACAGGCGCCTCCTCAGCAGGTAGTCTACCTCGCTGCTCCCCCTGGTACACAGCCCAACCCCTCTTGGATGTCCTCTCCTGCATACAACCCTGCCTACGAATCCTCCGGTTCCTTTCCTGGATACCAAAGAGGGAGTTTCAGAGGTAGAGGACAGTTCCGCCAACGCGGCGGGCCTAGAGCAAGGGGTTCCCGTGGAGGGAGGGGCCCTAAGTTCACTCCCTCCCAATGATGTGATGCCAGTAGGAGGGAGACTTTATCACTTCCGGGACCATTGGACCTTCAGTCCATGGGCTCACAGCATAATATCCAGGGGCTTGGGTTGGAAATGGTCACAGGGATCCCCTCCTCCACCAGTGACCTTCTTCCAGAGACCCACTCCCATCCTGGAAGAGTACACCGCAGAGTTACTCAAGAAGAAAGCAATCAAACGGGTTCGATCCCTGAAATTCCAAGGCCGCCTGTTTACAGTCCCGAAGAAAGACTCGTCGGCGGTAAGGGTAGTTCTGGACTTGTCGAAGCTCAATTCTTACATCCTTTGCGACAAGTTCCGTATGCTGACTATCTCTCAGGTACGGACCTTACTTCCCCGTGGGGCCGTCACCACCTCTATCGATCTTACCGACGCCTATTATCATGTCCCAGTAGCTCGAAACTTCTCTCCTTACCTAGGCTTCCATCTCGGCAAGAGAGCCTTTGCATTCAAAGTCATGCCCTTCGGTCTCAGCATTGCCCCCAGGATATTCATGAAACTGGGGGAGACGGTGATCGAGCAACTCAGACACCAAGGGATACAGATCGTCGCCTATCTGGACGATTGGCTCATTTGGGCCCAGTCGCACCAGGAATGCAACAGAGCTACGTCGAAGGTACTCCATTTTCTCGCCAAACTGGGCTTCCAAGTCAACCTCCGGAAGTCCCGCCTACAACTATCAAGCCACTTCGAATGGTTAGGCATCCGTTGGGACCTCTCAAAGCACAAGCTCTCCCTTCCTCCCAAGAAGGTAAGGGAGATAGCTTCCAAGGTCAGGAACTTTCTCAAACACAAACAGGTGTCCAGAAGAGCTTTAGAATGAATCCTCGGCCTTCTCCAATTTGCCTCACTGACCGATCTCCTATTAAAAGCCAAACTCAAAGACATCAATCGAGTTTGGAGAAAGAGAGCGACAATACCTTTAAGAGACAAGACCTCGAAGATCCCCTCTGTCTTGAAAATGAGACTACAACCATGGTCCGAACGGAGGAACCTCTCCAAATCGGTTCCTCTACAGTTCCCCTCCACAAGTGACAATTCATACCGACGCGTCTCTGAGTGGATGGGGGGGTTACTCCCAACATCAGATGTTTCAGGGCTCTTGGTCACCCACCATGAGGCAGTTCCATATCAATGTTCTCGAAGCCATGGCGGTGTTCTTGACCCTGAAGAGAATCTCTCCTCCGAGGTCGACCCACATCAGAGTAGTCTCAGACAGCACGGCCGTAGTCCACTGCCTCAACAGAGGGGGGTCCAAATCACCCAACCTGAATCAGATCCTGGTCACTATCTTCGCCTTGGCAGCCGACAAAGACTGGTTCCTGTCAGCAACTCACCTAGCAGGAGTCCAGAATGTGATAGCAGACTCATTATCCAGGACGAGCCCACTGGAATCGGAGTGGTCCCTGGACATGCACTCCTTCCGGTGGATACTCAGGCTGGTTCCAGGTCTCCAGGTAGATCTATTCGCGACCCGAATCAATCACAAACTCCCATGTTATGTGACACCGAACCTGGACCCTCAGGCTTATGCCATGGACGCATTAACCCTGGATTGGAACCATTGGCAGAAGATCTACTTATTCCCTCCAGTGAATCTTCTACTGAAAGTCTTGCACAAACTCCGCTCCTTCAACGGGGCAGTGGCTTTAGTGGCACCTCACTGGCCAAAGAGCAGTTGGTTTCCTCTCCTCCTCGAGTTGAAACTCCGTCCCTTCCGGATCCCATTCCCCAAACTGACCCAAGTGGTCCAAACTCGGACTGTGTCAGATTCCTCAAGGATAGCCAAAACCCTAACTTTGTGGATTTCATGAAGTTTGCGGCGCGTAGGGACGCAAACATCGACCCAGATAATGTCCTCTTTATAGAATCAGACAAAAGGGACTCTACGATTCGCCAATATGATTCGGCAGTTAAGAAACTAACAGATTTCTTAAGGACTTCAGACCATTCGGTTATGACTCCTAATTTAGCCATCTCCTTCTTTAGGTCCATATTTGACAAAGGCCTAGCAGCTAGCACTATAACCACCATTAAGTCAGCTCTGAGGAAAGTCTTCCTGGTTGGGTTTAACATTAACCTGGCGGAGTCTTATTTCTCGTCTATTCCAAAAGCATGTGCTAGGCTTCGACCTTCGGTTCGTCCACAAAAGGTCTCTTGGTCTCTAAATTATGTCCTCAAACTGGCCTCCGACACGGACAACGAATCCTGCTCCTATATCACTCTTCTTAGGAAGACTTTATTTCTAACAGCTTTGGCCTCGGGTTCTAGAATCTCAGAACTAGCAGCTCTCTCACGAAACTCAGAAAACATGGATTTCCTCCCTTCAGGTGAAGTACTTCTTTCACCAGAAGCCTAGCTAAAAACGAGGACCCCCAAAATAGGTGGTCCCCTTGGAAGATTATTCCTCTTCTCCAAGATACTTCTCTATGTCCGGTCACCACTCTCAGGGCCTTTTTAGCCAGGACTGCTACCCGATCGTCTGGCCCCTTGTTCATCAGAGAACAAGGAGGTACCATTTCCATACGTGGTATTAGGCAACAGATCCTATACTTCATTAAACAAGCCAATCCGGGATCATTTCCCCATGCTCATGATAAATCAGTTTATATGTATAGAAGAAAATAGATTATTTTCAAGGAAATATTCGTCCTATTTCCGATAAACTTGTGACGTCATCACCCTGAAAAAATGGTCGTAAAGTCGAATAGTCGTATGTCGCATAGATCGTAAGTCGAGCAATACCTGTATTATCCCTTTTTACATATATCCATCATTGTCTTTTTGTGGCCACTTCTTTTTCTACCATGTTCACCGGACCTCCGGCGCGCAACGGAGTAGATCTAAAAAATTTTTGTTTATTGCACTAGAATTTGTTCATTGTTTATTTAGTCTGTTAGACTCTATTCCGTCGCCCTCCGGACCTCCGGGGCGCAACGGATTAGAATTGAACCCTATTTACTTACCCTTAGCATTCTAGGCTATAATGCATCCACTCCTAACTTTGGCCTCAGTTATGACTAGTTTCATATGCATGCCAAGTATTTACTTGCATACCTTTTCTAGGTTAGTTAAGTCTACTTAAAGGAGACGGTGTACTTATAATAACCTTTATTTTACAGAAAACCTGCTGCGCCTCCAAAGGCTGCCCTGCGACTTTCTTGGACCCGGTGGGCCACGACGTCTGCCGGTCACATGCCCGCTGTGCGATCTCCTTTGCCCTGGAGGAAGGCCAGGCGCCTTACATGGTGTGGTTCCCCGAGTCCTGCTCGCTCTGTTTCGAGTTGTCCTCAATTCTCCTGAATGATGAGGTAAGATTTCACAATCGTTCACATTCAATTTCATTTCTTCTTTCTGTTGTTGGATAATTAGAAACATTCGATCATATCCTAGTTTTCTTTGGACTCAGACTTCCCCCTCCCTTTGGCTCGTTTGAATTCATTCTCCCCTTCTTCCAGGCTGACGAGGATTCTTTGAGGACGGCCAGAGGAAGTCTCCGGCAGTGGGTTTCAGGCTTCGGCCGTAACGCTCCCCAAGGCTGCCCTTATGTGTTGGACGGGGACATGGCTTCCCGTCTATTCCCTGGTTCTCCGTCGGCGGCCGTGGACAAAGGGGTCGCCGCCTCTATCATCGAAGCCATTCGGACTGCTATGGACCCAGCTCCGGAAGAACAACAGTTATCGGGGGACGTGGCCTCTCTGGATATCCATCTGGAGCCGATGGATGAGCAGGTTAGTGGTGTGGAGGATATGGCAGGCTCTTTTCTTTCACCTACTCCTTCCTCTTCCTCTTCTTTCCTAGGCTTTGATAAGCCCTCAACTTTGCCTTGGGAAGGGTCCCTGTCGGTCCGACCTAAGGTTAAGCCCCTAAAAAAGATTTCAAAGCCCAAATCATCAAAATCAGCCTCGGCACTCTCACCAGAGTTCCGGTCCCTGGGCCATCCACTTCCACTGACCCGATCATAGCTGCCAAGGCTCCTCCTCCTTCTAAAGGACAGAGGAGTAAGTCCGCTAAATCTAAAACATCAGCTCTTGACAATCAGTCTGCCTTGATTACGGACACGCTGTTGTCCAAGTTCAGGGAAGTGGTAGACGAAAGGCTGGAACAGAAATCTTCCACCGACTCACAGTCAGTCTCGGCTTTGGTAGCGGAGCAACTAAACCCCCTCAAGGACATGATTGCGGGACTGCTCCACTCCGGACCTCAATCAGCTCCGGCAGCAGTCCCAGATGCTTCGAAGCTTCCGCCGTTCGACAAGAACAACCCTTGGCGGTTTGCTCTACATGCTCCCAACATAGATGGTACTCTTACCATCGAAGGACTGGGTACCCGTCCATTATCTGACATGGAATTTCATCCAGAAGATCTCCGGTTCCCCTTTAAGGGGTTTGTGCGCCTAACGGAGAATGCCCTGGTAAGAATGGACAAAGTACCCAAAGAAACTGTCATCTTTCCGAAGGAACAAGCCCAAGCTGTCTGGGCTCGTACCTTATCGGACTGGGGTTGTTCCAACTCTAAGTTGACTCCACATAAGTGATCGTACACCATCTTCACGACCCCCCAAGATATCACCTCTCCCCTTGCAGATAAGGTGGCGGAGCAAATGATCCAAGCTGCTCAGGAGGACCTTCGCATGCCAGTCCTCAAAGAGACAGATGCTACCTCTCTTCTCATGCCGGCCTCTAGAGACTTTTGGAGGGATGCTCCGTCAACCTTCACGGTCGGCAAACTAGACCCGGATTGTGCCTCTTCCCTCTTTTCAGAAAGGTTACCGAAATTGCCGGATAACTTAATGAAAACAGAGTACGAAACAAGATCTAGGCTAGCTAGATCCATCAACTCCATAACATCGGCGGAGTTGGTATCCTCCCTCTACAAGGAGGAACAAATTTTTAAGAGTTCTGGCGAATGGTCTGTTACAGACTTTCCAGATAGACCTCCATGATTTTTGGACAGCCAGGAAGAACTGTATGAAATTTGTCCTGGCAGAGGCGTCTATTACGCACCAGCCTAACAGACTGATTAAATCTTCCTGTTGGGGTAAGAACCTTTTCCCTCAGGAAGAAGTGGATAAAGTACTCCAGGAAGCCGCTAGAGCTAACCAAACCCTCCGGGTTCGTTGGGGTCTCTCATCCAAACGTAAGTTTGACCCCACTATGAGACAACAACACCCTAAGAAAAAGCAGAAGTTCTATGCCTCTTACAAAGCTGTCCGTGGTCAACATCGGCAGCCCCCTCTCGTGCAGACCTCAACTCCCTCAACATCAAAGGCACCTCAGCGTCAACAATTTATGATTGTTCCTGCACCAAAGGGTGGACACTTCCTCCACTGCAACGTGGATGTCCTCCCCAGCCTTCAATCAGGCTTACAAAGCCTCCAAGACCTTTCGAGGATATCCTAGACAGCCCGGTGGCAACAGAGCTAGAGGCCAGTTCCGTCAGCGTGGCGGAGCCAGATCCAGAGGCGCAAGAGGAGGTAGAGGGTTCAAGCCAACCCACAATCAGTGAGACAGACCGGGTAGGAGGGAGGTTATATTGGTTTCGAGACCAATGGATCTTCAGTCCTTGGGCCCACAGTATAGTCTCCAAAGGTCTAGGCTGGAAGTGTACAAAAGGGTCTCCACCTCCACCAGTGAACTTCTTTCAGACTCCCACTCCAGTTCTGAAAGATTACACTAAAGATCTCCTGAAGAAGAATGCAATAAAAAGAGTAAGAAAACTAAAGTTCCAAGGACGCCTGTTCACTGTTCCAAAGAAGAATTTCTCCACCCTGAGAGTAATTCTGGACCTGTCCAAACTGAATTCCTACATTCTTTGCGACAGGTTCCGTATGCTGACTGTCTCTCAGGTACGGACCTTACTTCCCCGTGGGGCCGTCACCACCTCCATAGATCTTACCGACGCCTACTATCATGTTCCGGTAGTGAGAAACTTCTCCCCCTACCTAGGCTTCCGGTTAGGCAGGAAGTCCTACGCGTTCAAGGTGATGCCCTTCGGCCTCAACATTGCTCCCAGAATACTTACGAAACTGGGGGAGACAATATTACAACAACTCCGGAACCAAGGAATAATGCTGGTAGCCTACCTGGACGATTGGCTCATTTGGGCGAACAAAGTCCAAGAATGCCGCGAAGCGACATCCAAAGTGATCCGGTTCCTGCAAAGCCTGGGTTTTCAGGTAAATCTAAAGAAATCCCGACTACAACCAGCAAGTCAGTTCGAATGGCTGGGTATTCGTTGGGGCTTGATAGATCACAAACTATCTCTTCCTCCCAAGAAGGTCAAAGAGATAGCATCAATGACAAAATGGTTTATCAGAAACGAAAAGATAACAAGGCAATCTTTAGAGAGAACCCTCGGCCTACTCCAATTTGCCTCAGTAACAGACGTCCTCCTAAAAGCCAAACTCAAAGACATCAACCGAGTTTGGAGGAAGAGAGCAACAATACATCTAAGAGACAAAGTCTCAGCGATCCCCTCGGTCCTAATAAAGAGACTCCTCCCATGGTCAGACCCAAAGAATCTAGCCAAATCAGTTCCTCTGCAGTTTCCCCCTCCCCAAGTGACGATTCACACAGACGCGTCACTCAGTGGTTGGGGGGGTTACTCTCAACACCAGATGTTTCAGGGATCCTGGTCCCTCATTATGAAACAATTTCACATAAATGTGTTGGAAGCAATGGCGGTATTCCTGACTTTGAAACGGTTATCACATCACAAGACAAGTCATGTGAGAATAGTCTTAGACAACTCGGTGGTAGTCCCCTGCATAAACAGAGGAGGATCCAAATCACCCAAACTGAATCAGATCCTGGTAATGATTTTCACCTTGGCAGCAAAAAGGAATTGGTTCCTGTCAGCTACACACCTGGCAGGAGTAAAAAATGTTATAGCGGACGCCCTTTCCTGGACCAAACCACTAGAATAGTAATGGTCTCTAGACATGAACTCATTCAGGTGGATATCCAGACTGGTTTCGGATCTCCAGGTAGGCCTGTTTGCGACAAGCTGCAATCACAAACTCCCTTGCTACATAGCCCCCAACCTGGACCCTCAGGCCTTTGCCATGGATGCATTGATCCTAGACTGGAACCTTTGGCAGAAGATTTATCTGTTCCCTCCAGTGAATCTTCTGATGAAAGCGTTACACAAAATACGTTCCTTCAAAGGAATAATAGCGTTAGTAACTCCCAACTGGCCCAAGAGCAACTGGTTTCCGCTCTTATTAGAGCTGAAACTCCGTCCCATACAGATTCCACATCCCAAGTTGACACAGGTAGTCCAAACACAGACTGTGTCAGCTTCCTCAAAAATAGCACAAACCCTAACTTTGTGGATTTCATGAAATTTGCAGCCCATAGATGGCCTCAGGTGCCAGAATTTCAGAATTAGTAACTCTCTCCCATAATCCTGAGAACCTAGATTTCCTACCGTCAGAAGTACTGCTCTCCCCGGATAGAAGTTTCCTAGCTAAAAATGAAGACCCTCAAAACAGATGGTCTCCTTGGAAGGTTATCCCTCTTCCACAAGATGCCTCTCTATGTCCAGTAGTGACTCTTAGGGCCTTTTTAGCTAGATCTGTCACACGCTCCTCCGGTCCCTTGTTCATTAGAGAACAAGGAGGTACTATCTCCATTCAAGGTATTAGACAGCAAATACTTTACTTCATCAAACAGGCTAACCCGGAATCCTTCCCTCATGCACACGATATTCGAGCAGTAGCCACCTCAATTAATCATTTTCAAAACATGAATTTTGATGATCTTAAAAAGTATACAGGTTGGAAATCTCCTATGGTCTTTAAACGCCACTATCTAAAGAACATACAGGCCCTAAAATTTTCTACTATTGCAGCTGGGAGTATCATCTCCCCAGATTAGTCTCCTCTTTTTTCCTAATTTTCTTTTTTCATCCAACTCTTTTCTTCTCCTTCATACCTGCCACTCTCACCATGATGCCTCTTACCTCGGTGGATCGGGTTCAGCTCCCTTAGTATCATGCTTTGAAATGTCATTTATGTACGATGTTCATTATTTTGCGGTAACTATTTATTAAGTGTATATATGTACGATGTTCATTACTTGGCTGTAACTATTTTTTAAGTGTATGTAGTCTTTACTCCTAAGATTTATATTCCTAAATATTACCAATGTTTATTTTTTAATTTTTTGGTTTTTTCTAATGTGTTTACACTTATCCATTTCAATATTATTTCAGTAAACCTTTACACGTACTAAGATGTTTTCTTTTTCCCTTTTTATTGTTGATACTCATGGGCTTGGAAGGCATTCTCTTGTAAATTTTCACCGGGCGACACAGGTCGACCCAAAAAAGGGATTCTGACGAAGGAAAAATCTATTTCTGGGGAGAGACCTGTGTCGCCCGGTGAAACCCTTCCCTATTTCTCCCTTCCCTTTCCTTTCCAAGCCAATATTGAAATCCATACAAAAAGATGTCAGATGGCGCTGGTGTCGGGCGTCGGTGGGGTGGCTCAGGTTGGTATAGTTAGGACCGCTGTGTCGGCTCACCCCTCATGTGTATATTGACGAAGGAATATTCTAAATGGAAGAAGACCTGTGAATAGTGGCTTTCACATGCCCGTTCTTTATACACGACGCCCTTCCATGCTTTAACTTTTTCTGGTATATTTGGAAGTTATTTATATCAGAAAAGTGACAAGAAGGACCTTTTCACCGGGCGACACAGGTCTCTCCCCAGAAATAGATTTTTCCTTCGTCAAAATCCCTTTTTTAAAGTAAGAATATAAAATGGTCAGAAATTAATGAAACATTGGTCAAAAATTGGAAAAATGTATTAGTAAGTGATAATATACAGGTAAATACGGATATACTGTACAAAATACTAAGGAAAATTGTTGAAAAATATGTACCGGAAAAAAATAAATAAATATCCGACATGCATTCCAAGAGACAGAAGGATCTTATTTCAGAAAATTAGAAAGTGGAAGAAAAATCTTGCAAAAGAAAAAAAATGTATGGAAAATGATGGAAATAAAAAGTAAGAGAGAAAATGCAGAAAAAAAGATTACAGTATACAATCGAAAGAAAATGAATAAAGGGACTTAAAAGAAAGGACACTTCAAAATATCAAGAAAAAACCCCAAAGTATTTTACTCCTATGCAAAAAAGATGAATAAAGGGAGATTAGAAATAGGCCCTCTAAGAATTGAAGGACGGCTAACGAATAAAAAAAAGGAAATATGCAACATATTAGCAGAAAAATATAAGACTGAATTCAAGCCAAGAATTGCAAATGAGAATGAAACAGAAATGAGAAGAAAATATTGAATATCTAACGGATATAGATATTAATGTAGCAGATATTGAGCAGGCTATAAGCGAAATTAGAAATGGATCAGCGGCCTAGCCAGATGAAGTTCCAGCGATTTTGTTAAAAAAAACTGCACACACTATCACGAAGCCGCTTGCAATACTGCTAAAACAAAGTGTAGATATGAGCGAGATATATGTTAAACGCAAATTAGCATATATAACCCCTATTTTCAAAAGTGGATCAAGACTAGAGGCAAGCAATTATAGACCCGTTAGTCTAACATCACATATTATGAAAGTGTATGAAAGGAAAAAAAAAAATAATGAATCATTTGGTTAAAAATTATTTATTTACTATAGGTCAACACGGTTTTGTGCCCGGAAAAAGTACACAAACCCAACTGATAGCACACTATGAACACATATATAAAAATATGATAAATGAAAAAGACACAGATGTAGTCTATCTAGATTTTGCAAAAGCCTTTGACAACGTAGAGCATAATATATTAGAGAAAAAATGAGAAAGCATATTGTGGGAAAGATAGGAAAATGGATAAAAGAATTTCTACAAAACAGAAAATGACGTTAAATCAGATGAAGCTCAGGTAATATCTGGCGTGCCACAGGGTACAGTATTAGCTGCACAGCTGTTTGTTCTTATGATCTCAGACATAGACTGTAATGTTTAAAGACTGTAGTGAAAAATTTCGCCGATGACACAAGAACAAGTAGAGAAATTACTTGTGATGAAGATAGGAACTCATTACAAAGAGATCTAAACAAAATATATCAATGGGCGGAGATAAATAGGATGGTATTTAACTCCGATAAATTCGAATCAATAAATTATGGAAACAGAGAAGGAATGGTATATGCATACAGGGGACTTAATAACGAGACAATCACAAACAAGGAAGCAATTAATGACCTTGGTGTAATGTTAAACAGGAATATGATATGCAACGACCAAATAGCAACACTGGTGGCTAAATGTAAAGCAAAAATGGGAATGCTATTCAGACACTTTAAAACAAGAAAAGCTGAACACATGATTATGCTGTACAAAACTTATGTAGGTAGTGCACTCGAGTACTGTAATGTGTTATGGTACCCACACTACCAAAAGGATATTGCACAAATAGAGGTCCTTTACTGCTGGAATAGAAGAAGTTAAGGACCTTGACTACTGGGAAAGACTGCAATTTTTAAAATTCTACAGTCTAGAAAGGGGCAGAGAACGCTATATGATAATACAAGCATAGAAGCAAATCGAAGGAATTACTGAAAACATCATGGAGCTAAAAATATCAGAAAGAGCAAGCCGAGGTAGATTAATCGTGCCCAAAACTATACCAGGAAAACTAAGAAAGTCACACAGGACATTAATCCACTACGCACCCGCATCAATAATGCAGCGACTATTTAATGCGCTGCCAGCTCATCTAAGAAATATATCATGAGTGAGCATAGATGTGTTTAAGAATAAGCTAGATAAACACCTAAGATGCATCCCAGCCCATCCAAGACTGGAAGATACAAAATACACCAGAAGATGCATTAGCAACTCACTCTCTCTCTCTCTCTCATTGTCCAGTCTGTCAGTAAGAAAAGTTTGTTTTTTCGATATCCTCATCTCTTGAGGATTCAAATCTAGAGCTCTCATCATCATGTAGGTTATCATTATCAGACTTCTCATCTAGTATTTCATTCAATTAGTCTAAAGAAATACATCTCATCTTTAGATATTCATTGTGAAAGAAGTAAAGCAAATTACCTTATCTGCATAAACACCCAAAGCGCATTGAAAGGAAACCCGTTTTTAACATAAAGCGATCTTCAGAAAAACGTTGCCAGGCAGCATATAAGTTTCTTTTGGGCTCAAGCCATGTCGTCCTGATGGAAGTTCCTATAGGGTAGCTTCCTAGGGTATATTACAACTACGGCGATATTCCCAGAGAATTTACCTTAAGGTACCCAGAATTCTAACTCCTGGAGCGAATATCCCTAATGAAAGTACCAGGGATATCGCGAAATATCAGAGGACGTATTCTTGACACGCCACATGGCAATCTGCACCCCGAACAGAGATAACACTTCGAAGGGGTCAATTGGCAAGAAAACGAAAACGAGAAAGAAAAAGGAGAGCCGTTCGCAAGGCTCTCTCTTCTCCCGTTTCGTAAGCGTGCATTGCGCCGATTCTGGCGCCATCTGTATTCCTTTTTGCGTAGCTTAACAACTCGGTGTTTTTTCCTGTGTTTCTCGCAAAATCTTGGATTTAATCGCTTTATTATGCTTTCTCCAACTTTGTCTGCCTCTGATAAGTTGAGTATTATTTTCTTTTATGTATAAATGTAGGCTCTTGGTAATTTTTAAAGTGATTAATAGTAATAATCTTTGTTACAAGAGCCGTTGCCTACCGGAGGCGTCCTGGACGCTGTCGCTTGCTAGGTATGAGTTTTAGTTAGCCAGAGCGACGTTCCCGGCTGTTTTGCTTTAATAATTTTAGCTGTTTAGCGTTACATAGGATTTCCTTATTCGGGCTTTTAGTATTATTTGTTTTGGCGAAGTATTCGCCAATTCTGGCCTACGCTAGAACATGTAGCCTAGTCGTTTGGCCCTAGTACTTTCCTGCATGAATTTTGGATTTCCGTGTGTTTTAAAATTTTATTGAAGCTTTAGGCAGTTTTATACATTTAAGATTATATTGATTATTTCCAAATAGTATACGAGTGAGTTTCGGTGATTTAGGTAATCGATTCTCTTGGTGCCTAGGCTAAGTTGCCTATGGAGCCTTAGTATACTTTCTCATACTCCCCGGTTGCTTTCTTTTCTTCGCAGAAGGTATGCAATCCCTTTCCCTCTGTTTAAGCCTTGGGCTTAACCCTAGTGGTTTATCTGAATTAACTTTCGATACAACTATATTGGGGTGTTATTGTACCTTCCTGTTCCAGTACGTCTGGCTTCAGAGAGGGGCGGAACATTAGAGTTTTTAGTCTGAGTCTGTGTTTGTCTGGCTTGGGGTTGAGCTCCCTCACTAGTCTGATGCAGACATAGGAGGCTTAACCTCCTTAGGTCACTCCCGAAGGTTTCTGTACGAGATGATTCCTTCTTTTGTGATCTAGCAGACTAGTCCTTGTTGCTGTTCTCGGTGGGAGGATAAGATCATTTTCCCCGAGAGTAGCAACACCTTCCTTGCTTTGGTTCAGTGGGGGTTGGCAAGTATTGCTGGCCTCCCTCCTTAGATCTCCCTTAGGCTAAGATGAGTTTTCTTGGCTGCGGGTGATTCTTTACTAAAGCAAGGTTGGTAGGACCCTCTTTGTCCCTTCCCCCTCTATCTCTGTAATGGCCTAGCCGTTACCGTACTGTACGTCATTCTACATCCGGACCTAGTATAGGTTAGGATGTGGAATTGACTCAGTCCCTTGCCGGCCGGCAAAGGTCTTCTGCTTTGAGTGCTGCCCGGACCTCCCTTGGTCCCTCATCCATGTCTGTCTGTAGAGCCAGACGGCATTGGTCAGGAAGCCTGAATTAGATTCTCCCCTTCCTTATTTGCACTCTTTCGGATTGCCGGGCTTTGAGGTAGTACACTCTTTTATCCTGACATCCATTCTGTTTTCTTCTAGTGCTGTACCCGACCCGGCTGCCGGCCTATGTGGCTGGCAGCCGGGCAGTCGGAGTTCTCTGGTTCTTTTGCTGCTGGCCGGCATCGGTTGTTTACCTTTGCCGGCCGGCTATTGTCACGCCCTTGTCTGCCGGTCGCTACGAGCGGTGGCCGGCAGCCGGGTGCTACCTTGTGTAGTTGCCGACCGGCAGTCATTGCCGGCCGACATTGGCTGTTGCCGGCCGGCACATGCATTTGAACCAGCGTTCTGCCGCCTTATAGCTGCTAAGTAGTATACTTTAAAGCTAGTTATGGTGTGTGCCGGCCGGCGCATTACCTTCTATACTGTACCAGTATTCTTCAGTATAGCATATACTGTAGGAAGAAAACTATAGTATAGTATTGGTACAACACTGTGGTTTCTAACATTTTTGTGTTGTCTTGCACAGCCCTTTGGTGTTGCCTTACAGATAAGAAAGTGAGTTCTTTCTTGTCTATTATCCGGTATTTTAAAATCATATCTTAGGTGTGAGCTCCACCTGTTTCCTCTGGAAATTTTTCATTGGTTACTCTAGGACAGATTAACCATACGATTTTATTATCTGGAAGGCTGCAACAATTGGTTGTGCGGGAAACACAAGTGTGTGTCTTTCCTTTCTGATTTGTTATGCTAAACTGTGCATATCCAGTGATACGTAGTTCACTTGATACTCATGGAAATTTCTTCTCTTTACAGGAGGACCATCCGAAGTGCGGAAGTGCTTTCTGCAACGTCCGCAGTAAGAACTTCTGCGGACATGAGTTATGTAGGGGGCACGCAGCATGCGCTGTCTCCAAGGGTGATCTCCGGTATTGGGACCCTCAGGTATGTACCGTGTGCTCTAACCTGATTACTGAGGCTTTTGATTCCCCTAGGACGGCGGAATCAAGGGATATAGCAAGGGAGAAGCTTCGTACCTGGGTAAGGGGCTTCCAGAGGAACACCTCTGGACCTTATCTTCCAAGTGAAAAGATGAGGGCTTACCTTTTCCCTAGGGCATCAGCTGATGCAGTGATTCCCCAGCCTCAAGAGGAGATACCCCTAGTTCAGACCCCTAGTTCAGATGTCAGACGTGTCCGAGCGTCTGGAGGAAGACCTCCTGGCAGAAGGCCAGGATGAAGATCAAGCCCCAGACATTGTAGAGGAAGACGCCGACGAGGTGTCGGCTGCTCTGGTTCAGATCCCTGAACCTATTCCCTCAACATCGTCCGCTCTCCCAGTAGAGCTGGGACAGGCCCTCTCCTCCATTGTTGGAATGATCCAACAAATGCAGAAGGAGAATAATGAGAAGGCGGCTGAAATGGAACTGCAGATGCAGACACTTGCAGCATCACGTGGGCCCCAGAAAAGGCTCAATGTGAAAGACCTTCCCTTGTGCTCAGATGCTAACCCGTGGAGATATGCTGAGCACATGCCGATGACGATTGGGAAGATCGTCTTGTCGGATAAGTTGGGTTCAGTTCCCCTAGAGGAGGTGGAATTCTGGCCCAGCAAAGGGTCATATCCGGACTGTTATGTCCGGTTGAGGAAGGAACCAGCTTCAAAGGAGGAGACAGAGCCGAAGGAGGTCATAGTGATGGACCATGCTAAGGCTCAAGCTTTGCTTTCATCTTCGATGAAAGAGAGGGGCTTCACGAACTCAAAGGTGGCTGCATTGAGTAAGAAGCTCCCTTCCTTTGTGTCCTCTCCTGCTAGAGCCTTCCCCTTTTTGCAGAAAGGGTTTGCGGCTGTGTTAAAAGCAGTCGAGGCTGGCCAGCCTTGCCCCTCCTTGGAGGTGTAAACCCTTGTCGCTGGCCCTACCTATGGACCACAAGGACTGGAAGGACGTCCATCTTACCTTCTCAGTCGGGAAGTTGGAGGCTGATATTGCCGGACGTCAGTTCGGTGAGAACCTCCCTAAGCTGTCTGACTTTCTTTTGCGGAGAGAGCTCGAGACAAAAGAAAGACTGGCTGCCTCAATGTCTCTTCAGACCACTCTTGAGACGATGGCAAGTGACCCCAAGGTCCATGAAATGTTCATGGTAGTGGCCAAGACTCATCTGGCCACAGTGACGAAGGATCTTTACAGCTTCGTCAGGGCGAGGAAAACTTGTAGGGAGTTCGTGTTCACCTCGGCTACGGTGAGGCACGAGCCAAGGAAACTAATCTCCTCCAACATTTGGGGCAAAGACCTTTTCCCTAGCGAATCGGTCAAAGAAGTTGTTGATATGGCCGCCACAGAGAATAGAAACCTTCTCCAGAGGTGGGGCCTGTCTATCAAGAGAAAGTCTTCCCTGGATGAGGGTCCCCAACCAAAGAGGAAGACTAAGAGGACTAGGCTACCGTCTCGGCCAGCCAAGCCATTTAGACAGCAACAGCAACAGCAATTGCCGATGCCTTCAGTGCCCCAGATGGTGGCACAAACCCCGACCACATTCCAGTGGGTACCCCAGGCCATGTCGACACAGTCCCCGGCATTCAACCCAACGTTCGAAGGGCAGTCAACTTCCTTTCGAGCAAAGCCTAGAGGAGCAGCCAGAGGCTCGTCTAGGCGCCCCTCAAGGGGGAGGGGATTCAGGGGTGGTCGCGGTCAAGGTGGCAAGACCTCAGAACAACAGTCCAAGTGAGATGACACCGGTAGGAGGGAGACGTCAGAATTTTCGGGATCGGTGGACCTTCGATCCCTGGGCCCACAGCCTACTCAAGAATGGACTGGGCTGGAGCTGGTACAGCACTCCACCCCCGTGCCCTCGGTTTTTCCAACACTCCACCCCCATTCTGGAGGAGTACATCCAAGATCTGTTGGAGAAAAAAGTGATCCGAAGGGTAAAGTCCATCAAATTCCAAGGGAGGCTGTTTTGTGTTCCTAAGAAGGACTCGGAAAAACTCAGAGTCATTCTGGACTTTTCGCCACTCAACAAGTTCATAGTGAACTGCAAGTTCAAGATGCTAACACTGCAACACATAAGGACCTTACTGCCCAAGAGGGCATTTACCGTCTCCATAGATTTGTCAGACGCCTATTGGCACGTTCCAATCAATCGTCGACTCTCCCCCTACCTTGGGTTCAAGCTACAACGAAGACTATACGCCTTCAGAGCCATGCCATTCGGGCTAAATATAGCCCCAAAGATCTTCACGAAGCTTGCGAGCGTAGCTCTCAAACAATTACGCCTAAAGGGAATTCAGGTAGTAGCCTACCTGGACGACTGGCTGGTGTGGGCAGCATCCAGGACAGAATGCTTGCAAGCTTCCCTGCAGGTGATCCAGTTCCTAGAGTATCTAGGCTTCAAGATCAACAGAAAAAAGTCTCAACTTTCTCCATCTCAAAAGTTCCAGTGGTTGGGAATCCACTGGGACCTAATGTCACACCAATTCTCCATCCCGGCGAAGAAAAGGAAGGAGATAGCTGGTTCTGTCAAGAGACTTCTAGATTCCGAAAGGATATCAAGACGCGAACAGGAGAGAGTACTGGGTTCTCTTCAGTTTGCTTCGGTAACAGACCCGGTGCTAAGAGCACAGCTAAAGGATGCAACCGGAGTTTGGAGAAGTTATGCATCAAACGCGCGAAGAGATCTGAGAAGACCAGTTCCGCTTCGTCTACGTACTCTTCTCAGGCCTTGGTCCCAAGCCAGACATCTAAAGAAGTCTGTACTTCTTCAGCCACCTCCCCCGTCGGTGACGATTCACACAGACGCCTCGAAGGAGGGGTGGGGAGGTCACTCTCATCGGAAAAAGGCCCAAGGGACTTGGTCCAATCTATTCAAGACCTTTCACATAAACTTTCTAGAAGCTATGGCAGTGCTCCTTACCTTAAAGAAAGTCTCCCCGCGTCACTCGATCCACATAAGGTTGGTGCTGGACAGCGAGGTAGTTGTGAGATGCTTGAATCGACAAGGATCAAGGTCGCCACCTCTCAACCAGGTGATGTTGGCCATCTTCCGATTGGCGGAAAAGAAGAAGTGGTACCTGTCAGCAGTTCACCTTCAAGGAGTCCGCAATGTGACAGCGGACGCTCTATCCAGGTTCACACCGATAGAGTCGGAATGGTCCCTAGACGCAGGATCATTCTCCTTCATCTTGAGTCAAGTCCCAGAACTGCAGATAGACCTCTTTGCAACGAAAGACAACAAGAAGTTGCCCCTGTACGTGTCCCCGTACGAGGACCCCTTGGCGGAAGCAGTGGACACGATGTCCCTCGACTGGAACAGATGGTCCAGGATTTATCTGTTCCCTCCTCACAACCTTCTGTTGAGGGTCCTCAACAAACTGAGATCCTTCAAGGGAGTAGCGGCAATAGTGGCCCACAAGTGGCCGAACAGCGTGTGGTTCCCCCTGGCATTGGAACTACGGTTGAAGTTTCTACCGCTACCAGATCCAGTTCTGACCCAGCGAGTCCAGAAGTCGACTGTCTGCGCTTCATTACAGAAAACCAGGATCCTGCAGCTCATGATTTTCTCTCCCTAGCGGTGAGAAGGCGTTTCGGGATTTCGAAAGCCAGCATAGACTTCCTAGAGGAATATAAGTGCAAATCTACTAGAAGGCAATATGAGTCATCTTGGAGAAAATGGGTGGCCTTTGTCAAGGCGAAGAATCCGCAGGAGATCTCGACGGACTTCTGCTTATCTTTCTTCATCCACCTCCATGGTCAAGGGTTGGCAGCTAACACGATTTCAACGTGTAAGTCTGCTTTGACAAGACCCATTCTATATGCCTTCCAGGTCGACCTCGCTAACGAGATCTTTAATAAAGTTCCGAAAGCCTGCGCTAGGCTCAGACCTTCAGCACCTCCAAAGCCCATTTCATGGTCTTTAGATAAAGTTCTTCATTTCGCTTCACTGTTGAACAATGAGGAGTGTGCGTTAAAGGATTTGACCCAAAAAGTTATTTTCCTATTTGCACTCGCGTCCGGGGCCAGGGTTAGTGAGATTGTAGCCCTCTCGAGAGAGGAAGGTCGTGTTCAGTTCCTGGATGGGGGAGAACTGAACCTGTTTCCGGATCCTACGTTTCTCGCCAAGAACGAGTTACCCACCAACAGGTGGGGTCCCTGGAGAATCTGCCCTCTGAAAGAAGATGCATCTCTATGTCCAGTAGAATGCCTAAAGGTCTATCTTCGTAGAACTTCAGACTTCAAGGGTGGTCAACTATTCAGGGGAGAAACATCAGGCTCAAATTTATCACTGAAACAACTCAGGGCAAAAATCACATATTTTATTCGCAGAGCGGATCCTGACAGTACACCCGCAGGTCACGATCCGAGGAAAGTTGCCTCATCCTTAAATTTCTTTAATTGTATGGATTTTGAACATCTTCGTTCATACACTGGCTGGAAGTCTTCCAGAGTGTTCTTTCGTCATTATGCGAAGCAAGTGGAGCAACTAAAGAGATCTGTGGTAGCAGTGGGTTGCGTCGTTAACCCTGCTGTTTAACTCTGCGAGGAACAGTGGTTTTAATTGGGACGATTAATTCCAGGGTGAGTGTGTAGTTACATATTGTGCTACAAACTAAGTGAGGGCACCAAGTTGCCCACGTTGACTGTTCCACTTCCAAAGGTGAACCTAGCATAAGTGCAGACATGTGTGCCGAGCGTTTCTAACACTAATGTGACTGATTAGTAATACTGTACAGACTTTTATGACTTTGATACCTCGGTATGTTAAAAGTGGCACTAATGTTTTTCTTTCAGATAAACAAGTTTCTGTTTACTATCATACTTATGCTTAAAGTTTTGGTTATCCTCCTCTTATATATATATATATATATATATATATATATATATATATATATATATATATATATATATATATATATATATATAATTGTTGTTAACCTGTCTACTGTATTTATTGTCTGTCAATAAACTTGTTCTTGAGAACCTTGCATCTCCTTCACCTGTGTCAATTTATTGGTATAATTGAGCATTCATTCTATGTACATTTATCTGGGATAATTCTAATAGATTGTTCCTTTATGCAAGCTAATGTTGCATTGGTTTATGCTTTCCCTTAGCGGGAGGACTCCATCCCATAAGGGGACGGTGGCGGATTTACAAGTTTCCTCCTATGCGAATATAAACCTTTGTCTAATACAAGTATTGAGCGGAGAACTGGTCGATATTTCATATAAACGCAGTGGTTCTTTACAAACTATGCTTTACTTAATATAGGGTGAGACCACTATATTGGCTTGCCTGGTATTCATACATAGGTATATGTACTCTTCGAGACTTTTCCAGAGTCTAGTAGGACTCTTCCCTGTAGGGGGCAGGAAGCTCTAACATGGTTTATGGTTAGTTGAAAAGATGTATAACGGTAACATCTTAGGTCTCTAGGTCTAGTCGACCGGGGAAATACCTCCGGGGAGTACGGCACGTTCTGAGAATCCACAGATACAGTAATGCTCTGGTATACTTCCATCAGGACGACATGGCTTGAGCCCAAAAAACCGATTTTGAGCGAAGCGAAAAATCTATTTTTGGGTGAGATGGCCATGTAGTCCTGATGGACCCGCCCTTCCCTTTCTATGAAAGGGCTGTAGGACCCCTCCCTACATACAGTATCTGTAGCACCTCGTGTATTGCTACAAGGAATACAGATGGCGCCAGAATCGGCGCAATGCACGCTTACGAAACGGGAGAAGAGAGAGCCTTGCGAACGGCTCTCCTTTTTCTTCCTCGTTTTCGTTTTCTTGCCAATTGACCCCTTCGAAGTGTTATCTCTGTTCGGGGTGCAGATTGCCATGTGGCGTGTCAAGAATACGTCCTCTGATATTTCGCGATATCCCTGGTACTTTCATTATGGATATTAGCTCCAGGAGTTAGAATTCTGGGTACCTCAAGGTAAATTCTCTGGGAATATCGCCGTAGTTGTAATATACCCTAGGAAGCTACCCTATAGGAACTTCCATCAGGACGACATGGCCATCTCACCCAAAAATAGATTTTTCGCTTCGCTCAAAATCCGTTATTTACACCTTACGTGTGATGAGTGTTACCAAATGATGGAACTATACTTTCTATACGAGTAAGCATATTAATTTGGGACTGACAACTTGAAATATGCATTTAAAGTCATTAATGTAATATCCCGTTGAAGGCAGTACCAAGTAGATCGTGGTGAACACATTATTATGTGGCCGACGCTTAACAGGTTAACAGTAAGCTAGCTAAAACTTAGTGCTTTATGTAAATAGATCAAGGACATTGGACCTTCCTCACTCCCAATATTTACATTAAAGATATTTATTCTTCATGCAGCCTTTTTACATTCTAAGTGAGATGCTTTTATTGGAAACAAATTTTTCAGAAACATATCCAGTCAGTCTCATTTTCCCATTGCACAAAAAAATGAATTTTAATAGTAAAATTCATTTCTGTAGGGACCTCATATTCATATTGCTTTTTCTCCAGAAACTAGGTTTAATCAACATTTACCCTTGAAAATTTTCTAAATTTCCCTCTTTCCCTTCATTAAATAAATACCCTTAGTAAAGGAATATTCTAGCAATATGTGGTAACTGACACACTAATGTCATTGTCCCTTACGTTCCAAATCCCTGTCCTCTTGATACCACTAAACACTGGGGAGGAGGGTGAGCATTTATATGAGCATCAAGTGAGTATAAGGTGAGTAAAGTATAGATATAGGCCACTCTATTATCAAAATTCTCTTTATTTCTATAAACCTGCCCTGGTGTCGATATCCCCGAATACCACACCCTGCTGGAGGTGGGATGCCAGTAAAGGAAAGAGATAGGATAAATTTACTTAGAAGTAAAATACCACGGTTAAGATCTACTAACCTGGCCTATATTACTTTCCATGTGACAAATTTGGAAGTATTTGTATTTTTCATAATGTTAGAACCTTTAGCTATTTAATAGGGATTGTCTTTGGCAGAGCTGGATGACTAACCATTGAGACTTTAATGAAAGGTGGCAACCACCCCACCACTAGTTAGTGGAAGGGTGGAGAGGGGTACCAGGGGTAACCAGGTACCACCACTCACACACCAGTGATATTTCACTACTTTTGATTGAAGCAGGACTTATGGGGGACACTTTGATTAAAAAGTTAAGGGTTTGTATGTTAGAAAAATACAAATTAATTCCAAATTTGACATTTGATCCATCACTAACAAACCTACCGCTACTTAATAGGGATGACTCACCAGTTAGGGGAGCGGTAGTCCAACCTTTGGCTTGGTCACTGACCCGGGTTTTTACCTGTACAGGGTTAGACTGTAACTGGAAAAAACCTTGGTACCTCGCTAAAAAGAGACATTGTGCAATGTACCTATGGAGGCCTGAGCAGCCTGTGTGGTTATGAGAATACTAGGTAAGAATATTCCGAGATTAAAAATACGAATATAATTTACAGTGAACCCTCGCTACTTCGCGGTTCGACCATCGCGGATTCACCACTTCGCAGATTTTTTTCATAACCCATATATATATACATATCGCGGATTTTCCGGAAATTTCGAAAATACCGCGATATCTGAAGACCCCAAATACGATATTTCGTTACCTGTAATTCCATTAATACTGTAATTAGTAATATCTGCTCTTACTGATTCTTCATTGCATTACATATGACATATAATTCAGCACAGAAAGAAATAAAACACGAAAAGAGAATGTGATCATACGATAATTCAGTACTGTATACAGTACGTAGTAAAATTAAATCGAACATGAAACACAAATCAGATGCAGTCATACCATATTAGAATGGTGTAAGGCTGCAGATGGCTACTACTGTACTACAAATGTAATGGATGTGCTTCTTTTCCATGAATCTTTTGTATGTATACGTACGTAGTACTGCATCCAATAATATTCTTTGTTGCAAAAATCACATTTCAAATAAGCGTACGAGAGAGAGAGATAGAGAGAGAGAGAGACACACACATCCTACAACAAAAGCGTAAAATAGCGTACGTAAAGCTGTATTATTATTATTGTTATTATTATTGTTGTTGTTATTAAAATTATTATTGTTATTATTATTATCATTATTATTATTATTATTATTATTATAGTATCATTATTTATTATTATTATTATTATTATTATTACTGTACAGTATACGCAGGGTATCTTGTACTTTGAGTTGGTACCTACGCATCATATAAGACGGGCTGTGATTGGTTCAAGCGCTGATAGATGACGAATCAGAACTCAAGTTTTGTTATCTAGCCTGTGATTGGTGTTTTGCCCGCATCTCCAACTTCCAGCATCTACGTTTTCGCGGCCACTTTCTCTCCCGCCGTATTGCTGTGTAGACGTTGTTAAGTTTGTGAACTTTAATCTGTGCTGTGCGTGACTGTTTTAAGTTGAACTTTTTGTTGAACTTTCTGTTAAACCCTACTGTACAATGGCTCCCAAGCGTTCTGCTTCTACTAAGGCTGGTAGTGAGCCTAAACACCACCGAAAAATGATGACGATTGCTGAGAAGGTGACGCTTCTCGATATGTTAAAAGACGGTAGAAGTTATACGTCCGCAGCCCGCCATTTTGGAATCAATGAATCCACCGTTTTCTATATCAAGAAGGACGAGGCGAACATTAGAAAGACTGCTGCAATCCCCTTTAGCAGATCAGCGAAGCGAGTCGTTACCACGCGTAATAAAACGATCGTACGCATGGAAGGTGCTTTAGCTGTGTGGATTGCCGACTGCCGGAAGAAGAACATAGCCTTGGATACGAACACCATCCGAACAAAGGCTTAGAGCTTGTATGAGAATTTTGCTGCAAAGGAACCTCAAGACGACGACGGCAACCATGCTGAAGAAGATGATGATGCAGATGAACCTCAACCAGGGACATTCACTGATTCCCAGCCTCAGAAACAACGTTTTTCCGCCAGCAAAGGATGGTTCGCGGTTTCAGAAACGCTTCTCCCTGAAAAGCGTTTCCCTGCATGGCGAGGCTGCTCCCGCTGACACTGCCGCTGCTGAAACTTACGTGAACCAGGCGTTCAAGAATATTATCGCCGAAGGTGGATACAAGCTGGAAGAAGTCTTTAATATAGATGTGACCGGCTTGTTTTGGAAGAGAATGCCGTCGCGAACTTTCCTGTTCAAAGAAGAACCCAAAGCCTCTGGCTTTAAAGCATTCAAGGATCGCGTTACCCTCGTGATGTGTGGCAATGCTGCTGGATTTTTGCTAAAGCCGGGGCTTATCTATAAGTCGAAAAATCCTCACGCTTTGAAAAATAAAAATAAGAATCTCCTTCCCGTGTACTGGATGCATAATCCAAAAGCATGGATTACGAAGATGCTGACCTCCAACTGGTTCCACCAGTGTTTCATCCCGCAAGTCAGTGAATATCTCTTAGAGAAGGGCTTGCCATTCAAGATCCTTCTCCTTATGGATAACGCTGGTGGACACGCAACTGACCTGTCGCGTGAGGGCGTTCAGGTTGAGTTCCTGCCACCCAACACCACGTCATTAATTCAACCGATGGACCAGGGGGTTATCAGGGCGTTCAAGGCCCTCTACACGAAGAATACCTTGGCGGACCTCATTGCGTGTGTGGATGCTGCCCAAGATGATGAGGATGAAGATTTTAACTTGAAGGCGTACTGGCAGCAGTACACCATAGCCACGTGCCTGAAGAATATTCAGAAGGCACTGCAAGAGATGAAACCTGCAACCGTGAATGCGAGCTGGAAGAAGTTGTGGCCCCAGATTGTTTACGATGACGAGGGATTTACTCCGTCTGAAATCCAACACTCTGCAATACGCAAATCTGTGCAGTTGGCTGCCATAATTGGAGGTGACGGGTTTGGCGACATGACGACTAAAGACGTCGACGAGTTGTTGGACTGCCATTCCCAGCCGCTAACTGACGCAGACCTAGAAGACCTGACGAAATCGGCAAGTGAAGAAGAGAGTGAAACGCAGGAAGAGACCCAAGAAAATGTCGAAGAAACGGGCTTAACATTAGAACGGCTTGCCAAGTTCTGCAACCATATGAAGGAGGCGAAAGAAATGTTGCAAGAGTGGGACGAGGATATGGTTCGGTCTATGCAATTCTCCAACAAGGTCGATGACATCATGACTCCCCACAGGATGCTCTTAGAGCGAAAAAAGAAGCAGCGGCAACAACTTCCGATCACAATGTTCTTCCAGCCTCGCAAAAAAGAGCCAGTTCCTCCTGCTAGTACGCCTTCGGAAGAAATTGAAGAAGTTTCCCAGGAAGAAGTTGAAGAGGTGTCCCAGGAAAAGACACCTCCGTCTGAAGAGACGTAAAATACTATCATTGGCTGCACAGTAGAAGACGTCATCAGCTTCATCATCATCATTTCTACTGTGCAGCAAATTCATCACCATCATCATTCAAGTTTTTCTTCAACTTCTTTCGTGGTGAGTACAGTAACAATCTTTATTTTTTACTTTAATATTCTAACATTTCAATATTTGTGCCTGTTTTAGTTTAGTACTGTATGCATTAAGTTAAAGGGAAGGTTTTAAAAGTCTGAAGAGTATACATGTTGTAACCTATCATATTTTCTTGTTTAAGATTTACAGTTACGTACGTAAAACAATCTCTCTCTCTCTCTCTCTCTCTCTCTCTCTCTCTCTCTCTCTCTCTCTCTCTCGTAAATTGTTTTCCTGCTTTGCTACGTACAGTATGTACTGTATGATTTTATATACTGTAGATATGGTAAATAATATTTGTAATACTGTAACATATTTTCTAAAAGCTTTTACTGTAAATATCATTATTTATCGCTTTCATCATGCGCGTTAAATGCCTTCTTTGTTCTGAGCGTGGTTGTTTACTGAGCGTACTTTATGACGCCGTTGTTTCAGGCGGCGTCATAAAGAAAAAATTTCATTTGGAAGTCCTAAGAAAAATTAAGTAAAACATTGGTAATAACAAAATCAAAATACTGTACTGAATAATCAATATAATCGATGCAAAAACTAACCAATACACAGATGTGTACAGTAAATGCGTTTGTTTCTTCATTATGATCAGAGAAACGTAAACAAAACATTGGTTGCCATTTTTTATCGTGCTTTTTGGCGTGTTTAGGAAACGCATGATATAAAATCGCCTTTAATATTTGTGCCTGTTTTAGTTTAGGGTACTGTAGTACATGCATTAACCCTGGAACGGTACAGTGGGTCGTCCGCGACCCCGAGCGTCAAAACAAAAGATGTTTTTCTCACGTGACTCACCCCCGTGACTGAATTTGTGAGTGATCGACCTGCAGTCGGTGTCTCACCTACACGCTCTAGTAGTGTCCAGATGTGCATCGCTGTAGCTGTACTCCTTCCCAGATTTCTGAGACGCGTCGGGGTCGAGCGCGACCGAGTTTACCCTTCTAAGGTAAGTTGCATAATTATCAAAGTTATTACGTATTATGAAATTGTCGTAGAATGGTGCAACTTGTATAAGTTATCAGTTGTGGAAAGTCTTGGTGGATTGTTTGGCTACCATGTGCATGATTTTTTTTTTAGTTGAAATGTTGTTCATCACCACGAGGACCATTTTACCGCGAGTGCCCCTTTTTCATTTTTTGGCCAAGTCATTTTTCCGTAAGAAATTGCCAAATAGTGTCGCAAAACTCTTGCTTTTTTAGTGTTGGAAAGTGTGTCTAGATGATCTGGCTACCCATGCGTGACTTTGTTTTTGTCAGATACGCCGTAGATATTGGTATGTGGGGTATTTTCCTGCGGTTGCCAATTTCTGGTTTTTTTTTCAATATTTGTAAAAATTTACTACGTAGTAAGGAACTGCCATATATTATTGATTTTTTTCATGTTTATTTGTTAGAAAGTGTGCCTTGATGGTTGGGCTAACACGTGCATGTCTTTTTTTTTATCTGAGATGCCGTATATTAGAATGTTGGCCATTTTTCCGCGAGTGCCCCTTTTTATTTGTTTTGCATTTTTTTGCTTAGTCATGTTACCGTAAGGAATTGGCAAGTAGTGTCGCAAAACTTATATTTTTATAGTGTTGGAAAGTGTTTCTAGATGATCTGGCTACCCATGCCTATATTTATTTTAGCCAGATATGGCGTATATATAAGTATGTGTTCGATTTTCCTGTGATTGCCATTTTTTCGTTTTTTCCCATTTCTTTCAAAATTACTACGTACTAAGGAACTATCACAGAGTAATGATTCATTTAGATGTTTATTTGTCGGAAAATGTGCCTTGATGGTTTGCCTAGCACGTGGCTGAAATTTTTTTTTCTGAAATGCCCACCAATAGCACATTGCCATTTTTCATCGAGTGCCCCTTTTCATTTGTTTTGCATTTTTTTGCTTAGTCATGTTACCGTAAGGAATTGGCAAGTAGTGTCGCAAAACTTATATTTTTATAGTGTTGGAAAGTGTTTCTAGATGATCTGGCTACCCATGCCTATCTTTTTTTTTTAGCCAGATATGGCGTACATATAGGTATGTGTTCGATTTTCCTGTGATTGCCATTTTTTCGTTTTTTCCCATTTCTTTCAAAATTACTACGTACTAAGGAACTATCACAGAGTAATGATTCATTTTGATGTTTATTTGTCGGAAAATGTGCCTTGATGGTTTGCCTAGCACGTGGCTGAAATTTTTTTTTCTGAAATGCCCACCATTAGCACGTTGCCATTTTTCATCGAGTGCCCCTTTTTATTTGTTTTGCATTTTTTTGCTTAGTCATGTTACCGTAAGGAATTGGCAAGTAGTGTCGCAAAACTTATATTTTTAGTGTTGGAAAGTGTTTCTAGATGATCTGGCTACCCATGCCTATCTTTATTTTTAGCCAGATATGGCGTATATATAGGTATGTGTTCGATTTTCCTGCGATTGCCACTTTTTCGTTTTTTCCCCTTTTCTTTCAAAATTACTACGTACTAAGGAACTATCACAGAGTAATGATTCTTTTAGATGTTTATTTGTCGGAAAATTTTGTTTACTTCTTTTTTGATTGAATATCATCAGATTTTCTTAGCTAAAATATTATATTGTTTTGCAATTTTTTTTTTTCGATTTCATTTCCCTTAAAAAATTTTTTTGGGGGTCAGAATTTTAATTTTATAGTCGTAAAATAATCGACAATTATCCAGCAACCCACCATACAATTTTTATGCATATCCAATAATAATTAGATTAGTAAATAACACCTTGAAATTGACATACCCTTCCTACATTTCAGGTGGCAGATTAGGGAGTCTGAGTTAGTGTGGTTGGCGGCCATTTTGTGGACATATCCGAAGCGTAAGTTGCCCTATCTATATATATTCTTGTTCCCTATAGAATTTGTGATATTTTGGTAATTTTTACCTGCATAAATATCATATTATATATCAAATATATGTATTTTTTTACGAAATTTCCAAGTACTCAAAAAATGACATTTAGATATGGCCCCTGATATAAATGTAATTTACAAAATAATGAAGATTTTTTTACATATTTCTATTTTAGGATAACATATGTTTATTCCCTAAAAAAAATTAGCCAATTCCTATTTCATTTGGGTACCCAAAAAAAATTCATGAAATTTGGACACATTTTTTTGGCCAAAAAAGGTTACCCTTTTTTTCTCATTTCAGATCTTCACCTCCATGGGTCCGACTTCATCCAAAATACATCAAGATGTGTCCTAAACATTCAAGAATCAATTCCTAAAAGGATTTGTGTATATATGTATAAATTTTTTTTTTATGAATTTTTATGTAAGGTCTTTTTTTTCTACTTATTTTTTTAAAATATTTATAATAAATAGTTTTTCTGCAGATGAGTAGTATTCATCTTTACAGTAGTTTTAAGCATTCATTTAATTTTTTTTTGGCAAAAAAAAAAAAAAAAGGAGGTTACTGCAAAAACAGATTTTTCAAGAATTTTTTTTTGCGTCGGGGTCGCGCACGACCGAGTATACCCTTAAAGGGGTGTCCAAGGAGCGTACCTAACCAGGGTTAAGTGTTCTATACATTAAAGGGTAGTTGGTTAACAGTACTACGTACAAGGGAAGGTTTTAAAAGTCTGAATATACATGTTAAATAAATAGGTAAATATGGTGTCACTACTTCGCGAATTTTCACCTATCGCGGCCGGGTCTGGAACCTATCTACCGCGATAAACGAGGGTTCACTGTAAACATAGACGTTCCCAACAACCACCTGGTGGGGGGGACGTGTACAAGTATGAAGACTATGCTAGGTTACACAGGGGAAATGGTTATAACCTGCAAAATGATGAGGCCAGCTTGCAGACAACCTATGGGGTTATTCCCCAAAAGAGGGGAAGATGAAAGAAAAGAAAGGACCCAGTCATTCTTATCCTTCCCACATACTAATCCCGGGTAATCAATTCCCTCAACTATCTGCTACTTGTCTAACAAGGAGCCCGAGGCATTTTAAACCAACTGTTGTGCAGCCACCATAGGACCAATGGAAAAAGTATCCATGTTTCTCTGGGTCATGTCTCACAGGTAGTGGGCGATGAAAGTCATCTGGCGCTTCCACACACCTACTTGAAACACCTGCGTCACAGAGTAGTTGTGTTTGGACGCCAGGGATAGGCTTATGCCCCTGATGTCATGAGCTCTGGATCATCGAGTAGGAGGAGGGACAGGATTCCGTGTATGGTCAATGACCCTTCAAATCCAGGCTGAAATGGTATTCTTTGTGACCCTCCTCTTGACCCTCTCTATGCTAACAAAAAGCGCTTGCACGCGAGGACAAGCTACTGCTGTGCGTTTAAGATAATATCTCAAACTCCTCAATGGATATAGTAACTGTTGATCTGGATCATCAGTGACAGAATCAAGACTCACAATCCATAAAGCCCTGAATCTACGATCCATGACCAAAGGATTCTGTGTCTTTGCTATAAACAAAGGTCCTTTTTTATCATCTAATATTTATCCAAATTCTACTTCTATATTCCACCAAAGTAATGAATGGTGAAGATACCCAAATGGAAGAGTATCCCAAGATATCCCTGAGACTTACTTATAAATCCCACTGGCCAAATACAGTACTGACAGAAATAAGGTTCTACCTGGGTCCCCTTGCCCAGTATAAATCAAGGGTTGGTGATCAATGCTCCGTTCTTTTGACCTTTTACCTAGATTTTTGGGTATTCCACCATTGTATATTTTTTTTGTGTAGTGAACGTTGAGTTGTGGTCGGCATTCAGACAATAGGCAGTTTAGGTGCTACCTCTGGCCACAGTCCGCAAACCACTATATAATTTTGGTGCCAAGACCAGGGAAACACCAACCTTTAGGTATGGCATCATCATCAAGTAAGCGCAGAAGGCTAAGAAGAGCCTGAGTCGGGATGTGGAGAGTCTGGTCAAGATTGTGAGTGACCTGGCAACTCAGGTCCCTCGCACTTAAGGTGGCGGCCCTGAAGAGTGTGGAGCCCTCACCAACGTGACACGTTGCCACTGCGGTCACAACCACAGTGACCACCAGTGCTCCTTCTATGTCCCCTGCTTGGCCGAATATCAATGGTCTGATAATCCCAGTAACAGGAGCAAAGCCAGTGATTGGAGGTCTCCAGGATTCACACCATTACTACGCCCTGTACCAGGCTTCTGGGAGTCTCCTGTTCCAAGTGGACTGCTTGCTTCCTCACCTGTTCCGGCAACTAACCCCATTAGTCCACCAGAGACTGTAGCCAGTAGACTAGGGGAGCAGTTCCTGGACAACCTGGCCAAAGCCAGTAGACCAAAAAAGGCTGCAGCAGCTAAGGCTAAGGCAGTTCTTGCCCAGACAGGGGCCATTCCAAAATGGAGATGCCAGGCCAAGGAAAAGGCCAGACCAGCAACACCTGAAATTTTGACTGTCCCAGGAGTCAACCGTGACGATTCTGGTAGCGATACTTCTGGTGACACTTCCAGTTCCTGTCTCAGTGTCAGCTCAGACGACACTGTCTCCACCGACCACGTCCAGTCCCTCCAGACAGAACGCAGTGTGTCTGTTCTGATCAAAGTCCTCGACTCCAAGAGGAACCCCAAGCCTGGAATCTTCCAGCTGGAAACTGGCCAGAGTTTTGCCTGATTCCTGAGGGATTTTGAGGCCTACTGTGCGAGTAAGTATACCGCAGGAAGCTCTGGCCGGTGGTCTGTTGATCTCGGAAGATTTCTAAAGAGAGAAATCCAGGAGGCGTTCTCGGCCATGGGGGGTCCCGAGATCTCATACCCCAACGTGAAGGAACACCTCCTCGACTGGTGCCGAGAAGCCCGAGAGAGGCGTGATGCGGGTAGGAAGGCCCGCTTCAGCAGTGCCACCTGTGGCAAGGGCGAACTGCTGAAAATTTACGCCGTCCGGTTGGCCTCCCTGTACAGGTCGGCCTATCATCGCCGTAGTTTGGACCGAAGGGAGCTTAGGCGGAAGCTCCTAAGAACTGTTCCGAGCAGAGCTGCGAGTTGGTTGGAACAGGCTTTGGCCACCATTAATGTCTCCGCTGGCCGTCAGGCCACTTGGCAGGATGTTCTACACTTGTTGAGTGTTCTTGACGAGGCATCCCGTCAGCGAGGCCAGAAGGCAGAGGATTTGGCCATCAGTCGTGTGGGGCAGTCATGGTACGGCTTGTATGGCGACAGGGTTGCCATGACTGCCCCCAACCGTTCATTTGGACCTGACAGAGCGTATTCACACACTCCTCCTCGACCTGTTACCAAACCTGCACCTGTGGAAGTGCGCCTGACGCCATCGCGCACTCCGAATAGGTATCCTCAATTCCAGAGGAGGTACTGTGCATGGTGCCGAAAATCAGGGCACCTTATGGACAAGTGTTGCAGGCGCCTCAACCTCTGCCTACGCTATGGCTCGGCAAACCATCATGTCACACAGTGTGGACGACAGGCGCCGCCTATAAGTAGATCACCTGTCCAAAAGACGGCTAATGCCCACAGCCCTGGGAGGGAGACCATGTCTATCCAGACTCCTTCAAGGTGGAGAGCAGTACCGGTGAGTGCTACTCCGACCCCGTCGTCCTATTCTGGATCAACCAGTAGTCGAGAGAACCAAAGTGGGAGCGAGTCAAGTGCTCCTTCTCGGACTGCGGAGAAGAAGAAGAAGAGGAGGAAGAGCAAGACGGCAAAGCCCGGGAAGTCAAGAACTGAGGAGTATCATAGGGCTTTAAACACCAGGCCTTCGATGTAGAAGATGGGGCTACATCGAAGGAGGGTGTGAGTGCTAGGGTGCGTGCCCCTAGTATTCCGGGGGTAGCCTCGGAAATTCACTTTCCAAGGTTACCCCTCAACCTGAAAAGGTCATTGCACCTCCAATGGCTCTTTCAGGATTGGCCAGTGATAACCTATCCTCGACACAGTCCAGAGCTTCTCCAACTGACTCCTCCAGGGAGGAAGCAGGAACTGAGGCTGTATTGAAAACCCTTCGTAGGGTTAACCCGGCGCAGGTGGCTCCTGTACCACTCATGGTTGTCCCAGTGACCATGTCTGATTTTCCATCGGGAGTGTTGGATGCTCTCATTGACTCCGGAGCTGAGGTCAACCTCCTGTCATCGAGAGTAGTAGAGGATTACCAGCTGCAGATGGTACCCAACACCATTGGTCTGAAGGGTTTAGGGCAAACAGGACCTAAGACCTTAGGTACTGTACTGTTAACCCCTATACCTCATGGAATGACATTCGCCCCCAGTGTGTTCCATGTAGTGCCTTCAGGGACTATGGCTGAGCTCGTAGTGCTTGGCTACCAGTTCTTGAGAGCAAATGGGGTGATAAATGGCGGAGCCCGAAATCAGCTGAGCGTTGGCAGTGCTATCCAAGAGCCTCTTTGGGAGTATTATGTCACGGTATGTGGAGCCTATTGTTAGCAAGTGCTTTACGCACTTGAAGTCCACGCAGCCGATTCAATAAGGATTGCCTGTATTGAGCCAGTACTTGTTCCAGTAGTGAACCCTCGTTTATCGCGTAGATAGGTTCCAGACGCGGCCGCGATAGGTGAAAATCCGCGAAGTAGTGACACCATATTTACCTATTTATTCAACATGTATATTCAGACTTTTAAAACCTTCCCTTGTACGTAGTACTGTTAACAAACTACCCTTTAATGTACAGAACACTTAATGCATGTACTACAGTACCCTAAACTAAAACAGGCACAAATATTAAAGGCAATTTTATATCATGCGTTTCCTAAACACGCTAAAAAGCACGATAAAAAATGGCAACCAATGTTTTGTTTACGTTTATCTCTGATCATAATGAAGAAACAAACTGGAGGTAGAGCTTTGCTTATTACTCAGACATATTTCCCATACTTTTCCCTTAAAACTACATCACATCTTCCTACTTTAGATATATATATATATGTGTGTGTGTATATATATATATATATATTTATATGTATACACATATACATACCTACATATATACATACATACATATATACATAAATACATGCATACATATATATATATATTACTGTATATATATGGGTTATGGAAAAAATCCGCGAAGTGGTGAATCCGCGATGGTCGAACCGCGAAGTAGCGAGGGTTCACTGTACTGTAAACTTTCCTAAGAGACTTGAAACCTCTCTTAGGTGCCCTGCTTGTCCGACCAACTGTTGGCCGGAAATGAATTATGATGGCGACATCATAACCCCTGGTGTGTAAGTTACAGCAATCCCTGGCCTCCTCGAACTGAAAGATGGAAAAGCCTCAGTTTTCATCAAGGGTTCATCTGAAGAAGCTGCCAAGATCAAGAAGGGCGATCTCTTGGGGAAGGTGTTCACCATGGCAATGGTGGATGCTCCTCTATCCTGCTTGATAGCACAGGAGTGTGACCTGACTCCTGAACCGAGCATATTGAAAGAGATAGACAATCTCCTGACTCCTGAACCGAGCATATTGAAAGAGACAATCTTTCTATCTCCGACGAACTGGACTCTTCTCAGAAGGACCAGTTTTGTCAAATGCTCCGACATCATCTTCCGGTCATCAGTACTGATGATGATGTGGGAGAGTGCTCAAGCACACCAATATGCATCCACCTGTATGACGAGACGCCCATTTATCAGAGAGTTCGACGGTTTGCCAGGCCCATCGCTGACACCATCGAGGAACAGTGCAAGATGTTGCATGAACTGCGTATTATTGAACCCAGCATCTCTCCTTGGTTTTCACCCATTGTTCTAGTCCAAAAAAAGGACAATAGTATAAGTTTGTGTAAACTACCGTACACTGAATAAGGTGACTGTCTCTGATAAGTTCCCGATGCCTAACATGGCCGATTCCATATTTGGACTTCAAGGAGTCAAATACTTTACAACCCTTGAACCTGGTTCGTGGATACTACCAGTTACCATTGGCAGAGGACAGTAAATAATACACGGCTTTGGACACTGGCAGTTCGGACACTTATCGTTTGGACTGAAAAATGCACCTGCAGTGTTCCAGAGAGAGATGCAGAGTATTCTCCAAGAGTTCCCGAAAGCCAAGGTGGTTGTCTACATTGATGACATATTGATACTTGGGTCTTCTTTCGAGGAACACCTGAAACTGGTAGAACAAGTTTTGGCTACTCTCCAGAAGCATGGACTCAAGATAAAACTTGGGAAGTGTTCTTGGATTCAAGCCGAGGTCCAGTATCTTGGTCATCTGGTTGGACGTTCTGGTATGCGTAAGCTACCAGAATACATCCAGAAAGTGTAGGACTTCCCTAAACCGACCACTGTGCATGAGCTACGGGGATTCCTAGGACTGGTTAACTTCCAATGGAAGTTTATCCCCATGTGCTCACAGATAGCTAAACCATTATCTGCAAAGACTGGAGGACGAAAATCCCAAGGGACTAGAACACTGAAGTGGACTGCAGAAATGGATGGTGCCTTTGTGAACTTGAAGGAACTGATCAAGGAGGACATTATGTTGTCATACCCTGACTACTCCGCTGATGCTAAACCCTTGGAGTTGTTTGTTGATGCTTCGGGTGAGGGTGCTGGTGCTTCTCTGTGCCAGGAGTCCTTGGAGCATCCAGGGGAGCGTTGGGTGATAGCGTATGACTCCATGACTTTCCTTGACTGCGAGACCTGTTACTCTATCATTGAGCGTGAGTTGGCTGCTCTGCGATGGGGGGTGAAAACCTTCAGGGCCTTCCTCTATGGTCAGTTCTTCGTGATCCTTTCTGATCACAGTCCCCTGATGTACTTCATGACATGAAGATGGTGGGCAGTGGAGGACCTGTCCGAATTTAACTTTATTGTTAACTACTGTCCAGGTGATCAGAATGCCGAAGCTGACTGGTTATCCCGCTGGCCCGCATTAACTGACTGTCAGTTTGATACTGAACCCAGCGCTCCCAAGTTGCCTACTGGACTGGCCTTGTATAAGGATGTTTGTGGTTGTCTAGATTCTCTCATAGAATCCTTGGAGCTAGTCGTGAACTGCTGGACAGAAGGGTCAAGTGTCGCACCCGAATCTCAGCTGAAGGGAGCCAAGCTCCGGGATGCCTTAGTTCAGAAGTTTCTGAAAGACGCCGATCGACTAGGCTTCAAACTGGACAAGACTAGCAGGAACAGGATAAAGATCATGCGTTTACCAGGTACAGTCCCAGCTCAGGAGTTGCTCTTGGCAGCATCTAAGCTATTGAACCTGAAAATCTGGGTCCATTAGGGTCCCACTTGTCCCATAGTCTATCGTGATCCATCCGTGACTGAGAATCAGTGTGTGCATCTTCAGTGTCTGTCTGGAGTGCATTTTAACCCTCTGATCGACCTCCACAATTGCGTCCCTACAACTGACGTGATTCTGGGCCATAAGGCGGAGGTAAAATCTCGTGTGCCTGACGCTGAGGGCTTGGTCACTGATGATCTGGAAGCACCGGAGGATTGTTCTGTAATCCTGTATGTGACAGAAAAGGCACTTTATCAGTCCAGTTGTAAACATGTCTCAACACTCGGCAGTAGGTATTGTAATGATGCAGGAGATCTTATTTTGTGCTCGTTGATACAGGAGCACAGGTTTGTCTTGTAAGCGAGTCTGTACTGAGCCAACTTGGCATTAAGTACCAGGTACTGTCAGAACAGATAGAGGGGTTGACTGGCTCCTGCAGCAGCATTCTAGGCTACGTCCAGTTAGAGGTGAAGTGTCCTTCCGGGTAGAGGCTATCGCTGTTTAACTATGCGGTGGTAGCTGCCAACGACATTAACTTTTGTTTTGTTTTTGGTAGAAATCTACTGGACGCAGCCTACCTGACATTGGATTCACCCCGAGAACAGTTGGTGTATGACCATACAGTACTACCGTTCTTCATTTGTCTCCCAAGATACTCTCAGTCTCCTCCCTGTATATTGAGACCACTGTTATGAAGGTAACTGACCCTAGGGCTGTAGTGTCGGTACCAAAACCTTTCGACTCCTACTCCGACTCCGACTCCTCTCTTTTTGGTACTTCCGACTCTGACTCCTTTATACAATATTTACTCCAAAATCAATTATATCCTGTTAATTGCTTGAAAACAATTTTTTTTTTTTTTTTTTTTTGCTAGATGTTAGTTTACTATCGACATGTCTGTGGCTAAGTAACTGCCTTTTTTAAAATTATTGTCCATTGTACATTCCTGGTAAAATGAAACTGGTGACGACACAGATTCAGGAAAAATAAACCCATACTCTTATCGAACAAACGTTGTATTATTAACCCTTTCGCTGCGGATATTCAAATAGGATGTTGCACAGCTCTATGCACATTTTCACTAAAAATTCAAAATGCTCAAAATTTAATGAAACTAACTTTATTGTGTTCTATAACCTTTCTGTTTTTAGGATTTAACAATATTTTCACCTGAGTTTATCTCTTTATGCCTTAAATTCTTCAATAAATAGGTAAAAATTAAGAAAAATCACAAAAATTCCTTTCCAAAGATGATTTTATCAATTCCACTAATAATCCTTCACCCAATTTATCATTGACTCATACATTTATTCTCCACATTAGTAATTCTTTTTGTACACTTTATGGGTATATATGTCTCAAAACATGGAATGATACAAAGAGGGGCTTTTCAACAATTTGATCACAAAAATAAGTTGTTTGCTTTCCTATACATTCGCCTTTACCTTTCATCAAGCAATTCTTTGGCAAGATAGAGCATATAATACATTGGGGTTTGGGGTTTTTGTCAACATATTGAGCTGAAAAATGCCTTTCAGTTAGTTTAGATTCTATTGCATTTGAACATATACCCTCTCCTTGAGTTTTGCTCCGCTTATACCCTTCTAACGTAGTGTTAATAATTTTTCCCTGAATTTTTTTTTTTTATCCAACTTAGCAGTGGGATTCTGAATGTTGTAGCATATGTTTGAGTCTACTAATATGGCTTCAATGATAAAATGCCAAATTGGTTGGTACCATATCTGACTCTTTCTTTTGTGAGCATATGTTGAGCATAGCTGATCAAAATTATCAACTTCCCTCATATACTTATTGTATTCCACATCAACACATGGCTTGTCTATTTCTGTCACTTTTTTTATGAAGTTTCACTTTATATGTACATACTGTTTTTGTTAAAGATACTTGGCGAGAAGTAGAGGCCATGTCACATATATAAAAGAAAAGAAATAAAAATAATTCTTCAACCCGAGTTAAAGGGAAACATTAAAAGGACAAAGTCAGCTGACTGATAAAAGCAGAGCATTATCGAATGTTTTGCTAAAAGTATAATAATACCATAATTTACAATTATATATGAAATTTATGATACTGTGAAACCAGCATTTATAAACAAATTGTATCTTTATTAACAACTTGTATCACTAAATTATGCTGTTAAAAAATAAAGGGACCGATAGGCAACTAACAGACTGAACGTCAGCTGTCGAATATAAACAAAGCTTTGGATTTAAAACACAAAACTTCTTCTCTTGTGAATGTGTTTGTTATTTGACTATTATTAATTTAATTGAGTTAATTTCTATATTGATTTCTGAAAACACCACTATCTGTCACATTTTGAACATCCAATACTATGAAATACGTTTTTATTTGTGTAGTTGTCATGGCAACTGTTGAGCTCTAATGTAAACAAACTTTTACTAACGCTGAATGAACCTTGGAAAGCATGATATTACGATAACTCTATGAATAATATATATTGATTTATATCGAGAAAAACATGCATATGTATCATAATTTCATGTTGACACAACGTAAAAGTAACAAAAAATTACCAAAATCATAGAGTAAATGGTAGAAGAAAGAAGAGAGCTTCAGAGAGTGGGTAGTTCATAAAATCAGCAACAGATGGCAGCATGTAGAGGCCAGATAAATCGTCAACAAAAGCGCTAAGCTTAAAATTTCTTACGCGGTGTGGAGTAAAGTCGTTCTCCGCAGTGAAAGGTTATGAATCTGAGTAAACTAAAGTCGTTCTCCGCAGTGAAAGGGTTAAGAAAGCCAGCTCCACCTTGGTAAAGATTTTCAATATTCAATATTAGATTAAAACTGCAACTTCAAATTAATCTTTTTTAGTGGTAGAAAGTCACCAAATAACTAAATAAATAAAATCACACATATGAAAGAATGAAAATTATATTACTGAACTCCTATGGAATTTGATAAGATTTAAACATTTGTTCTTAGGAATAAAATTGCCTTAGTCAGGTCTTCCTTTAGTGAAGCCTTTAGATCTGATCTAATTATTTTCAGTGCAATAAAGTCTTTCAACGCAGATTTGAGTGGATGACATTGCTGTCAGAGATCTACCTACATCACCGATGATCTTTGGATAAGCTTGGATGGCTTCTTCTACTGTCACATTCATAGATCGATCAAACTTTTCTATTTCATCAAAGAATCAGAAAAATCTTGTTTTAATTTTATCATCTTGGTGTCTGGTGCGTCTTCGCTTCGACGACGCTTAACACGTGTTTGTTCTATTGGCTCACAGTAGGAATCAAAGTCTACTTTTGCACCATCAGTGCTTTTAGTTTCTTTGGCTGGTGGTTGAGGAGCCTCTGGTTCGTTAATTCCATATCAAAGCTGGTAGCTTTGACATGAGTGTTGCTAGTTCATAGAGTGCCTCTATTCGTTTAGAATGTCTTTTCTTACATGCCATTTCATGTATCACTCACGCACTCTTATATTCAATCATACTAAAAAAATTTACAATTTTACACATGGACCATCAACTTATGATAATATACTATATTAGCCATATAAATCCAAGTCAGCTGATCTCTCTCTCTCTCTCTCTCTCTCTCTCTCTCTCTCTCTCTCTCTCTCTCTCTCTCTCTCTCTCTCTCTCTCTCTCTCTCTTTCGTGTTTATATTGACTAGCGGCTTCTTTCAATAGTACGGTGCTTCCCTCAGTCCATCTTTATAAGTTCATCATATCGAACATAATCTAAGACAAAATTAACATTGAATGCATGGGTGTTAGAATGTAATGAACTATTTTGATTGAATTGATAAAATCCCTTCTGATGAAAAGACACGTGCTTGGTAACATGAATGCGCTCGCTTACATTTTGTTACTGTACACATTCTATCCTTTACTTCCCATTCCATGGATTGATACAATCATTTGAGAAACCAAATTACAACAGACTAACTTTCATACTTCATATCTTTATCACAGGATAAAAGTATCGGATGTAACATTATAATCATTGCGTAAACTCATACAGCCACAATAACTCGCAAAAAAAAAAAAAAGAAAAAAAAAAAAAAAAAAGGTTGTTTTGAATATGCGAATCAAATAGCAGTTGTTTTGCATGCATATCGATCACCGTACGACAGCAAATAAAGTAGCATAAGACTGACATTTTGACACCATACTCTTGTTCACAATGAAAAAAAGATCAAGAATATACGTGAAGGCGAGAAAAATTGTTTTGCAAGACATACAATGAAGATTACGTCACACGACTGTGACGTCATAGAGTTGCCGGAACGTATTTCCGTCATCAGGATTAAAAACTTTGCACCTAAAATATAGTGCACAAACAAAACCTCTGCATACAAACTGTGAGGATCAACCGACACTTTCGGTAACCTCACCTTGCATACATCACTCGCACAAACACGAAAATTAAGTTATCACTCATGATAAACAAAGTAAATAATAATAACAAAACACGATTGCCAAATCCCTAAATCAGCGTACTTCACCAAACGAAGTCCAAAAAAGCAAAGAAGGGAAAATGATTCGAAAAACTCTCAATGATGGACCGACGATGTTTTCGATCCAGCCGGCAGAGATGAACTGAAGTCTTGGACACGGGAATGGTTCCTTGTACCACCCTGTGACGGGTGTGACCACCTACCTCCCAACCACCACAAGGCGGTTGCCTCGTTTTGAAAAATTCTGCCGATTTTAGAGATATCAGCTATATATATATATATAACTGCCAGGTAAGTACTATTCATAAAACAAACAATATTCATAGCCACCATTCTGTTTTGAATCGGGGAAAGCTGCGTAGGAAACTGGAGGAAACAAAGTTAAACTTAATGGGAACCTATGAATTTGCAAATCATATAAATGTAAAAGCCCGATTTTAAAGATAAAGTTACTGTCTAAAAAGAGAATATAATTTTGGTATAACCCAATATAGTTAATAATTTCGCACTCTTTATAATCAAGCGCCACAGAGCTAAAAAACATATATTTGTATAAATTATTGTGCATCGGCAACTTGAATGAAACTCCTCTTAACTTCTATATGCGATTCAATTCAAAAGTAAACAAAATATGATTGAAGTATTTCAAATAAAACTATTGATATGAGTTTGCTAATTGGAGGATGATAGGTCAAGTAATAATTATTACTTTTAAGAGAAATATCCTTCAGTAGATTACCTTATTCAGCTGATTTGGAAACACAAGCAGTGGAAAAGATTATATAACCGTAAACAATGGGGAAGATTATAATTCGCTGATTTTGTTTGAAAATACGATACTAAAATGTGGATATTACATGCATTATTATTGAATACGGTCAAGTATAACATCAGTTTGATCAAAATTTGGTTTATTTCAAATATAGCTGTATGTTTTTACCCGAGTAGATGGATATAAAGTTTGAACAACGACGTAGCCTAGTCCAAGAGTGCATATGCTAATATTATATGTCGTGTATGATGCGACCCTATTGAATTTAGCTTCAAAATTAGTCTTTAAAACTTGTATGTTACGCGAGTATATCCGCTATTCGTGTTATAAAGCAATTCAGATCCAGTCGGAGTCGGAGTTAGGACAATTTTAACGACTCCGACTTCGACTCCTCTGACTCAAAATTGCTTCAACTCCTTGACTCCGACTCCGACTCCACAGCCCTGACTGACCCTGAACCTGATCAGGGAATGTTCTCCGGAAATGCTCTTCTGTCCTTTAGTCAGTGTGTCACTGTTAGACTAACTGAGTCCTGCTGTCTTACGAATCCAAAGTTACCTTCCTTCCAGTACTGACAGCAGCCCCCTACACTCAGTAGGGAAAGAAATTTAGACTATTTTGCTATGTACTGTATATAGGAAAGATGAAGTTGCCAAAAGAATAGTTACTCTACGACTTGTATTGTAAATATTTCTTCCTGTACACTGATGAGTGAACTAAGCATGCTCGGCTACATGGTAACTTGATTAAAAATTAGGAGCAAATGAAACTAGATTAGTCTTATCACTGACCTGGGTGGCAATATATTGACACAGAGGGTTTATGGACAGTTTTTTTCAAATACTTGCCCCCAGTGACAGCCAAACTTCTAAGTGTTGTCAATCCCTAAACCCAGTGGATTGTTCATGCAGATTATAAACCACAGTGTTGCGGGGTTCTCCTTTAAGTCTCAAATTTGTTCCTGTCATAGTCAGGAATAAATCTGCATGATCCACCTGAGTATGTTGCTAGTCAGCCTGGGGTAGTCTATTGAAAGCAGGTTTGCTTGGGGATTTTAGTTTTTCCACATAAATTGGAGAATAGTACCTTTTATGTGGAAGAAAAGACTTACAATGAATTTTTGGGTGTGTGTGACATTGAAATCAAGAGGGGCCTCAGAAAATTATTATAAATGACCTCACCTCTTATCCATTGTCATGGGTGTAGATTAACCATGACATACTGTGTATCACTGAGGATTCAAATTATTTTTTTTTCTTGTTAACTATTAGAGGGTTGATTCCTATGAGGCTCTGTCATGGATATATCTAGGTCTCTGCTTGTTTTGTGAAGATTTGATATTTCATACTATAGTTTTGTATTTTTTTTCTCTCACTTGTTCCATTTAAAAAAGAATAAATATTTTTTCTTGTTTTTATGAAGACAGAATTTCATTTCATTGTCAGATTTAAAAAATTATGTTTTCCTTTCACCTAATGTTCTGTTATTTTACTTATATCCAGCAAGTTCAAGGCAGGATAAATAAAAGGAGGAAGTAAGGTTCTAGCTTGGTCCCCTTGCCAAGTATAAATCAAGGGTCGGTGCCCAGTGCTCCATTCTCTTGACCTGTTAACTAGATTGTATATATATTTTTTTTTTTTGTAGTGAACGTTGGGTTGTGGTCGGCATTCGGACACTAGGCAGTTTGGGTGCTACCTCTGGCCAAAGTCCGCAAACCACTACAACGTCTCACAGGTAGTGGGCGGTGAAAGTCATCCGACGCTTCCACACACCCACTTGAAACACCTGCGTCACAGAGTAGTTGTGTTTGGACACCGGGGACAGGCTTATGCCCGATGTCATGAGCTTTGTATCGTTGAGTAGGAGGAGGGACAGGATTTAGTGTATGGTCAATGACCCTTAAAATCCGGGCTGAAATGGTATTCTTTGTGACCCTCCTCTTGACCCTCTCTATGCTAACAAAAAGCGCTGGCATGCGAGGACAAGCTACTGCTGTGCGTTTAAGATAATATCTCAAACTCCTCACTGGATAACAGTTAATCTGGATCATCAGTGACAGAATCAAGACTCACAATCCATAAAGCCCTGAATCTAGGATCCATGACCAAAGGATTATGTGTCTTTGCAATAAACTCAGGGATGAAGCAGAGTGTCATCTACCCCATCCCCTTGAATGAGAGAAGTCGTAGGAAAGACCACGAAGTTCACTAACTCTCTTTTCCGACGCTAAGGCGAGTAAGAACAGTCTTCAAAGTGAGAAGATGATCTGTTGCCTGGCATAATGATTCGTAAGGAGCCTCCTTCAGGGACTGAAGAATGCTAACCACGTTCCAAGAAAGAGGTCTAATTTCCGACTGGGAGCAAGTGATCTCATAGCTTCGTATGAGGAGAGATAGCACCAATGAAGAGGATAGATCGACTTCTCTCAGCCTAAAGGCCATGCTTAAGGCTGCACGGAAGCCTTCCATGGCCGGGACCGTGAGAAGCTTTTCCTACAGAATGTATACAAGGAACTCCACTATTGTTGGAATAGTGAATCAAAGGAAGAGATACTCCTTCCACGACACCAACCACGGAAGACTCTCCACTTTGCCTGGTAGACTGAAGCAGAGGAGCTTCGGAGGGTATCCAGATATCCTTTTCACAGCTCATTGCGAAAAGCCTCTCTGAGAGAGGAGATGCTGGATAGTCTTCAGGCGTGAAGACGTAGGGGAGCTACTGCCTGGGGAAGATCTTCACGTGTGGGTTGTCTGAGTAGGTCTGGTCGTGGAGGGAGTTCCCTCGATAGCTCTATCAGGAGCTGCAGAAGGTCCGGAAATCATTCCATGTGATGCCATAGCAGAGCTATGAGAGTTTTGCATAGGTTGTTGAATGCTCTGTTCTTGTTGAGCAACCTTCACATCAGACAAAACTGGGGAAATGCGGACACATCAATGTTGTTCCACCGTTGTTGGAAAGAATCTTGCCAGAGAGCCTGAGGGTCCGGGTACAGGGAACAGTAAAGCGGGAGCCTGAAGTTCAGGGACGTCATGAACAGGTTCACATTGGAGGGGGGCAACAAAGTCTGGGCATTGTTGACTATCAGATGATTCAAAAACCATTCGAAGCCCACTATCTGAGTCGCTCCGCTCAGATTGTCTGCAAGGACATTCCTTTTGCCTGGAATGAACACCGTATGTTCTCCTGCCCATTTCAGAGTCTCTACTGCTAGATGGCATAGGGGCTATGAAAGGGTATCGCCTTGTTTGTTTATGTAAGCCACTACTATGGTGCTGTCTCTTATTAACATCCCAGAGTGACCTGTCAGGAACTGTTGAAGATCTAGAAAGGCAAGTCTCATCTCCAAGAGATTTATGTGTTGGTACCTTTCGGACTCGGACTATAGCCTGGAGACCACGTGGTGCATCAAGTGGGCCCCGAAGCCTTCTTTTGATGCGTCTGTAAAGAGCATCAATTCAAGGGGAGAACGAGAAGAACTGTACCTCTGTGGAGGTTCTCCTCTGTCACTCACCACTGAAGATCCGTCTTCTGCTCTTGTCCCATGGGAACCAAAGTATCCAGGAAGCCGTTGAGTATTTGTTTACAAGAGCATGCTCTCCATTTACTCCAAAATTGTACATTCCTGCACCTCTCCTCTTCTTGTACAGTAATTAGAAGGTTCTTTAAATGCTGGGAAAGCAAAAAATAGCAAGATATGTTGCACAAGGGGGGGAGGGGTTGGTTTAGTAGGTACTAAACGACCTGGAACCGACATCGTCAACATAGTCAATCAAAGAGAAATTCGCGATGTCCGCATACATTTGGTATATATTCTAAATATATATTAAATTAAAAATGGAGCAATTACTCAAAAGTGTCACTATTTGTGAATTGTATATTTTATTTGAAAAATCCTTGAGAATAAATCTTATTTTTTTTAAAGAAACTTTTAATGGGAATGACTATTTTTGCAGCGTATGACTGTTTTCATTGGCGGGAAATTGGCAGGCATCCTTAGGCAGTGGTCAATAGATGGCGTTAGTGTAGCAAAACATCTGGGAAAACTAGTCATTCTAAAAAAAAGTTTCTCAAAAAAAGTTTCTTTAAAAAAAACTTTAATAAGATTTATTATCAATTATTTACCAAATACAAAATATACATTTCACAAATAGTGACACTTTTGAGTAATTACTCCATTTTTAATTTAGTATATATTTTGAATATATACCAAATGTACGCTGACATCACAAACTTCTCTTAGGTTGACTATGTTGACGATGTAGGGTCAAGGTCGTTCAGTACCTCCTCAACCAACCGCTCCCCCTCCCACTTGCACAACATATCTTGCTATTTTTTGCTTTCCCCCCTTAAAGAACCTCCTAATTACTGTACAAAAAGAGGAGAGCTGGAGGACTGCAAAATTTTGGAGTAAATGGAGAGCATGCTCTTGTAAACAAATACCAGCTGGTGTGCTGGCTCCCCTTGAATTTAAGTTGCCACTGAAGAGATCGAACCCTCAGGCGACCATTGGGCACTAGACGGACTAGTGATGCCAGGTGACCTAGAAGACACAACCAATGTTGGGCTGGGGCTCTTCTCATATGACAATAGGGCGAAGACTCTTGTGAAAACCTGAGGTGCTGTTGAAAGGCCGAAGCCCAGCACTTTGAACTGGTATTGCGTTTTCTCATTTATGATCCATAGATACGTCCTTGAAGACAGATGGATTGGGATGTGGAAGTATGCGTCTTTGAGATCTAGGGTGCACATGAAGTTTGCCCTCTCCATATTGAAAGAGTTTGTTGAACAAACTTGTTTAAGGACGAGAGATTGAAGACTGGTCTCTAGCCTCCAGATGCCTTTTTCACAAGAGAGTCAACTGGAGAAAACTGGGGACCTATCGAGGATCCCTTGGAGACCACCCTTCTCCAACATGGTCTGGACTTCAGACCGGAGGGCCAGCTCCTTTGCGGATCCCTTCAAATAAGATCTCGGTGAAACTGGATCCTGAGTTAGTGGAGGGGGAGAGTGAATGAACAGGATGTGATACCCTACACAAATCACGGATTTTGTTAAGCGATCTGCCCTGTGCTGCATCCACCTATGTCAACAGCATTGCAGTTGGGCTGGTGAGATAATTAACCCCACCCCTAGCGGTTGTGGCGTCAGCCAGCTCCTTTACCACCTTTCCCTTTGGATCTTTGGCAGGAAAGGGCTGCTGAAACACCTTTTTGGGAGGACCCTGCTGTCCTACTGGTCAAGGGTTTGTTGGGCTGCAACTGCTTCTTGGGAGGTGAAGGAGCCTTCCCATAGGACTTGGTTGTTAAAGCCCTCTGAAGGAGCAAATCCTTGCTTGAACACCTCAGCTCTAGAAACTTGCCAATGGAACCTTTCAATCACCGTTTCACGTCTCTTGAGGATCGTATTTGCCCACAGGTTGACTACCTCGTGGGAAAGGAAGTCCATCGGACCTTGGACTTCCTTGGACCAGTTGTCAGTCCATACAAAGTGGCCCACTGAGCTCAACCATAGATCCAGCCATAAAGTAGCCTGCATGGCCTCTTCAGAGACCTTTTCTATACTGATGTGGCCTGAGGTGCAGAAGGTGCCTGAAAGCCTAGCAAGCCTCTCTCGAGAAACTTTAAAGAGGGATCCAATGTCAAAGCTAGAACAGGTTTGTCTTCAACCTCATAGTGCCTCCTCTGTTGGACAAAAGGAGACAGGAAGAGCAGAGACGATGAACCAGCACGAAGGGAGCTAGAGGTGCCAGTGATCTACGAGATCGCCTTCTTCCAGGCTGCTATCAATCCCTTAGACCAGAGCATGACTGAATTGGTATTGGGGGAGCTCTGTGTACCTAAGATATAGTCCATGACCGTGTCCCTGCCCTCACGAGAAGCTACCTCTGGGTTAGACAACCGGTTGATAGCCCTGATGCAAGCAAGGACTTACCGGAAGGCAGATTCAGACTCCCGCTGCTCCTCTTCAGACTTTAACTTTGGACTGGCTGCCCTAGGGAAGGTGTCTTCATACGAGTTCAGGAAATCCTCCACCTCCAACCTCTCCCCCATAGAGGCCTGGGGTGGGTCAAGGTTGTCAACAGGAGGGACTTCTCACGAGGAACTCGCAACAGGAGAAACTCTGGCCCTTTCTTGTCCTTAGGTTCCCTACGACACAGAAAATAGTCCTCCAGCATAGAAGATCAGAAGATTGCCTGCCATTCTTCAGGGGCCTGAGCCTCTCTTTCCTAAGGTTCTGAGTCCTCCTGAAGTGGTCTGGAAGGAGGCCATAGTTCAGGGGGAGCTACCTCTATGGGAGATGGCCTGAAACAATGCACGTGAGAGATCTCACGTGGAGAGCCAATGTCCCTCCTCACATGAGGATGAAGGATGACTGCATGTGGAGGAGCATGCTTCAGCAACCTCATCCTCTGTCTCGCTGTAATGACCAATATCAGCTCCAGAGTATTGAAATCCTGTGTCAATACTGAGGCCACCCCTGCACCTGCTCTGTGTCTCCCGATAGGAGAGAGGGGCAATGGTGGAACTGGGTCCCTCGGTGGGGCAGGCCTCTTTCTGGGGTCAGTGGGAAAGACATAGGAAGAGTAGAAAGAAACCGACTTATCTAATGGGATGACTGGGGTAGAGGCAACCACGGGTCTCTGCTTGGGTGGAAGATGCATCTGAGGTGAAAGTTATGTCTGGAAGGCTCTGACATGGCTACTGACACCACCTTGATGAGCCTGTCAAACTATGACAGTTGTTCTCCTACAAAAGACAGGTCCAGGGTGTGATTCAGAACACCTGGAGGTGAAGAACGCTTCCTCGCCGGGAAAGGCCTCGGGACCTGGAACTGTGGGGGATATGGAAGACGAACAGACATATGCTGGTCTTCCTTTGATGGCCCCTTAAGAAGGTCATGAGAAATAGGCATGGCGGCGTACTTATTCGGAGGTTGAATGAAGCCTTCCATGAAGGCAACTGGTCACTAGATGACCCTAACATAGAGAAAACTCCTTACTTGTGAAAGCTCATGAAAAGATCGCGAGGGCGCATGAAAACGCGAGCGGAACATCTAATTCAGGCACAGAGGCGCATTATTTACGAGCAAACACTCACAATTCACGAGTCAAAGAAATACACCAACACGAATAAGTCCCTGGCGACCTTTGACAAGAGGGCAAACAACGATCATGTGCTGGAGATCGGCAAGCAGGTGATCAGAAGACAGGAGAACAACGAGAAGTCAACCACCACGATGGCGAGCGACTCGTTGGCGACCGTCGTGATAGAGATGAACACGTTGGCTCGCATCGGGATGGCGATGCTCTTGAAAATGCGTGACGCGTCAGCGAACGACACGTTAAGAGAGTGACACGTATGGGAGCATCTCGCAGATCGTATGGAATGATGAAGCGTGGGGGAACGTTACAATGGTGAGCGACGTACGTGCCTTGGTGAGCAGATCGTAGCGTATAAGATCTTTTGGATTGACGAGCAGATCGTAGCGTGGAAGATCTTCTGGATTGATGAGACAGCAAAACAACGAGTGGGAAGGTCTTGTCCTGATGAACGGCGAGCAGAAGGCAAGCGGGTAGTTGAAGATTAACGATCAGCAGACCGGTAGGTCAGAAGATTGCAGACCACACGCCAGCAAGTGATGATCATGAGATGTTGGGTGACGATCACGAGTAGACCAACAATCAAGAACAAGAGAAAGACAAGAATATCGACAATCTCGCGAACTGGAGCGCTGCATGACAGATGACATATGAAGACGACTATGATCTCTGAAAGAAGAGGTCCGCGGAAGGTGGGAGGACTCATCGTCAGCAGCGGGTCATCTTAGAGAGGGCGAACGGGTGCGAGGGTCACGAACAACACTGGCTGGAGAAGATGAGAGATGGGCTTTGCAAACAGAAAATGCATCCACAGAAGAGACAGCAGGAACAGGATCCCTCTGGGCACCATGCTGAAGTAGTTCAAGGAGGAATTCCTTGGAAGGAGGCCCAGCCAAACCCAACGATGGCCAAGCCTGCAGCCATCTGAAAGCGAAAATAACTCGCCCAAGGGCAGTTCAGGAGAGAAGTCGCCTCCTAGGAGAAGCAACAACGTCCCCAGTACTTCGAGGTTGCCAAGGAGTTAATTTGACTACGCTCCTACTAGTCCGACCCTCTGAAGAGGTCAGAACGAGGAGGAGTTTTGTAAGAGGTTGGGGGGTGACAGAAGAAGTCCGAGGTCTCTTAGCCCTCAAGGAAGACAGGAAGGTGAAGGGTCTCTCTTAAACTTCTATTTTTGCCGAAGCCTAAACCTCTCCCACTGGGAAGTAGACCACTCCCTCTACTCGTCGAAGGTGGAGTCCTGCTCAAAACGACTCCTTCTGCAGGTCAGACACAAGGAATGGGGGTTGGTCTCGACCGAGGACATGAAGGTGCCACAAGTGCAACCTTCACATCCTGGACATACACGCATGAGGAGCGTCAGAGAGAAAAATCACACTTGTAAGAGAAAAAGCAAGTTAGCAAAAGCAATGGTCTGTAGGGCCAAGTCTTTCGGAGTAGAGAACGAACATGTCCATTCTCCCCAGAGTCAAAAGAAAAAGTGGTGAAATATCACTGCTGTGAGTGGGGATACCCAGTTACCCCTGGTACCCCGTTCCACCCTCCCACTAACTAGTGGTTGGCTGTCACCTCGCATTAAAATCTTAATGGCTAGTTTCCAGCTACGCCAAAAGATAATCCCTAATAAATAGCATCAGGTTTGTTAATAACAGATCAAAGATAATTTCAAAATACAAGTTGAAATGTGGGACTCCAGATTGTTTACTAAAGCTATTTAACTTATAATACTGTATTTGTCTCAAAATGATACTCCTTAATCTAAGATATTTTTAATTGATTTTAAAAGAATGACACGTGTTGACAGAGCCCAGATGGATTCCCCCTTTCTGTAGAGTTTATCATAAAAAGTAACTTGATTTTAAAAAATGACACATGCATTTAAATTTCCCACTTACTTTTCCTTTATTAAATACATATCCTTAGTAAAGTCCCTGTTGTTAGCTTTCTTCTTCCAACTTTGCTAGCAGCATCCCAATCATGACATGTTTTTAAATTAAACCCCTATAAGAGTTTTAAATTAATTGAGACCACAGATAAGTTGCAAATTAACCGAACTCAAAATTAACTAGGAGCAGAGCTCCACAGTCACCATGGGGCCTCTACTCTAGCGATCTTCATAAGCAAACTACAATTCTTTCAGAAAATGTTTAGTGAAAACCAACTTTGTTTCTACAAAATTTAAGGGAATATATCGCACTAACAAATAAAGTACATTCCCTTTCAAGCCTTTTAATTGATTTGGATCTAATTCTTTGTGCACTACTGTGACCAAACTTCAAAATAATAAGTGATTTTATATTTTTGGTCATAGGACCATTGGAGACACTAAAACCCACAAAACAAATTAAAGACACTACCTCTAATAGCTGAATTTTTGTCCAAATAATGCCGAACCTCTCTTCCTGGACAAAGAACCCTGCTTTCTGCTGAAATGCTTTCATCCATTTTCATAGATTGATTAATTTTGAGATTTCTGGCATCCTAACATAGGAGGGCATTGATGCTGATATCGTTTGTTATGAAAAGAATAGGAAATTAAATTTATAACAATAGAAGTAAAGATATTCTCATAAAAGTTGAAAAGCTTTCAGAAGACTGCATCTGATATAAATCTATAAATACTACTAGCATGGTACAACACATTCTGCCCAAGAATATTAGCAAGGATGAAACTGTGACCCTCCTCTCGAGCTTCAAACAGATACTCTGCATCTATTTCTCAAGATGCTAAAAGTGGGGCATTCCTTGAACAAATGATTCACTTTAAGGGGTACCAAACAGTTGTCACAATATGGTTGGTTTTGGTCAGTCACCAGAAACTTGTGACAACCAAGTGTGACCAAGGCAAAGACGAGAGTAGTCTCCCGCATTCAGGGCATCATATAATATTTGTTATTCTCTCATCTTACTTCCATTCAAACTATCCCAATGCTGCTGCCAATTATCATAAAACAAACTCTTAATGCTGGGTAAAAGAACATCACAAGAGAATGGGATACCTTCTTGGTAGCAATTGCAACATTCTTTACCAGTAAATCTGCTTCTTCATTTCCAGACACACCTACATGCACTGATATACCTCTCAGCCAAATAATAAAGCCACTCTAATATGCTTAAAACTAAGGGGTCACTGGAACTGAAAACTTCTAAAGCTTGTAGGACACTTCTTGCATCACTGAAAATTGTGAAATTGCCCTGCTCTTTTAACATTATTCTTTCAAAAGCAGTTAATATGACATGACAATTTCACAGATAATTTGTAATTTTCCTAACGATACAAACCTTAGCTATTTATAGGGGTATTACTTTCAACGAAGCTGAAAGAACGAGCCATTAAAATTTAACGAGGGTTAACTACCCATCCCTGCGCTCACTTTGCATGGAGATAGGACTTCAAGGGGGATGGGGTTGGCGGGCAAGTATGTAAAAATAGCTAAGGAAAAATACAAATTACCTCCGATTTTGTCACTTATTCCGTATCTGGAATACAAACCAATGCTATTTATAGGGGTGACTCACCAATTAGGAGGGTGGACGTCCCTGCCAATCTGGCTTTTAGACCTTACCCGGATTACAGTACTACCTATTGTGCAGAGCTTTGTGGAACAATAAGGAAACCCTAACACCTTGCTAAACCTGCTAAGCATGGTCAATGACCTACCCAAGTTGTGTGTGATGATAAACTAACAATGTGACTATCCAAGTAAACGTTAACGTTATTCCAAGTCTTGTAGGATATAACTGAATAAACCGAGACATTCCCAATAGCACCTCACCAGGGTACGGGGATGAAACAGTATTGGAACAATATTAGGTTACAAAAGGGAGCGATTGTTTACCTGCAGATATTTGAGGCCAGCTTGTGCAGAGGTTCCAGGATGCTGATTTCCCTAAGAGAGGGGAGGATGAAGAAAGGAAAAGAACCAGACATTCCATTTCATTCACTCGGACTAATACACGGGTAACCAATGCCCTCAACCTTCTGCTACTTGTCCAATAAGGAGCTTGAGGTACTAAACCAGCTGTTGTGTATCCACCACAGGACTGATAGAAAACGTATCGAGGTTCCTGTGGGTCACATCTTGCAGGTAGTGGGCGGTGAACGTCGTTTGGCGTTACCACACACCCCCTTGCAATACCTGCATCACAGAGTAGTTCTTTTTAAAGGCCAGGGACATAGCAACGCCCTTGACATTATGAGCACTGGGACGGCGTGTTGGGGGAAGGTCGGGATTCAGGGGAAAGTCAATGACTTTGCAAATCGTTAGTTACAGAGTAGAGACTCGTTATCAGGAAAGATTAAACCAAGGATCCGAAACCCCCGGAGTTTACCTCTCCCCATCCCCTTGAATGGGCGACGCCATAAGAGAGGCCATGAAGTTCGTTGACTCATTTGGCTGATGCCCAGGGGAGTAGGAACACCGTCTTCCAAGTCAGGTGGCGATCTGTTGCCTGGCGTAATGGTTCGTACGGAGGTCTCTTTAGAGACCGAAGAACTCGAACCATGTTCCATGGGGGAGGTCTCACTTCAGACTGAGAACAGGTAAGATCATAACTTCGTATGAGGAGGGAAAGTTCCAGCGATGAGGAAATGTCCATCCCTCTCAGTTTGAAGGCAAGACTCAAGGCTGAGTGATAGCCTTTAACCGCTTAGACTGAAAAAGGCATCTCTTCCCGCAAATACAGGACAAAACTCCGTTATTGATGGAATAGTGTCATCGAGTGGATTGAGACCCCTTCCAAAACATCAACCACAGAAGATATTCCACTTCCCCTGGTATACTGAGGCTGAAGATTTTCGCAGCTATCCAGACATCTTTTTCGCAACCTGTTGCGATAATCCTCTCTGTGCGAAGAGATGCTGGACAGTCTCCAGGTGTGAAGGCATAGCAAAGCTACTGCCTTGTGGTAGATGTTGACATGTGGTTGTCTGAGTAGATTGTGACGTGAAGGAAGTTCTCTTGGCAGCTCTGTCAGGAGCAGCAGAAAGTCCGAGAACCATTTCCCATGATGCCATAGTAGAGCTATGATAGTCATTGAAAGATTGACTGATGTTCTGGTCTTGTTGAGTACTCTTCTCATAAGACAGAACGGTGGGAATGGGTATACGTTGATGTTGTCCCACCGTTGTTGGAATGCATGTTGCCAGAAAGCCTTGGGATTTGAGATTGGGGAGCAGTATAGCGGGAGCCTGAAGTTCAGGGCCGTTGCGAACAGATTCACAGACAGAGAACCTTACAAAGTCAGGACTTTGTTGGCTACTCGATGATCCAAAGACCATGCGGAACACACTATCTGCGCTGCTCTGCTCAGATTGTCGGCGAGCACATTCCTCTTGCCTTGAATGAAGCGAGCTGACACTGAGACCATATGGACTTCTATCCATCTTGGTATCTCTACTTCTAGATGGGATAAGAACTGCAAAAAAATACCTCCTTGCTCCTTGATGTAAGCCACTACCATGGTGTTGTCGCTCATCATCACCACTGAGTGACCTGCCACGAACTGGTGGAACTCTTGCAGGGCCAGAAAGAGAGCCTTCATCTCTATGAGATTTATGTGAAAGTACTTTTCAGACTCTGACCAATGGCCTGAGGCTGTGTGGTGCAGCATGTGGGGGCCCCACCCTTCCTTTGATGCATCCGAGAAAAGTATCAAATCGGTAGGAGGGACGAGAAGATCGACACCCTTCAGCGGATTCACTTCTGCCAGCCACATTCCGAGGTCCGTCTTTTCCTCTGATTCCATTAGAATCAGAGTGTCCGGAGAATCGAAGGCCTAATTCCAACTGGACTTCCAACGCCACTGGAGGGATCAAATCCTGAGGCGACCGTTGGGAACTAGGCGGGCCAAGGATGATAGGTGTCCAAGGAGATTTAGCCACTTTTGGGCTGGGAGTTCTTCTTGTCTGAGAAAAGGTCTTGCTACTTTCCTCAACCTTGCTATTCTGTCATCTGATGGGAAGGCTTTGTGCAGTTGGGTGTCTAATAACATGCCCAGGTATACCAGTCTTTGAGTAGGAAGCAGGGAAGATTTCTTGAGGTTTACCATGATCCCCAGATCTTGGCCAAACCTCAAAAGTTTGCCTCGGTGCTGAAGAAGGGTTACCACCGAGTCTGCCAGGATCAACCAGTCGTCCAGGTAACGAAGGAGATGGATGCCGAACCTGTAAGCACAGGATGACACTGGGGCAAACTCTTGTGAAGACCTGGAGTGCTGTGGAAAGGCTGAATCACAATACTTTGAACTGGTATGTCTTGTTGTGAATGTTGAATCTCAGATACTTCCTTGAAGGCGGATGGATTGGGATCTAGAAGCACAGGTAGTTCTCGACTTACGACGATCCGACTTCACAAAAATTTTTTCAGAATGATGACGTCACAAGTCTATCGGATATAGTACGCTAATAGGACGAATATTTCCTTGGAAATAATCTTTTTTTCTTGTATAAAATAAACTGATTTCTCTTGGTAAATTACAGTGGAACCTCTACATCCGATCGTATCTACATCCGAATTTTCCAACATCCGAAGTAAAATTCGAGCAAATTTTTGACTCTACACCCGAATTTTATTTCGACACACGAAGTAGCAATTTTCGTCGTACCGGTTGTATCCGAATTTTTCGACACGCGAAGTACAATTCGAACACGTTCCGACTCTACACCCGAATGTTTTTTTCGACACCCGAAGTAAACAATACTCGTACGCGTAGTCGGTGCTCATAGCGCCTGAAGTGTTTTTTATTTCCGCCGATAGAAGGCAGCACATCGACCTCGGAGGGACGCTCAATTAGCGCGGCTTGGGTCAGTCCTCTGTTCTCGTCGGCTTCGTGCGGTTGTGCTCTTTGCGTTGTGATATTAACTGTGAATTAATCGTGATTTTTTACGTGCATCCATTAACGATAATTTACGTAAATCATGGGTCCAAAAAGGCTTAGTTTTGCCAGTGGTAGTGGTAGTGGTGAGAAAAGGAAGAAGGAAATGCTTTCTATAGAAATTAAGCAGGAAATTATTGAAAAACATGAGCGTGGCATCCGCGTGAGTGAACTTGCTAAACAGTATGGCCGTAATATGTCGACGATCTCGACAATCCTTAAACAGAAGGAAGCTATTAAAGCAGTGAAACCTTCTAAGGGGATCACTATAATTTCCAAACGCCGTACCCCTATCATAGAAGAGATGGAACGACTTCTACTAGTGTGGATTAAGGATAGAGAGATCGTTGGCGACACCATCACCGAAACCGTTATCTGCGAGAAGGCGCACGCCATCTTTACGGACTTGAAGGAGGAGAGCTCTGTGGGTGATGCTGGGGAGAGTTCAACCGAGCCTTCCTCAGATGATTTCAAGGCATCTCGTGGCTGGTTCGAGAAATTTAAGAAACGGTCCGGGATTCATTCAGTTGTTCGCCACGGAGAGGCTGCTAGTGCGGACACAAAGGCTGCAACTGACTTTGTTAAGAAATTCGAAAATATCGTAAAGGAAGAAGGCTACGTAGAGCAGCAGGTGTTCAATTGTGATGAAACCGGGCTGTTTTGGAAGAAGATGCCGAGTCGAACCTACATCACTGCTGAAGAGAAGAAATTGCCTGGGCATAAGCCAATGAAGGATCGGTTGACTCTTGCTCTATGTGCCAACGCTAGCGGGGACTTTAAAGTCAAGCCCTTGCTTGTTTACCATTCGGAGAACCCTAGGGCCTTTAAAGCACACAACGTCGATAAGGATCAGCTTCATGTTTTCTGGCGATCCAACTCGAAGGCCTGGGTCACTAGGCAATTCTTTGTGCAATGGGTAAACCAAGTTTTCAGTCCTTCTGTGAAGAAGTATCTTCATGAGCAGAAATTGCCTTTAAAGTGCCTGCTATGCCTTGACAATGCACCCGCTCACCCCCCCGGACTTGAAGATGATATCTTCGATGAATTCAAGTTCATAAAGGTGCTGTATCTTCCACCAAATACCACCTCTATCCTCCAGCCCATGGACCAGCAAGTCATCTCTAATTTTAAGAAGCTGTACACCAAGCACTTATTCAAGCAGTGCTTTAATGTCACGCAAAGCACCAACTTAACTTTGCGTGAATTTTGGAGGGGCCACTTCAATATCGTGCACTGCTTAAAGATCATTGATCAGGCTTGGGTGGGATTAACTCGACGGACCCTCAATTCTGCATGGAAGAAGCTGTGGCCTGATGCAGTTTCTCCCCGAGATTTCGAGGGTTTTGACCCCGAACCTGATCCCGTGGTCGGTGCAGCGGAAGCCGTAGAGGAAATCGTCTCCCTTGGCAAGTCCATGGGTCTGGAGGTCGACGCAGATGACGTTACGGAACTCGTCGCCGAACATCACGACGAACTGACGACGGATGAGCTCAAGGAACTCCATGCTATGTCGGAGCACATGAGTGATGACGAGGAAGAGAGCGAGGAGGTAGAACATGTGTTAGGTTCAGCGCAAATAAAAGAGGTGTTAGGAAAATATCAAGACGTGGTCGACTTCATCGACAAATACCATCCAAAGAAATTGCAGGTTTGTCGTGTAGTTTCTCAACTCGATGATGCTTGCCTAACGCACTTTCGAAACATTCTGAAAAGCCGTACGAAGCAATTATCTATCGATGCTTTCTTTAAAAAAACTGCGAAGCGAACTCGCGATGAAGAGGATGTAAGTGAACCGAAGAAAACGGCAAAGAGTGAAGAGGAAGAAAGTGAAACACAGAAAACGGAAAAGAGTGAAGCAAAAGAAATTCAGTCAATTTTAAATGTAAGTGATAGTGATTAAAATTACGTAATCATCAAAAAGGAAAAAAGAAAATGTAAAAAAAAATATAAAATAAAAAAATAAAAAAAAAATAAGCTAAGTTATGTTAAAGTTCACTTAGTGTAAGTTAGAATAGGTTACGGTAGTGTTACGTTTATCGTAGTTAACCTCTCTACCTCCTCGCCGTCCGTCCGTCTCCTCTCTTCTCTCTGCGTAGCGAAGACGAACAACACCTGCGCTGGAGTTTCTAAGGTAAAGTGACGCTAAAAACCCGTTTCTTATTTATCATTTTTTGCTAATTCTTCTTATTTACATGTCTATTCTTCTTATTTACATGTCTATTATCTAATTTAGTGTTCATTATTCTCATGGGAAAGTTATGTGTAGTAGTTTATTAAGAAGTTATCATAGGTTTTTGGGCTCAACCAGGGATTAATCCTATTTCAATGTATTCTTATGGGAAAATTCGTTTCGACATCCGATCAATTTCTACATCCGAAGTTGGTTCTGGAACGGATTAAATTCGTATGTAGAGGTTCCACTGTACTTCCTTTGATTGATAATATACAGTATCCATTTTTAGTAAAAAGAACATTAAGAAAAGTTTTAATATCTGTCGAGTTCATATTATGTCTGGTGACGTCATATTACCAGCGGAAAGCGAATGGGCAATATAATAATTTCCTTCCAAAAGGCCAACGATTAGTATTAGTATTCCCATTATCGAAATATCAAGTAACGATACGAAGTATTTTGTGGGTCTGTATCGGTTGTCATGAGTACTACGTAGCATAAATTTGACTGTACGCTAGTTCTATTTAAGGTAGTAGGTTGGCCAGGGCACCAGCCACCCGTTGAGATACTACCGCTAGAGAGTTATGGGGTCTTTTGACTGGCCAGACAGTACTACATTGGATCCTCCTCTTTGGTTACGGTTCATTTTCCCTTCGCCTACATACACACTGAATAGTCTGGCATATTCTTTACATATTCTCCTCTATCCTCATACACCTGACAACACAGATTACCAAACAAACAATTCTTCATCACCCAAGGGGTTACTGCACTGTAATTGTTCAGTGCCACTTTCCTCTTGGTAAGGGTAGAAGAGACTCTTTAGCTATGGTAAGCAGCTCTTCTAGGAGAAGGACACTCCAAAATCAAACCACTGTTCTCTAGTCTTGGGTAGTGCCATAGCCTCTGTACCATGGCCTTTCACTGTCTTGGGTTAGAGTTCTCTTGCTTGAGGGTACACTCGAGCACACTCTCCTATCTTATTTCTATTCCTCTTGTTTTGTTGAAGTTTTTATAGTTTATATAGGAGATATTTATTGTTGTTACTCTTCTTAGAATATTTTATTTTTCCTTTTTTCCTTTCCGCACTGAGCTATTTTCCCTGTTGGAGCCCCTGGGCTTATAGCATACTGCTTTTCCAACTAGGGTTGTAGCTTAGTAAGTAATAATAATAATAATAATAATAATAATAATCTCTGATAATAGATTGATATTTATCTTAAAAAATTACACTAATGGGACAAATATTTTCTTAAAAATATATTTCCTTTCACGTTATAAAAACAAAATACTTTTGCTTGGTAATTTAGTATTTCTTTCATTTCTTGCAAGAAAAAAGAAAATGTACCTACATATTTAGCAAGTCATTCTTTGTAGAGTTTACGTTGCGTCTTGTGCCGTCATATTTCTGGTGGAAGCACACTGGCCAACAGAATGATATCCTTTCCGCTTGTTACCGAGTAATCTTATTGCAGTATTCCCATCAACGAAACACCAAGCAACAATGTAAGTGTTTTAGTTGTCTGTATCATTAGTTATGAGAATAGTACAACCTACCGTAAATTTAAGAAAAAAAAAAAAAAAAGTCTGATGACGTCATATTTCTGGCGGAAGGAGTGCCAAATCAAGCGATTCCCTTCTGATCTGATGCGTTACTATTTCAATAATCGAAACACACACACACACAGAGAGAGAGAGAGAGAGAGAGAGAGAGAGAGAGAGAGAGAGAGAGAGAGAGAGAGAGAGAAAGAGAGTGTAGTATTCCTTTTATAACATTGGCGCTGATAAAATATTCATTATGAAGAGATTTTTAATGTTAAGAAAATTATATAATTCAGTGTTATTCGTACTGTATGTGCGCATAATTGCAATATGGCAGCGTGACCTTGAGATCAGTTGATGCCAACTGAAAGTAAATCAAAGGTAAAGTTGATTATTGATATGCTCAGGAAATTGAAAAATAAAATATAAACATGCTTTAATAAACCAAAATTAAACACAATAATGTCTAATGAAATATGAAGGCTTAATATTGAAATAAAAATTGAATACTGTATGAAGCTTTAAAAATGAACCACCCATATGCGATTGTGAGAGCGAGCACACACACACACACACACGCACTGAGAGAAAGCTAGAAAGATTTTGCACGATAACAAATAATAATGGCTAAAATTAAATGTATGAAAACTGTGATTTCCAGTAATATATTGGTGCAGATGTAATATTCATCATGAAACTATTTCGAATAAGTCGAGAAATTATACAAAAAATATGCCATTCGTATGTAGGCCATATTTTGATATGGTAGCTAGCAGAACTTTCAGATCAGCTGATCATAACCAAAGGTAAACAAAATATTAAGTAATTCTTGATGGGTAAAATACTTCCAAAATTGAAAAATAGAATACAAAAATGCGTTAATAGAGCATATGATATCCTATGAAACAAGAAAATGAAATAGAGATAAACAGTAAGAAAATATTGATAAAATATGATTGAGATTATTGCTAAATCACGACGCATCAGAATAAATCTACGGAAACTTCACCTTTTATTTCAACATACGTCAAAATTGACTTACGACGTGTATTTCGGTCCCTATCTCTGTCATAAGTCGACGACTACCTGTGTGCGTCCTTCAGATCCAGTGTACACATGAAGTCCAGTGGTCTTATCGCTATTCTGACCGTGTCTGCCGTTTCCTTGCTGAACGAAGTCTGTTCAACAAACTTGTTCAGAGCTGGGAGATCGATGACTGTTCTCCAGCCTTCAGATGCCTTTTTCACAAGAAGAGTCAACAGATGAAGCCTGGGGACCCATCAAGGATCTCCTGGACTTTGGCACGAAGGGCCTGCTCTTTGCTGATCCCATTGCAAAGGAGCTCACACGCACTGGATTCTTGGTCAATGGAGGAATAGATGAAATGAACGTGACGCGATACCCTGAGCGAATCACGGAGACCGTCCAGGGTTCGACCTTGAGCTGCATCCACCTGGTCCAGTTGCTTTCTAGGCATCCCCCTACTGGTAGACGAGCAGGGGGATGACCTATCTTAGCGTTTGCAGTTCTTACCACTACCTCTCTGGTGTTTCCCTCCATGATTGGACTTGTTGCATTTCCCGTCCTTGACAGGAAAGGGCTTCTTAGACACCTTAGACTATTGCTGCCATTTTCTCCTCTGACGATTTCACTTAGCTGGTCTTCGGAGGGACTGAAGGTGTGTAGCGCCAAGGTGAAAGGGCCCTATGAAGGAGGGAGTTCGTGTTGGACTTCCTCCATCTCTCTGCAGCCTGCTCGATGTCCCTAGGCTTGAAGAGGAAGAACCCCTCCATGGAAGAAGTTCGGAGCCTAGTGATCTCAGTGTTAGGGACCTGCTGGTGAAATCTCTCGGCCACTGCATCCCTTTGTTTCAGAATGATGTTGGCCCACAGGGTCACTACCTGGTGGGCCAGAAACTCAATGGTGCAGGTGCCATAGATGCGGAAGGTCACCAAGGACTTCCTGGTACGATCCTCATAGAAATCCTTGGTTTGCAACAGGATTCCTACTGATCCCAACCAATGATCCAGCCCCGAAGTAGCCTGCATGGCGTACTTCGCAAACTTCTCTTAGTTCAGACGGTGAGAATAAGACCTGACGCAAAAAGAGCCTCTCTAGCAAGACTCACTTGGTCAAGGAGTAATGGAGAGACATTGTCGTGAAGGTTTTGTCCATAATGTCGTAATACCTCCTCTGGTTGGCACCTGAAGGTGGGAGGAGTTTAGTGGACGAGGAAGAATGGAAAGACTCAGAGATAGAACACAGCTGGGAGGCGATCTTACGACGGACACCCTTTAACCCCTGGGACCAAGGCAAAGCTGCACTAGCCTTAGGAGGATTTTAGGTGCCTAAGACACAGCCTAATGTCTTTGCCTTCTTGAGGCCCTTCTACGGATCCGGTAACCCGTTAAGAGCCCTCAAGATGGTCAGAACCTACCAAAAGGCACGTTCTGACTCTCTCTGGTCTTCGTCCAAAGATGAGCAGGCAGTGACAAGATCTTCATCCACCACCGAGGTCTCCTCCCAGGGGGTCGTGGTCATCAACTGGAAGATTAACTTGGCTCCTGGAACCCTCAGAGGGGTTCTGAGTCCTGGAGGAGGACTTGGGAATAGTCTTAAGAGTCCTTAGGTTCCCTTATAGGAGGAAACAGGGGCTCCAAGGCAGAAGGTCTAGACTTAGTAACCTTCTCAGAAGGGAGAGAACGAGGAGCTGTAAGTGACACTATGTCCGAGATTAGAGTCCAACAATGAATTTTTCCTTTGATTGCCTCTAGATACGGTGGATGAGGCATTGAGGGGTCAAGGCGATGGTGAAACCTCAGGGGAGGTTTCTACCCTAAGCGTCCTGATCAGGGTCAGGTTGACTCTTGTTGAAGGGACCTTATCAGGAGATCCCCTATTCCTCTTCAGGAAGGAAGATGGTCCCAAGTCCCGGATCGGTTAAAATTGCAGGGGCTTCCGACGGATGTGAAGGAAGCATGGGGCGAACGCTTGAGTTACTGCCCTAACCAGGGCATTGAACCATGGTTGCTTACTCATCAAAACAGACTCCGATAGATCTCCTGAAGGGAGAGAGGATGAACAGTCCTTCCGCGGGTCTCCATAACAGACACTGAGGATTTAGAGGCTGTAGAAGCAGTTTCCCTTCTAAACACTGGCAGCTTAGGAATCCTGAAATCGTGAAACTTGCCCCCTCCCTCCTATCCCAGTAGTTGCAACGTTACGCATTTGTGGGGAGGGAAGTGGGGTGACAGAGAACGATCGTTACTCGCCCTACCTTTTTTGGAGGCCACAACCACTGCTTTTTGTGGTTGCAGTTAGAGATCCTCTCTTGCAAGAGGATATGGTGGTCACTGAAGTGTTGGGGAGCAACGAAAAACCTCCTGTTCACGACACGAAGATCGATGGCTGGAAGAACGATAGGAGGGAGTGTTCCCGCATTGATGAGAGATTCCATGGTAACGCGGGATCGATCAGTACCACTGCACGAGGCGGGTCTATTTGACGACGATCACTTGGGAGGTGACTCACGCGTTGCTGAAAGTGAAGGCTGACTGATGAGCAACGAATCGTGTTTAAGAGGCTCAAGAACAGGTGAGCGAACATGTTCCACAGGAGAGCAATTTCATTCGTTGGATGATCGATGAGCGTTTCTCTAGACGGCAGGGGTTTACACCACTTGTGATGTCGATGGGGTGAATGCTGTCGGATAGGCTATCGCTGATGAGCAAGTGACCATTGCCAAGCAAGCAATCACTGTAGAGCAGGGGAACACTGACGGGCAGGCAAACGCTGACGAGCAGGCAAACACTGCCAAGCAGGCGATTATTAACGAGCAGGCGATTTCCGATGCGGAAGGGATTCCCGTGTTGTCGACAATTCTTGGGTAGTGATAGCATGATGAGAAATCATACTATACAAGTACAGTAGGCGATTCACGAGCTATCGATCGCTTAGGTTGAGCATGAAACGTCGTTCGTTGTCGATGGTCAGGCGATTCACACGTTGGAAGTGACGACGTAGGCGATTCACGTGTAACCACATGATTAGGTGGTACACAAGAAATCACGCGTTGTTCAGGTGATTGAAGAGCCAGACGCGTTGGTGTAGAAGTAGCTTGATGACGAAGGTCAGGCGATTCACGAGCTAGACGCATTGTGTAAAGGTAGCTCGATGACGAAGGTCAGGTGATTCACGAGCTAGACACGTTGGTGCGGAAGTAGCTCGATGACGAAGGTCAGGCGATTCACGCACTAGAAACGATGGAGAAGACGATTCACGAGTAACCATTACACGATAAGTCGCTCGATGACGATGGTCAAGCGATTCACGCGTAGACGTGTTTCACAAGTAAGAAAACGATGGTCAGGCGATTCACGCGTTAGAAGCGTTTCACGAGTAAGAACACAATGGTCAGGCAATTCACGAGGTGAACGCGTAGGCGATTCACACTCTACTGGATGATGGTGAGACTGCCAAGCAGGTGAGCGTTGGGGAAGAGCCTGGTGAGATGTAGAGTGATGAGACGAGATCGGAGACGGAGGCAAAGGTCAAACAGTTTCTTCCAAAGAAAAAGACTAAGGAGGAGTGGAGGAGAAAAGAAACGTCTCTTGGCTGAGGAGGCAAGAGCACCCTGAAGGCAAAGAGGAGGTCGCCTACAGCCGACGCGACGATGTAGAAGCGTGGGATCAGCAGGCCTCCAAAGAGGAGTCCCTATGTGAGACCCTTTACTAGAAAGGGAAACACTCGTCGGGTAGATGTGTCTCGGACTTTGCTCTCCCCCCGAAGGATGTTCGTCAGGGGAAAGAGCGAAGACCTCGGAAGCGGAAGATGGCGAAGCAGACGCAGTCGCAAGAGCAGCTGGCAGGGCAGCAGAAGACCTCTACGAAACCATGACGTCGACAATGGAGAAGGTGTCGATGTCTGAAGCTAACGCATGCTGAAAATCAGCACTCCATACAAAAACCGCAGGAATGCCTCCTTGGAAGGTTCACCGGCCAAACCCGAGGACGGCAAGAGCTGAAAAAGTGGAAAAAGAGAAACAGCCTCACTCGGGGAGAGAGTTGGGGCAACTCCACTAGGGGACTGAGGTTGGCCGGGAGTTAATTGGCCTAAGTTACTACACATCAGCACCCAGGATGAAACCATCCAAGTAGGAGCTTTAGAGGAAGGTCGGAGGCGGAGGAAGAAGCCTTGGGTTCCTTCTGTTCCAAAGCGCGCTTCGAAAGGGAAGAATCCCGATTTAGACTTTTTCTTCCGTCTATGCCCATACCTTTCCCACTGGGAGGAAGACCACTCCTGACACTCACTACACTTATTATCTTTTTCGCAGCGCTGTCCTCTGCAGATGGGGCAAAGGCTGTGGGGATCCATTTCCACATTACACATAAACTTCCCACAGGTGCGGCCTTTTTCCGTATAAATCCACATGGCCGTAGCAGAAACAGCACAGACACACATACATTGAAAGAAAAAACAGTTAATGGCAGTCCAAAAATTGGAGGATGAAGGTTGGTGACAGCCACACTCCATCCGAGCCAAAAGCAAAGTGAGCGCAATCACAGGTGTGTGAGTGGGAGGGGTAGCAAGCCAACCCCTGCAACCCCCCACTAAATGCTGAATTTTAATGGGTCGTCCTTTCAGCTTCGCCGAAAGTAATATCCCTTTAAATAGTGCTGGTTTATATTCCAGTTACGGAATAAATATAGTTTGGCAGTAAATATACCAAATTTGGGAAATAATTTGTATTTTTTCCTAACTATACATACCTTGAGCTCTCTATAGTGGAAATATATTTTGGCAATAGCTGAAACTACCCAAAAGACTTTTTAGCAAGGTATAACCAACCACCGCTTATTAATGGGGGTGGTTAAACTGGTGAAAAGCTGTCACATTTTTATTGAAGGCAGGACTCAGGACTTGTAGGGAGATTAGGCAATGGTAAGACAGGTATGTGTAAAGAACTTAAGGTTTGTATAGTTAGGATAAATACAAATTATTTCAAAATTTGTCATTTGTTCTGGCACTATATACAAACCTTTTCGCTCGTTAGAGTGGAAACTCACCTTTAGGTGGATGGAAGTCCTAAACCCACTGGCTAATTTTCAGACCCAGGATGTGAACCTTTCCCTTGCACAAGCTTAATAGATACACCCTTAAACATCACCAACTCTCAAATTGTGTGAGAGGTAATGGCCTGAGCAATCAATGTGGACATGTTTAAACTAAGCATTATGATTTGACAAGGTAAGGAATTCTTTGGAGTTGTACTCCACACATAACCTAGCCATTGCCCGACTACCCTTTGCTGGGAGAACGGGGAAGTAATAAATACACATCATATTTTAGGCTGTGCAAGGGATATGGATTCTACCTGCAGACAAAGAAGGCCAGCTGGCACACTTCCTAAGGTGCTGTGCCCCGAGAGAAGATGAAGGAAGAGAGACCAAACACTCTACCGTTCATCCCAGACTCATCCTGGGGACGTCTGTCCTCGACTGACAGCTACTTGTCTTGCAAGGAACCTGAGGTATCTTAAACCACATGTTGTGCCACCAAACCAGGACCTAAGCATTCAGGTTCCTGTAGGTTATGTCTTGCAGGCAATGGGCTATGAAGGTTTCCTGAGACTTCCACACACCCGCTTAAAATACCTACACCACAAAGTAGTTCATTCAACTGTTAGGGACGTACTTATTCCCCTAACATCATGAGGTCTGGGTTTACCAACTTGTGAAAGAGAGTCCGGATTCGCAGCCTAATCTATGACCTGTTGAATCCAAGAAAAGATCGTATTCTTAGTGACTCTCCTCATGACTTTGACCACGATGACGAATAGCTTGTTTACGGTACGAGGGTGAGCTCCTGCAGATCATATAAGACAATGCCACAGCGCTCTTAGTGTACCTAGTAACAAAATGATCTGGCCCAAAGGATTAAGTACAAAGGGCTTGATCTATAAGGGCCTCCACCTTGGGTCTAGCATCTTGGCAAATGACTCAGAGGAGAAGTCAAGGGTTACTAGAGCACCATCCCCTGGCTAGGGTATGTCTTGGAAGAGACCATATCCTTCACTAGCACTCATCATGCAGGCCAAAGCAAGAAGGGTAGATCTTTTTAAGAATTTCAAGAATCAAGTCATGGTCTGAGCACTGACCGGCGGCAAGAAGCACTCCTTCCGAGAGCCTGGTACAAGAACTACGCTCCAAGGAAGTGGTCTAACTTCTGATTGGAGACCAGTGAGTTTGAACCTCTGAATGAGGAAAAATAGTTCCATCTAGGAAAATTCAACTCCATTTAAAAAGAAAGACAAGGCTCAAAGCCGAATGGCATTCTGTCATGGTCAAGACTGAGTGGGTCTTTTTTCTCTGAGGTACAGCAAGCTTCGCTGTTCCGGGGAGAGAGGTATTGAGCGGCACATCCTCTTTCCATAACCTCAATCCTAACAGATAGGCCACTTTGCCGGATAGGAGGTAAACAACAACCTCCGGGGTATCCCACCATCATTTTCATTAACTGCTTGCAAAAAGCCTTAATGAGAGCGGTGATGTTGAATACCCTCTAGGAGAGGGGTCGTAGAGAAACAACTGATCATGGTAAATCCCTGGGAGAGATTGTATGAGCATCTCAGGAAAGGCGAGAACAATTCTCTCGATATCTGTAAGCAGGAATAGAGGGTCTAGGCGCTATCATACTTGTCGCCACTGCGGAGCTATTAGGATGATCGACCAACCTGTCAATGCCCTTCTAGAATCAGTCTCCTCATCAGACAGAAGTGGAGAAAAACGCATGGGCATTTCCCCGGGTGTCAGAGGGCTTCTAAAGGGGAGCCTGGTTACCCCGTACTGGTTAACCGTACTCCAGAAGCTTCCGGGTATGAGACATCCTGGACTGACCTCTCGGTCGCAACTCCCGCTAAAGTCCAGACTTAGATGAATAACTAAGGAAGAGAAGATCCCTCAAAATCCACTATCTGAATCTGCCTGGTCACAATGACTGCTAGGAAGTTTCCTTGCCTGCACTGAATCGGATTGCAGAGGACAACTGAGTTGTCTCATGTCCAACTCCATCTTCTAACAGCTAGACTGACAGTAGTTGTGCAAAAAATATCTTAGACTGGGTGTTCTATGCAGTGCCAAGAATACCCCTTATGGGTATACTAGCACTACTGTGTTTTGATAATACTAGGGTGAGACAAGAAGGGAGTTATTTGAAGAGATAAACACCCAGCAACACTGCCCTCAAATTAAAAAAAACCTGTGTGGTACTGCCGATAGGTGCTGGAACATAGCTCAGAGGCTGTGTCACAACCGGTGATCCCTCCTCTTCCTTTTGATGCATCCCCCAAGAGCATCAAATGTGGGGAAGGCAGAGGAGGCGCCTGCCTTACAGTAGTACTACTGCATTTGGAGTCTGAAGGAAGACTACTCCCACTAGGGGACTCTTGTACCTTTAAAAGAGAGCACAAAGTATCTAGGGGATACCACAGAAGGTACTTGGGTCAGTCTCGAGACTGCCTGCTGACCTGCCTTAACCTGTTCTGATTACCAACTCGGTCTTCAGCCTCTCAATCTAGATGTCTAATAGAGCAACTAGGGATGTGGAAAAGCAGTTATTTGGCTGCAGAATGATCTAAAGTAGTTAAAGAATTTGAGACTCTACGAGAGAAACTCAACTCAGTGAGGCTCAGTAAACATTCAGAATGCTTATTGAAAGAAAATTATGTAATTATGACCACTAGACCACACTACGAAAGTCCGGCAAGTCCATGTAACCAGGCAGGAAAGTCAGACTTGCCTCCCACTGTCCTGAGAATAAAAAGGGAATTTAAATAAGTTAAAATGTAAGAACTCATCACTAACTTGATAGGTAATGGAGTATTGAGGTTTCACATCCTTATCCACTCCACTAAACTTACTCAAATTACTAAGGTATTTCTCAGCAATAATGTTACTTAAGGTTTGTAAAGGAGATAATTCCTCACTCTGAAGGTTGCCTCCGTGTTTCTTTCTCTTTATCCATCTTCCTGTTTCGTCGGTTGAACTGAGGGAGAATCCACTGATTTCCCAGTTCACTTACAACTGAAATAAATATGGGAGATGACTTCTTTTGTTATTATATGTACTAGCTCTTACATTTACCCAACTTGAATTAACCTGTGATGAGTTAGTGGCTGAACTTGCAAGCAAATTTAACACACTACCAAACGAAGCATAATGCAAAAGATTGAGTTTAGTTGAAACTGCTCACACCAATATTTTCAAGGGAATCATACAATATGCCATGCCATCCAACTATGTAATTCAATATAATCTAGGAGCGCTTACTTTAACGAGTGGAGGGATATTAAGATTCAGACAACCCACTCTGTCTTCTACCCCACAATCTACTTGTCTTATAGAGACTAGGATTGTGAGATGCAAGGGTTTTAGCGGAAGAACGACCTAAAGTAATTAAAGAACTCAAGGTTCTGTGAGAGACTTCCAAATCTGCAATGCGCAGTGAACTTTCATATCCCTTACTGAAAGAAATCATATTAACACTAGACTCAACAAGGGGAGTTGGATTAGGTTGACAATGGGCAGATAGAAACAGTGTTACCTTTTTAAGAGAAGATTCTTTGGACTTCTGAATATTAATAGGTGAAGCTAGCAATGTCAAGAGCTAATGAAGCTCACCACTATTCAAAATTGGCTCATTATGCGAATTGCCTATAGATGGAGGTGTGTCATTAGAATAGTCATCCCCAATACAATAAAATAGCCTAGCCTTCTTGGCTTTTCCCTTGAACTAACAGCATGTTTCCTTAGATGCTAACACTGTTAACTTGATTGGAAGCTACTGGAACATCCTTTCACATAAGAGGAACAATGAGGGAAGTGTGCTTTTCACAACAGTTTTTTAAATTACAGTATTACCCTTGATACAATACACCAAAAAGAATTGTGTATAATGAACTTCAAGAAACAATTCCAAGCATGCTCCACATGGTAATTGCTAAGAAAACTAGAAGACAACATCTTATCTCGCAATAACAGACAAACAATCTGAAGAAAGTCCAATCAGCACCGACACTACCAAAAAACTGAATGAACAAGAGAGTGGCACATGAGTTACCACTTACCACAAGAAAGTTCCTTTCTTTACTAAGGGCATGTTCATTGAAGGGAGAAAAATATGAAATTTTTCTAAAATTTAAAACCATTACCAGTAAAGGCCAATTAAAGATGCAATATGAACATCACGGGAAGTTCATAGAAATAATTAATTTTAGGAGAGGATAACTCAAATAAACACAGGAAGATATCACCAATTATATAATCCCATTTCATAAGTTTGATTTTGATTTTCCATAGTTGGAATCAAATTCAGCAAAATAAATGCAAAAAATTATAATTTTTTTTATTCTACAAGGAAAGGTATTCTATATAAATAAATTACCAAAGGATTTGTAAAATACTCATTGAATCGATCAAGTTAATTGAATGTTAACTATGTCTAAGTAAAACGTTTTCTTTAAAATTAGGAAGATAACTATTTTCCTTACATTCAAACAACTAATATAAAAGAGTAATGTAGTAAAATGTATTGTTTAGCTGTGTTCAAGCAACACTGCTCGAACATTGTTTTCAAAAGGGATAATGACATGTGACCAATTTCACCTGCACTCATCCATCCTCCTATACTGTACTTTGAGTGAGCAGACAATATTTCTTTGTCAAACTGCAAACCTCTATAATGGTTAACAATTTGGCAAAGGGTTTTTACAAATGCATGCCCTAGCAGTCATCAACCACAGTTAAGGCAGTAAACCTAACCTTTGACTAAATAGTCTAACTGCAAGGTAGCAGTTGCCACAGTTATAGCCAATGGGACTCACCTTTTGCTAAAAAGCAAGACTACATGGAAGCAACTTTTTAGCTACTTTCTACAACATGCAGGATGTACAGTGGTCATATTCTTACACCACTACCACAGATTGGAAATGTAGACTTGTGAGAGTTGCTATATGCAGATGATTTGGCGATTACCACTGAAAATGAGGAAGACTTATAGTGAAGGGTTGTGCAGTGGCAGGAGACTTTGGAGAAAGGTGACTTGAGAGTAAATGTAGATAAGGCTGAAGCTAAGGTGAGCAGTGAGGAAGGTAGCGACAGGATAACCAAACATGATAGTAGAGGCTCAGAGGCCAAAATTGAAAATAGGATAAAAGCAGTCTGGGGAAAGTAGAGGGGGTAGCAGGAGCGGTATATGATAAAAAAAAATGCTAATCAAGTTAAAAGTCATAGGTAGTAGGTTGGCCAGAGCACCAGCCACCCATTGAGATACTACCACTAGAGAGTTGTGGCATCTTTTGACTGGCCAGACAGTACTACATTAGATCCTTCTCTCTGGTTACGGTTCATTTTCCCTTTGCTTACACATACACCGAATATTCTGGTCTATTCCTTACATATTCTCCTCTGTCTTCATACACCTCACAACACTGAGATTACCAAACAATTCTTCTTCACTCAAGGGTTACTGTACTGTAATTGTTCAGTGGCCACATTCCTCTTGCTAAGGGTAGAAGAGACTCTTTAGCTAAGGTAAGCAGCTCTTCTAGGAGAAGAACACTCCAAAATCAAACTTTTGTTCTCTAGTCTTGGGTAGTGCCACAGCCTCTGTACCATGGTCTTCCACTGTCTTGGGTTAGAGTTCTCTTGCTTGATGGTACACTCGGGCATACTATTCTATCTAATTTCTCTACCCCTTGTTTTGTTAGAGTTTATATAATTTATATAGGAGATATTTATTTTATTGATGTTACTCTTCTTAAAAAATTTTATTTTTCCCTTTTTCCTTTCCTCACTGGGCTATTTTCCCTTTTGGAACCCCTGGGCTTATAGCATCCTGCTTTTCCAACTAGGGTTGTAGCTTAGAAGTAATAATAATAATAATATACCACTGTAATAAGATCAGTGTTAATGTGTGGATTAGAAATGTGAGCTCTAAGACATAAAGAGAAAGCAAAGCTTGAGAACAAAGATTAGAATGTTGAGGTGAATTATGAGAATATCACAGGCTGAAAGACTGGAAAATAATGAAATAAGAATAATGGCAGACATAGTAAAGCTTACAGAGGTGATAAGTGTGTCACAACTGAAATGGCGTGAGCACATGTTGAGGATGGATGTTGGGAGGGAGGGAGTGAGGAGGCTTGGAAGGAACCTATGGGGGGGGGAACCCAGGAGGGAGGCAGATAATTAAATGACAAGATAAGGTGAAGGATGATATGGAGAGAAGAGGTTTGCTGGAAGAGAATGCCTTTGATAGACGGCATTGGAGAGGCTGCATTAGGCAATCGACCCCTTAATATAGGGATAACGGTGGGAAAGAAGATGGCCAGGGAGCAGCATCATATCAAGGTTTAGATATTTCTCGGCTGGCAATGGGATCTTGTCATTAAAAGCTCATTTCATCTTACTAGATGCAAAGAAATCTTTTGCAATGTCTTGTAAAAATAATCCAAATTATAAGGTCTACCTGGTAGATCTCTATTTGGAATTAAGAGAAACCCAAAAATACTTTCTTAAAGCAAAGAAATTATATTGAAAACCTTATAAACTCCAATGTGGCCAAGACTGGAGTCAAGCTACAATCTCATTTCTCAAAGGAGAAAAAAAAACCCAACTGAACCAGTTATGCTATTAGTAATTGGTTCCACTAATGATATAGGAATGAGACCACACCTTACAGTATACCCAAGAGGCAAGAATTCATAAATCAGTGGCCAATGAATATCAAATGGCAACAGCAATGAAAAAAAGTGGATTTTGTTATTCCTTTATCTCGTTTGTATAATCCTTACCACTAGGGATGGCATGCACTTGAAGGTATCACCAAAATAAAAAAAAAAAAACTGGAAGATTATGAAGAAGCCAGCGCCCATTTTACTATAGCTGATCATTATGTGAGGAACTTCAGCAATGAAAGAGAGCCTTACTAAAAGGAAGGCTACACACATACAATCCTTTTACTTGCTCCACCATCTAAAGAAGCCAAACTGCCTAACCATTCAAGATACTAGAGCAAGTAGAACAATACGAACAGTGTAGTTACATTTCAAAACCAAACTGAGTGATCTGAAACTCAAAACCCAATTTCATTGCCAGATAAAGCAAGTTCAATAATTCTTGCATCTCTCACAAGTGTTGGGAGGTCAAGCTATAAATTCCTGGAAAATATCACAATCTTCTTTGCCTTCAGTTTTTTCTATTTCTATATGTGGTTGCTGTATCTAGTCAGCCTTCTCCATCTTCCTGTGTCCTGTACATCTTGTTTTCTTAAACAATTTCCTTCATATCATTCAATAATCTATCTTTTCACCTGAACTTTTGCCATCCCATCCTTCTCCTGCCATCCACCTCCACATTCATAACCCTTTAGTTACATGTTTATCTTCTCTCCTTAGGACATGACCAAACCACTGCACTAATCATCCTATCACAAAGTATCCCTGATGACTTTCTCCAATTCATCCATGCACACGGAATTCTATGGCTGACTTCTGCATCAGGTTTCCATTTTTGCTCAAAACAGAACCAAGATATTTGAAGGAGCTAACCCTCTCTATGTCTCCTTGGCCTAATTTCTCTGTTCCCTGCCATTCCTCTCCACCTGTCCACATCTATTCTTTATTCTGCTAATTTTAAGCCTCTACTCTCAAGATTTTCTCTCCATCTTTCTAGCTTGAGTTGGACACCTCTTGTTAGATCAGTCAGCACAATGTCATCAGCAAACATTGCACTCCAAGGCAGCTCTTCTCTAACTTGCAATGTTATAACATCCATTAAAATATCAAACATGTAGAATAAGGGCTGAACCCTGGTGGACACCAACTTTCACCTTAAACTTCTCCATAGTTTAAACAGTGCTTCTTACTTGCATGGTTGCCTCTGGATACATATTTTTCATTATTCTGACCTACTTTTCAGAAACTGTTCTCTCTCAAGCACCTCCACACTTCCTGCCTAAATAAGCTATCATATGTTTTTTTTTCAAATTAATATTTCTTTACTGTCTTCCTAAGTGCAAATATTACATCAACTGTGCTCCTTCCTGGCATAAAACCAAATTGTTCTTCACAAATTGTGGTTTCCATTCTCAATCTTCCTTCTATAATCCTCTAATATATTTTTATTGTATGTGATATTAGCTTAATTCCTCTGTAGTTCCCATACTCCTACACACCACCCTTCCCTTTGTAGATCAGGACCATTTGGATAATTCTCCACATGTCTGGCATTCTTTCTTGGCGATACATCTTAGTTATTGAATCCTAGAGGACGTCTATGCCTTCCTCCTAAACACATCCTCACTTCAGCTGGTATTCCATCAGGTTCCATTGCTTTCCCCCTCATTTTATCCACTGCCTTCTTAACCTTTTCTCTGATAATATCCTTGACTATTCTTTCATGAGGGTTTCCATCTCTTATTATTGTTCTGGAATTTTCTTCATTTAGTAACTCTTCAAAGTACTCCTTCCATCTAGCTATTAAGCTTTTCTCTTTTGATAAAAATATCTTCCATTTTTGTCCTTGATCTGTCTGATATGTGTTAGATCCTTTGATAATTTATCTCTGCTTTTTTGCTAACTTAGGCTTTCAGCTGTCTCTCTGGCCCTTTTAGATTCTTATTTGCAATTTTCCAAGCTAATCCTATTTTCCTCAGATTGATTCCTTTCATAGGCTACTCCTGCTTCCTTTTCCTTCTTTATCTTATCTTGGGTGTTAGGGTTCCACCACCAGCTTTCTCAATTGGTGGTCTTGTACCAGATGTCTTCCCCAATAATTCCTGCTATTCTAAGGATCATTGTACCATTTTCTGTTCACTAGATGTTCACATCTTCTGCCGATCTGATGCCTCTAAGAACTGCTTCCTTAAATCTCTCTAATTTCTTGCTCTTCTAATCACCACCACTTTATCTTCGGTTGGACCACCTTTTCCCCCATTCCAACTCGTCTTAACAAGAGATCTGACACTAGTAGCCTACGCTGTCTGCTAACTCTCTCTCCTTTAATGACCTTACAATTCTTCAATTCCCTTCAGTTGAAGTGGCTACCATGGAGGGTATTTAGCCTTGCATGGTGTATCGGCTCCTCCATGTTGACCAGTTTTTCCAACTTTTTACTCTAGTCTTTGGGTATCATCAATCACTTTATTCATAATTCTGTACATATTGTTTTTGTTATAATTCTTGTTAATCTAGTTTTTAAGTATGATGTCTCTTTTTTATTTCTATTAATTATTATGCTGTCTGGAAACAATGAGCGAAATCCAGGACCAGTACGTCCAAGATTTCGTCAATGTCGTCTTCTGTATTGCAATATTCGTGGTCTTCATGCAAATATCCAAGACCTTACAGTTGCATCCAGACAGTATGATATCCTTTTGTGCTCAGAAACTTTGGTTTCTAATATGAGGCACTCATCTGAGCTCCTTATAACTGGCTTTAAGAAGCAAATAATGTTGAAACGTGACAGCATCCCTGGGGCCAGGGGAATGGCGGTGTATATTAGGACCGAGTACCCTGCTTCTCATAAGTCCTGCTATCAATGTGGATGTCATGAGATTCAGGTAATAAAAGCTTGTGGCAGGCATAACAACATTTATTTGTGTTCGATCTATCGGAATCCAGACATGGACGATTCTATCTTCGATTGTCTTCTTACCATTATGACTTAAATACAAGATGATAGAAAGGCTTCTTTTGTCTTTGTTGGTGATTTTAATGCTAACCACAGGGAGTGGTTAAGTTCTATCTCCCTACCGATCGCCATGGCTTAAGAGCTTTAGACTTTTGCCTCTGAATCAGGCTGTGAGCAAATCATAAATGAAGCTACTCACAGGTCTGCTAATTTCTTGGATCTCGTATACACTAACTCCCCTGGCGTTATAACTAGTAAGGTTGGTTCTTCAGTTGGGACATCTGATCATGCCTTGATTTCATTAGTAGTGAAGACTGAGCAGCCTGTCCCTGATATATCATACTCTTGTAAAATTTATATGAAATCCCAAGCAGACTGGAATGGGATTTTGCATGATCTTTTGTGCTTGAATTGGTCACAATAATATAGTAGTGTAGATCCTGTTGTCCCTTTGAATGAGAATCTAGTCAACATAATTGATAGGCGTATCCCTTCTGGTGTGCTAAGGTACCGAGTGAAGGACAAACCGTGGTTCAATGATGATTGTAGACGTGCTTATTTGGAGAAGCAGGAGGCCTATCACCTTTGGAAGGGTAACAGATCAGATTTGACCTGGAACAACTATACTCAGCTTCGAGCTTTTGCTCAGAGAGTTTATGCCATAAAAGAAACCCTTTCTGGTACAACTCAGGAACATAAATGGTGGTCTACCCTTAAATCTGCACTCTTTGGTGTAGATGCAACAGTTTCTCCTTTACTTAAACCAGATGGCTCAGTCACTCACTGTCCAAAGGAAAAGGCAATCCTTTTGGCTGATGTTTTTGACAGTAAACAGAGTAATGAAAAACTTGAACTACCTCATTCCTGTTTTCCTGAGGCTAAACTAACTAGTTTACCTTTTCGATCTCATGAAATTAAAGCTCTGTTGATGGACCTTGATGCTTATGGAGGTGTGGACCCAAATGGTATTTTTCCTTTGTTTTTTATAAAGACAGCATATTTCTTAGCTCCAAAGTTATCTGTTATTTTGCGCAAGTTAGCAAAAAGAGGAGCTTTTAGCACTTGTTAGAGAATTGGTAATGTTGCTCCTCTATGTAAATGTGTTTATGGTAGCTCAAGTTCCACTGATTACCGCCCTATTTCCATAACTCCCATATTATCTAAAGTTTTTGAACGTCTTAATAGGTTTGCTGAAAGTAATCATCTATTCTCTAGTTTGCAATTTGGTTTTCGTAAAGGCCTTGGAGCATGTGATGCCCTTCTTACAATCTCCAATGCTGTACAGAAATCCCTTGATTCTGGTCAGGAAGTTCGTATGATTGGCCTTGATTTTAGTGCTGCCTTTGACCGTGTTAATCATGAGGCCCTTGTTTTCAAACTAAAACAGTTGGGAGTGGGTGGGTCGTTTCTTAGCATTATTATTGATTTTTTAAGTAATAAATCTCAAAGAGTTGCTGTTGATGGGCACCATAGTGAGTATAGGAATGTGATATCTGATGTTCCACAGGATAGTGTTCTTGGCCCATTACTTTACATATCATATACACATGACATGTGGTTTGGCCTAGAAAACAAGCTTGTTGCATATGCAGATGATGCTACTCTCTTTGCATCAATTCCATCCCCTGAAGGTAGATCTGGGGTTGGTGAATCCCTTAATAGATATTTAGCTAAAATTAGTGCATGGTGCAAATTATGGGGTATGAAGTTGAATCCTTACAAAACTCAAAGTATGATTGTAAGTAGGTCAAGGACGGTGGCTCCTCAACATCCGGATCTCAGCATTGATAATGTTTCTTTAAATTTGTATGACTTTTGAAATTTTAAGTGTGATTCTCGACAGCAAATTTACTTTTGAGAAACACATTAAGTCTGTGTCTTCTCCAATTGCACAAAAAAATGGCTTATCGAGAAAGTCTCTTAAGATTTTCGGTGATCAATCTATTCTGAAGAAGTGTCTTAATTCTTTCATTCTACCTTGTTTTGAGTATTGTTCTCCTGTCTGGTGTTCAGCTGCTGATTCTCATCTTAATTTGTTGGACAGAAACTTACGGTCTATCAAATTTCTTATTCCTGACCTAGATATCAATCTTTGGCACCGTCGTTCAATTAGTTCATGATGCATGTTGCATAAGATTTTTCATAACTCTTACCATCCTTTACATTCAGATCTCCCTGGACAATTCTATCCTGTTTGTAATACTAGGCAGGCAGTTAATTCTAATAGCCAGGCCTTCTCCATCATGAGGCTCAATACTACACAGTATTCTAGAAGTTTTATTCCAGCAGTTACCAAGTTGTGGAATGATCTTCCTAATCGGGTAGTTGAATCAGTAGAACTTCAAAAGTTCAAAGTAGGGGCAAATGTTTTTATGTTGACCAGGCTGACATGAGTCTTTATTGTTTATATAGGACATATCTGTTTTGACGCTGTTACTGTTTTTAGAATGATATATTGTTAATTTTTTGGGCTCAAGCCATGGCATCCTGATGGAAGGTTCCTTTTTGGTAGCTTCCTTGGGTATATAACTACTAAATATTCCCAGAGAATTTAACCACAGGTTATCACAGAATTCTAACTTCTGGAGCGAGTATCCTAAAGGTTCCCCTTTAAGACATCGTAATTCAACAGGGGACGCATGTATTAACGCGCCACATAGCTATCTGCACCCCACATAGAGTTAACACTTCGATGTGTAGGGGCGGAGAATAGCTGGGGAGCCGTTCCACAGCTAATCTCGTTCGTGGCTACTTTTGGTACTCGAGACGTAAACAAACGGGCGCCATTGCTAAATGACGTCACGTCCGTCCTCATCCTTCGCTTAGTAGCTTGCCTTACTAGACGGATTTTTCCCTGTGCGTATCTTATCGACTTGCATCTTAGCCATGTCTCTACCCTCGGCCTCGCCTTCTTCTGGAAAGTTGAATACAAGGTTCCAGTATTGTTTAATTAAGCTCTGACCGTAAAGTAACTTTTACTTTTCGAGATATTTTATGTTTTGTGGCAGAGCTGTGCCTCGACCGGACCCGCCATTTTATGGCGTCGCTGTTGTTTTGCATGCCTTATTTAGCTAGCCTCAACAGCGTTTTCCGGCCTCATTAACTAATCGATACTATTAGTTATTTAGTCTTCATAGCTAGGAACTTTATATATCGTGTTTTGACGCTTTGTTATCGGTTATCATCTGACCCCATACCAGCTCGCTAGTCTAGCCCCTAGGCCAGAGCGCCTATCATCAGTGTTCATGCATGATATATTTCAGTGATCCTAGGTTTAGTTATGAAGATAGTGGCATTATTTTATGATACTGTTGACTGTGATGCAAGTGTTTTCGCCTTCAGGGACCATATAGGGGATAGGTTTGATAGTGTGCCTTTCTAACCTAACCTACATGTAGGACCCCTATATGCTTCCTTCACCCCCTGCCTTAGGGCATCCCCTCTGTGTAGCCTTGCTCCCCCTACCACGTAAGGGGATCAAGCTCATATCAGAGTATCTATCGCTTCTCTTTCCTCCCTAAGGGAATGATCCCCCCTTAGGGTTGCGTCCGAGAATGAGGAACGGCACGCCCTTCCTCTATTGCTGGGGCTAGGTTTCCGACCTTCCCTGCAATAGCGATACGTCTTCCATCCTTCCTAGTTCAGGGTGTAACATCCCTGCTCTAGGTTAGGCTTGGGGGGAGTTAGTTCTGTGCCTTGCTGAAACGATACCCATGCACCGTTCTCAGACAGGCTGCCTTACCTTAGGCTAGGGAGCGTCCTCCCTTCCTTGGTGGCCGCTTTGGTACAGAGCCTCCTCTATAGAAGACCCTTCTTCTCCCCTCCCCTCCTATCTCTTGTATGGCCTAGCCTATACTTAGGTTAGTCTATACCCATCTGTCCCCTGTCCTACAACTCCTCCTTAGGGTGGAGTGATAGGGCTACCTTGAGCTCCTGTGTGCAGTCCGCTCTGGTGCATATACCCTTCATAGTGTCCTATGGGGTTAGCCACTGGATGCGTTTTGTCCGCAGGGGTTCTCCCCCCTCTTGGGTGTTCCCTAGCCCTCCCTTGGGCTACCCTGGCTCCCGGCCGCCTGCGGTCCCTGCCTCTGGGTGATAGGGCTAGCCTCTATCACGGGTACACCCACTCAGGTGGGATGTCTTGGGGTCCGTGTCCGTACCCCTACATCCCTCCTCCTGTCTCTTTCACTATCCTGGTGCCGGTCCCTTGCCGCCTCCCCTGTCGGTGATACCCACCTCCCGCCCTTGGTGACACATTCCTTGCCCCCTGGGCCGTCAGTCCTCCGTGTGCCGGGGACTGCCGCCTCCTGTCGGTGTCCAGCCGATGGCCTTCCCTCATACCTCATAGCTTCGGCCGTCCGTCCATCGGTCCGGCCCCCAGAGTGCCAGCATCCACTGCCGGCAGTCCAGTTCTGCTATAGCCCTTTCCTTGTCCCTGTCACCAAGCCGGCAATCTTCGGCTGCCGGAGCCGCCGCTCCCCGCCGCTGTGCCGGCGGCCGCTATCCTGGCATTACTCCTGACTTATATATTTGTCTTCCCTAATGCCAGAAACTCTGCTGGGGCGGCCTCCGGCGTGCCGTCGGTCTGCCGGAGCCTTCCGGAGGCGTCAAGCGACTTGCACCCCTTCTTCTAGCTATCATCTCATGTTGATAGCCCTACATTGCAACCAGATGGTTTGACTACATAAATAGATAGGTATTATCTTACCGTTCTATTAATAACCATGCTGTCTTCTTGCATATCACAAATTTCCAGCATGCTGTGTGTATCTTAGCACGGCTGGTTGCCGGAAACCGTTACCCTATGGGATCGTCTACGTTCCCAATTCTATGGTCTGAGTGGCCTCAGTCCCAGTTTTATATCCTTGGCAATTCCCACTAGAATTCCCCCTGCCTTCCTGGCAATCTATGAAGAATTCTGCCCTGTGCCCTCGGTCACAAACAAATTGCCTATGGATAAGGTTACGGTAACCAGCCGGGCGGGTTACACGGAGTATGTGTCTATCTCCTTCATTTCCGCCCACTTTCTGAACATCACATTGTTTATACCACTTAATATTAAGTTAAAGATTAATCCGTTAATATTTAACTATAGAATAGAAGTCATTCTTATGACTCCCCCATACTCATGTTCTCTTTCTCTTACAGGAAGAGTACGTGAAGTGCGACCACGGCTTCTGTGGAGTGAAGCGCCCGCACTCCTATGGGCACACGGCATGTAGGACTCACGCCCCTTGTGCCAACAAGAGAGGTGATTTGAAGGTTTGGGACCCGCAGAACTATAAGGTCTGCCAGGACTGCCTGGTCGAGGCGTTCAATAACCCTCCCTCAGCGGAGGTTAGGGACGCTTCTCGAAAGAAGCTACGCAAATGGGTGCGTGGCTTCCAGAAGAACGCCACTGGACCATACCTTGCCACTGAAGACTTGAGGGCCTTACTTTTCCCGAAGGCATCCCAAGACTCTGTGGTCCCCAAGGATCAGATCCCCACCGTCCAGATCACGGTGGAACCCGATGTAGTCATGGCCCAGTCCATGCACGAGTGTCGCCTGGATACCGACAACGCGGATCGTATGTCGCAGGTGTCGGAGACAACGGAGAGGAACCTCATGGCCGAAGAATTGGACTATGAGGAAGACCGAGTGGAATACGCCGAGTCGGAGCAAGAGGTCGCTCCGCCTTCCACCACCGCCCCTACTCCTACACCGACGGAAGTATCACTCCCGTCTACCTCCGCCACCCCGGACCCCATCCCATCCAGCGCCCAGGAGATGTTCCGTATGCTCGAAGCTCTTATGGACAAGAAACTCCGTGAAACACACGAATACATCAGGACCATGGGAAGTTCAAAGGAGCCGAAAAGGATTTCGGTTAAGGACCTCCCGGCATGCTCGCACGCCAACCCCTGGAGGTATGCTGAGCACATGCCTATCGCAACGGGCAGGATCTTCGTCAGTGAGAAGGTCGGCTCGGTTGCCCTGGAAGAAGTGGAGTTCTTCCCGAGTTTTGAGGCTTACCCGGACTGTTACGTCCGACTTCGATCCGAACCTGCCTCTAAAAAAGAGACCGAACCTAAGGAGGTGATAGTGTTCGATCTCCCGAAGGCCCAGGCTATGCTGGCCAACGCTTTTAAAAGTAGGGGTTTTACCTGCTCAAAGCTTCCGGCGCTGAGCAAGAAGCACCCTACCTACGTCGCACCAGATGATGCGATCCTCCCCTTCATGGAAAAGGCCTTCGCTGCGGTACACAAAGCAGCGGAAGAAGGGAAACCTTGCCCTGCACTGGAGGAGTGCAGACCCTTCTCCCTGATTACTCCCCCCGATGTTCGACACTGGAAAGATGTCCAGCATACTTTCGTGGTGGGGAAACTAGATCCTGACGTTGCTGGACGTCAGTTTAACGAAGACCTCCCGAAACTTAATGACCATCTCCTTCGTCGGGAACAAGACACGAAGGAAAGGCTCGCCGCATCCATGTCCCTCCAGGTACAGCTTGACGTCATGGCCGGTGACACTAGAGTCCCCGACCACTACATGGTGCTCGCCAAAACTCATTTGGCGACTGTAGTTAAGGACTTGTACAGCTTCATGAAGGCTCGGAGAGCCTGTCGTGAATTCGTGTTCTCAAGTGCCACAGTGAGACACGAACCCCGGAGGCTGATTTCCTCCAACATCTGGGGTAAGCACCTCTTTCCCTCTGACCTTGTGAAAGAGATCACCGACAAGACCGCCACGGAGAACAGGAACCTTCTCCACAAGTGGGGCATGTCGAAGAAGAGGAAATCCTCTCAGGACGACGGCCCTCAACCTAAGAGGAAATCCTCCAAGCAGAAACCCCAGCAACGTCAACAGAGACGGCAGTTTCCGGGACCCGCTACTCCCCAAGTGGCAGCTCAGCCACAGCAGACCTTTCAGCTGGTCACCCAACCGGTCTTGTCACAGTCGCCGGTTTTCACCCCTGCTTTCGAGCAACAGACGACTACCTTTCGTCCCAAAGGTAGAGGCTCAAACAGAGGTGCAGGCAGAGACGCATCTCGCCGTCCCTCCAGAGGCAGAGGAGGAAGGGGAGCTAGCGGCCGAGGCAGTAAACCCTCGGGACACCAGAAGCAATGAAGTGCTTCCGGTGGGAGGAAGACTCCGCCAATTCCAGGATCGTTGGACCTTCGATCCCTGGGCACACAGCATCGTCAAGAAGGGTCTAGGCTGGAGTTGGACTCAACCACCCCCAACCTTCCAGCAATTCTTCCAACAATCAACCCCCCTTCTGGAAGAATATGTCCTAGATCTCTTGAACAAGAAGGTGATAAGGAGGGTAAAGTCAACCAGGTTCCAAGGGAGACTGTTTTGTGTCCCCATGAAGGACTCCGACAAGCTCAGAGTCATTCTAGACTTATCCCCCCTCAACAAGTTCATAGCGAACAACAAGTTCAAGATGCTGACTCTTCAAAAGATAAGGACCCTTCTGCCTCAAGGTTCCTACACGGTCTCCATAGACCTGGCGGATGCCTATTGGCACGTTCCACTGAACCACCACGCTTCCTCCTACCTAGGATTTCGACTCCAAAGGAAAAGCTACGCCTTCAGGGCCATGCCCTTCGGCCTCAACGTGGCCCCTCGGATCTTCACAAAGCTGGCGGATGCCATAGTACAACAGCTTCGCCTCCGAGACGTCCAGGTGATGGCCTCCCTCGACGACTGGCTAGTCTGGGCTCCATCGCCCGAGGATTGTTTAAAATCCTGCAACAAAGTCACCCAGTTCCTAGAACACCTGGGATTCAAGATAAACGCGAAGAAATCTCGCCTTTCTCCAGCTCAGAAGTTCCAATGATTAGGAATCCAGTGGAACCTTCAGTCACACCGCCTTTCCATTCCCCAGAAGAAAAGGAAGGAAATAGCAGGGTCTGTCAAGCGACTGCTGAAATCCAAACGGATCTCAAGACGTAAGCAGGAACGAGTTCTAGGCTCTCTACAGTTCGCCTCAGTGACAAACCCAGTGCTACGTGCACAGCTAAAGGATGCCGCGGGAGTCTGGAGACGTTCCGCATCCATCGCTCGAAGAGACCTCAAGAGACGGCTCCCAAACAGACTTCGGCTGCTCCTCAAGCCGTGGTCGGAAGCAAAGGCCCTGAAAAGGTCCATCCCTCTTCAACACCCACCTCCATCACTCAACATCCACACGGACGCCTCGCTGGAGGGTTGGGGAGGTCACTCCCACCAAAAACAGGCTCAAGGCACATGGTCTCCCCTATTCAAGACGTTTCACATCAACATCTTGGAGCCCATGGCGGTCCTTCTAACTCTGAAGAAACTCTCCCCGCCTCCCTCGATCCATATTCGTCTAACCCTAGACAACTCGGTGGTAGTTCGATGTCTCAATCGCCAAGGCTCAAGATCGCCCCAGATAAATCAGGTGCTTCTGACAATCTTCCGTCTGGCAGAGAAGAAGAAATGGCACCTGTCTGCAGTTCACCTACAAGGATTCCGCAACGTGACGGCGGACGCTCTATCTTGGACAAGCCCGATAGAGTCGGAATGGTCTCTAGACGCAAGATCATTCTCCTTGATCTCTCACCAAGTTCCAGAACTTCAGATCGATCTCTTCGCAACGAGCGACAACAATCAACTTCCTCGATATGTGGCCCTGTACGAGGACCCCAAGGCAGAAGCAGTGGACGCCATGACACTGGACTGGAACAGATGGTCCAAGATCTACCTGTTCCCTCCCACCAACCTTCTGCTGAAAGTCCTCTCCAAACTGAGAACCTTCAAAGGAACAGCAGCCCTAGTGGCTCCCAAGTGGCCTCGGAGCAACTGGTACCCCCTAGTCCTGGAGCTACAACCTACGCTGATCCCTCTCCCGGGCCCAGTTCTCTCCCAGCAAGTACAGAAGTCGACTGTCTTCGCTTCATCATTGAAAGTCAGGGACCTTCATCTCATGATTTTCTCTCCCTAGCCGTGAAGAAAAGGTTCGGGATATCGAAGAAGAGTCTCGACTTCCTCGAGGAATACAAGACCGAATCCACACGACGGCAATACGAATCATCCCGGAGAAAATGGGTCTCATTCGTCAAGGCAAAAAATCCTACGGAAATCACCATCGATTTTTGCATGTCCTTCTTCATTCACCTTCATGGACAAGGCTTGGCAGCCAACACGATTTCTACTTGCAAATCGGCCTTGACTAGACCACTGATGTATGCCTTCCAGATTGATCTGTCCAATGACATCTTCAATAAACTGCCGAAGGCATGCGCTCGTCTACGCCCAGCACCCCCACCAAAACCGATCTCCTGGTCCCTGGACAAGGTGCTCCATTTTGCCTCCAACTTGGACAATGATTCGTGCCCTCTCAAGGATCTGACTCAAAAAGATATTTTTCTTTTTGCTCTTGCCTCAGGAGCCCGAGTCAGCGAAATAGTGGCATTATCAAGGGACGAGGGCCACATTCTGTTTACAGATTCAGGAGACCTTACCCTCTTCCCGGATCCGACGTTTCTCGCCAAAAACGAATTACCCACCAAAAGATGGGGCCCTTGGAGAATATGCCCCCTGAAAGAAGATGCCTCTCTATGTCCAGTAGAGAGCCTCAAGGTCTATCTTCGTAGAACTTCGGACTTTGGTGGAGGCCAACTCTTCAAAGGAGAAACATCGGGCAGCGACCTGTCACTGAAACAACTAAGAGCGAAAATCACCTACTTCATTCGCAGAGCGGATCCTGACAATACACCCGCCGGTCACGATCCTAGAAAAGTTGCATCGTCTCTGAATTTCTTTCAGAGTATGGATTTCGAAAGCCTTAAGAGTTTCACAGGCTGGAAATCCTCTCGTGTTTTCTTCAAACATTATGCGAAACAAGTGCACGAAGTCAAACATTTTGTGGTAGCCGCAGGTAGTGTTATGAAACCTGCACCTAACTCTGCATAGAACAGTGAGTTACTTGGGACTCTAACTTCTCGGGTGCCTATGTTGACCCTCGCGTGATACGTAGTGATTTCAAAAACACTTAGTGCTTTTTCATTTACTGTTCTTCTCCCAGGTGAAATGTCATAGTCGTCACATGAGTGCCGCATGCCTAGAGCATGATGTGTTTTAATTTTAAAGACTGACGTTCCTCTGGAACGAGTGCCTACTAATAATTTGAAATTCTCTTTCAGATTCAAGAGCAAGTCTTTCATTACTATGTACATTATAATTTGTTGTAAATTACTTTTACATATTTATTGCATTTATTTAACATATTCTGCAATTGTGAAATAAAATTTCTATTTTATTACTTGTGCGTCTCAATCCACTCCTACTTATACTATGAAATACATGACTGTCATAGTTTTATTATCCCCTTCCTCTTATAGTCGATGAAGATTACTAAGGATTCAACCCTTATGATATACTCACCTCTGCAATGTAATATTCCAACACGAATACTTACTTACATCATACCTTAGAGACCAGACGATTCTCTATTCACATACAGTGCCTAACCACCACTTGTCTGCCCTTGAGAATGTTCCTATATGAATGCCAACCATTCAGTCTTGTCTCCGAGTTCTTCATGTTCTCCCAGCAAGGTGGGTAACCCTTCGATGACCACTTTGATCTTCAGCATGGCCCGTGGGGACTTCACTGCCAGGGGGGCAGGAAGGTCTCTTCCCTACGGTTCTTCTATTGAGATTACTATGCTAACCTGTTCAAAGCCCTCGGCACTTACACTACAAGGGGAAAATCTACCACGATACATTGATTCTCTGGTATTCTTCCATCAGGACGCCATGGCTTGAGCCCAAAAAACGGATTTTGAGCGAAGCGAAAAATCTATTTTTGGGTGAGATAGCCATGGCGTCCTGATGGACCCTCCCTGCTACTTCGTCCAGTTTTTTCAGGTCCCACCCTGTCCTGCTGTATCATGGTGACCGGCAAGCAACTGGCTTCAGGATGAGGACGGACGTGACGTCATTTAGCAATGGCGCCCGTTTGTTTACGTCTCGAGTACCAAAAGTAGCCACGAACGAGATTAGCTGTGGAACGGCTCCCCAGCTATTCTCCGCCCCTACACATCGAAGTGTTAACTCTATGTGGGGTGCAGATAGCTATGTGGCGCGTTAATACATGCGTCCCCTGTTGAATTACGATGTCTTAAAGGGAAACCTTTAGGATACTCGCTCCAGAAGTTAGAATTCTGTGATAACCTGTGGTTAAATTCTCTGGGAATATTTAGTAGTTATATACCCAAGGAAGCTACCAAAAAGGAACCTTCCATCAGGACGCCATGGCTATCTCACCCAAAAATAGATTTTTCGCTTCGCTCAAAATCCGTTTATTCTCATCATTTATTTCCTTATTTCCTTTCATCACTGGGCTATTTTTTCCTGTTGGAGCCCTTGGGCTTATAGCATCTTGCTTTTCCAACTAGGGTTGTAGCTTGGCTAATAATAATAATAATAAAATGGTTCCTTCTCCACACTGAAGTCTATTTGTTTGTCTTCCCCCACTACTATATGTGTCACATAGTCATTATTTGTGAAAAAGGTTTTGTTAATTGCCATGTCAAGAGCCAGTGCAAAATCTGTTATCAAATCTCCTTCCTTGTTCATTTCTCCCATGCCATGTCGTTCATGCATTCTATTAATGTTTTTGCAGTTGCACCAAATGTGTTCATTCAAGTCTCCTCCAACAACTACTGCCTTTCTTCTATTTCTCTTGCTGTTATGACTTCATCCTTATCTCTCCAGAACTTATTTTTCAACTCTTCACTGCAACCAATGTGTGGTGCATATGCACTGCAAAACCTTATTTTCATTACTCTCACTTTTCCTTTCAACGCCCACAATGTTTTCTTTCATTTCTTTACCGATGACAATCACTACACCACTTCTTCCTGTTTTATCAGCTCTGCTATACAGCAACTTATAGCCATTGCCAGTATCCTTTGGTTTATTTTACAAAAGGAATACTTATTCCTTCACAAGCACAGGATGCAAGCCTGTCTCAACCAAGGTTATAAATTGTTATTCAGTTACTGCTCTATCAAAGACAAAAAAAATACTGCACTGTGATACAACATACATTACAGAAAAAATAAAGCACAAAATATCCTCACTGCTTGCAACATTATTTTTCTAACAAATATATAAACTAATTACGTAACAAGTTACAACCTTTAAATAACTTGCCTGCAAAAATAACGCATCAGATTTTTTCCAAATGCTTTTATACGTCTTTGCAATTCCCCTAACATTTCTAAAGCCTCAAACATCTGCTGAAGCTTTAGCAAAGATTCCTCAGCTGATTCTCCTCCTCTAACCTTTATCAACAGTGTCACTATCCTTGAGGCATTATTTCTACGTTCTTCATCCCATGATACTGTATCACTCCAAACCTGCAACAAATAAATTTATGATAATATTAGATCGGGTAAAATCTTGAAAAGTGTTGCAAAATAACTCACTAGCCATAGCGATACAGAAAACTAGAAGTAACAATTTTGCTTTACAAGTGGTTGAGGAAAGCCCTTCAAAAAGAATAAAACCTCCACTTTTCCATCCAGCTTAACAATTCAGAATTCTTGTTCTCAAACAATAGCATCTACTTTTAAATGAAGGGTATATGAGATCTAATTGTAGAGACAATGGTTAATATCTGTAAGCCACATCATATTTATTGACCTTCAAGTACGTTTACCCCGCCCCCTAAAACGGAGTTTTGACAAAGGATAAAACCATTTTTCAGAGGCACTGTGTTGTCCCCAGGGACTTCTCTTAATACAAAATTGGGAATCCAATGTAACAAGATATACCACACATATATTGTCTTCCCTACCCTGCAGCCAGTGTAACAATTTCCAAACACAGACCCAGTAAACATAATAGACCCATAGGTTCCATGTTTGCTGGAAACCCAAACTGCCCCTCTAATAACTATGTCAATCCCTGAGAATTACTACTACTCATTAGAAAGATGGCATCACCACATGGGATTCTGTCTGAAAGCTAACATTTTCTAAAAGGAGTAGTGTTCTATTAAACCCTACCTCCCTTCAGGAGTCTAAGGAGATAGGAGGGTCCTGTACACCACACAGTATCTTAAAAAAAAATAGGGTTGTACTTTCTCAAAACTTATTTTTGGGTTGAGAATGGCTAGTGCTCAAAGAATTAGAAGAGTATAAAAAGGTTGACTGAAAAGGGTTTCTCTCTCTCAAATATCATCCATTCTAAATATTTGCTTAAAGTTTGAATAAGGTTAATACAATTGTTGTAACTTAAATCTGGGTATTAAATTAATTTATGACAGGATGCAGAGAAAGTTAAAGGAAAAATAACATAAAACAGATGTTGTCCAGTGTCCTGACCTTGTAGTCTATAAATAAACATCATCTTATTTACTTACAAATCAAAATAATTTGGGGGTAAAGTTACAGAATTTAAATGTGGTTAGAATTAAGTTTTAATAAAAAAATTGTTTTGAATTAAGAAATAATGAAGATGGAAACTATAGGATATCCAATTCAACAACACCCTGCTATAGCCTACTAGTCCTGAATCTGGGGATGAGTTTGTGTCTATCTCAAGTATACGAAATAACCCATGTTTTTATTATTGTACAGTATACAGCAAAAGTGGTAATCATTTTCATTTTTGTATTAGACAAGCATTGTTCTTCAGTTACAAGTTAGTATTAAATCTTATATTTCACTTTGTAAACATGATTATGTATGAAGAAATATTGGTCCCATGTTAAGCAAAATCTTATCATTGAAAAATATTTGACCATGAAACAAATATTCCATACTGAAATAATATTTCAGAACTAAAATCAAATGTACCTGTAACACGAATCCCTCAGTCATCATTACTAAGTGAGACTAGTTTTGGAACTGTCAGTCTAGAAAGAATGAAACTGGGAAAGAGGATGTTTAGAAGAGGCGAAAAATTTAAGCAGGCAAAGCCCTATAGTCTAATGATAACAATTGATGCATTTGGGATATGATTTCAAAGTTTTTATTTAATTTTGCTTATGTCATTTTATGTATAAAGGAAATATTAGTTAAGTTTCTGATTTTAAAACTTGTAATGCAATAAGGCAGCTTTGGGATAATTTTTATTTTTCCTAATTATAAAAAACTGAAGCTCTTTACATAGGAGTATCATTTCAGCACTAGCTGGAAACCAGTGAATTAAAGGCTTTTGCGAGGTGTAACTACCCTCTGTTAGTTAGCGGAGGGGGGTAGCGCAGTAACCCACCACCTCAGTCACACCAGCACTAGTAAATAACTGTTACTTTGCAATTGTGGCAGAAATATGAGGGAAGGCGATGGCGGGACCAGTATGTGTAAAGATCTTCAGGTTTGTATAGTTAGGAAAAATACAAATAATTCCAAATTTGTCATTTGTTCTGGCACTTTATACAAAAGACAGACCATTTTGCCTGATAAACTGAGGTAGACGATGCCCGGAGCTATCATGTCATTCTCTTTGCAACTGGTCTTGAAAACCCCTTCTTTTCGAGCAGTTGCTCGATAACCTAAAGGCATGATGACGAAGTAATGGGATCTCTTGATGGAATCTATCCATGTATGGTTGTCTGAGTAGATTGGGAAGTGTGGGAACATCTCGCGATGCCTCTGTGAGCAGATGCACAATGTTGGGAAACTATCCTGCATGGAGCCACAGCAGAGATATTAAGGTCATCGACAGATCTTGGGATATCCCGACTTTAAGAGTCTCCTTACTAGGCAGAAGCGGGGAGGAATGCGTAGACATCCACAAAGTCCCACAGATGTTGGAAGGCATCTTGCCAGACCACATGAAGATCCGATACTGGAAAGCAGTACACTGGTTGATGGACGTCACAAACAGGTCGATTGTCAGCGAACTCCACAAAGTCAAAACATTGTTGGCTATCTGTTGTTTCAAGGACCATTCGGAGCATACTATCTGAGTCCTCCAGCTCAGATTATCCGCCAGCCGTTCTTCTTTCCAGAAATGAACCAGACTGAAATGGCTACCAAATTGTTTTCCACCCACTTGAGGATTTCCACAGCTAGTTGGCATAGGTGCTGGGAAGAGGTACCTCCTTGCTTGTTTACGTGTGACACCAACGCATTGTTGTCGCTCATCAACACTACGGAGTGTCCCGAAACGAGCTGATGAAAGGGCTTGAGGGCGAGAAAGACTTCACTCATATCCAAGAGGATTATGTGGCATTGCTGCTCAGCTTCAAACCCCTGTCCGGATACCGTGATGTGCAACATATGAGTCCCCAACCCCTTTTTTTATGTATCTGTGAAGAGCAAAATATCCGGGGGAGAGATAAGATCTACTCCCCTGAGGAGATTGGTTTCCGATACCCACCATTCTAGGTCTCTCTTTTTGACACACCGGCGCTGGAGTGTTCAGTGGGTCAATGTGCTGAGACCAGAAGGTCCTCTGCTGCCACTGAAAAGATCTAATGCAGAGTCGACTGTTGGGAACTAACTTCTCCAGAGAAGTCAAGTTTCCAGCAGCCTTTGCCAGTAATTTGCTGGCAAATTGTCCTATGAGAGAAAACACTGGGCTATTTCTCTCAGTCTCTTTATTCGGTCCTCAGAAGGAAAGACCTTGCCTAGTTTGGCCCTGATTCTCATTCATAGATATACAAACCAAGTCTTGAGATGGTTGTAGATGTAACTACTGTACTCGTAATTCACCATGATACTCAGATCTTGGTAAAATGTGAAAAGTCTGTCTTGATGGAAGAGAAGGAACTCCCACGGTCAGCCAGAATCAGCCAGTCATCTAGGTAACAAAACTGAGGAATGCTGTTCTTATGTACCTAAGTTCACACTAGGGTGAATACCCTCATGAACACCTTGGCACTATGAAAAGGATGAAACACCCCACATTTAATTGGTATGTACCCAAGTTGACACTAGGGTGAATACCCTCATGAACACCTGGGGTGCTGTGGAAAGGCTGAAACACACCACCTTGAATTGCTATATGTTTCTTCCTAACGTAAATCTTAGATACTTCCTTGAAGATGGATGAAAGCGTATCTGGAAGTATGCATCCTTGAGGTCTAACGATATCATGAAGTCCTGAGGTCTGAATGCTTGTTTGACTGTCTGGGCCATCTCCATCTTGAACATTGTATGATGTACAAACTTGTTCAAGGACGAGAAATTGATGAGTGGTCGACAGTTTCCAGACACCTTTTCTGCAAGAAATAAGCAACTGTAGAAGCCTGGGGCTCCTTCTGGGACCTCTTGGAGAGCAACCTTCATCAAAATGGTTTGGAAATCGACCCGAAAGGCCTGTTCTTTCGTGGATCCCCTTGCATAGGAATCTTACATCGACGGATGGAGGCTCAGAGGAGGTGAGAGTTTTTGAAAGGGACGACGTATCCCTTTCTTGATACGGGTCCGTGGAACATCCACCTCTGAAATCTACTCTTTAGGCATCCCCCTTCCAGAGGACTGGCTGGGAGAATGCTGTCCTAATCTGCTCCTATTACTTCCATTACCCCTCCTCGAGCCTCTTGGTCAAAAGGGCTATTTGGGAGGCTTGTGCTGCCTGCTTAGTCTGAGATGTTTTCTTCTTCGGTCCCTGAATGTGGGGGAGGTACCGCTGAATGGGAGAGTGAGGTGATGGCTCTATGGAGAAGGGAGTACCAACTCGCCTTCCTCCATCTCTCCACATTGAACAGTGAAGGTCCATCTCACGGGGAGTTACACAGCCTAATCGCTTCCCTCTTTGGTACCTACCTCTGGAATTTTAAGACTAGAGCATCAAAGTGCCTCAAAACCACTTGACCCTTTGGTTGACGACGTTTTCTGTCAAGAACTCGAAAGTCCTAGCCTCGAGGGGAGAAAGGCTAATAGGGCTTCTTTCTTCTGAGGGACTGAGAGGTTTTTGTTCTTTATACAATAACCTACCATCCCAACAAGAAATCTAACCATAAAATGGATTACGAGGAACTTATCGTAACCCATTTCATGTTGGGGGTGTTTCCCGCAGAGAAATGTACAGGCAGCATCGCCAGTTTTGCCAAAGAGTTCTGTGTCAATGCCGAGATGACCGGGTCTAGTGGTAAAGGGGATGGATCGTTTTCTACCATCTCGTAGCACTTCCTATGCCGGATGTACAGAGGAGGAAGTTAACAAGAAGAATCCACGGATCAGAGAGATTGTGAAGTTCCTGCCACTTGGGCATAAGCCCTATTCTTTGCTACCTTGACCCCTCTCGACCAAGGCAAAAACTACCTTAGTTTTGGTGGGCCACAGTATATCACAGAAGAAGTCTAGGACTGTGTCCTTTTCCTCTAATCAGGCTCACCCAGAGTGTTAACCTTCCTTATGCAAGTAAGGACTAGCAAAAAGACTATCTATGTCCTGTACAGGGGTGAGATCTTGGGGCTGGTAGACGCAGGCAGCGAAAGGTTCTTCCTCTTCCGAGCTGGCACCCAGAGCAGCCCGGGGAGGGTCGAGGGCGTCTTCAGAGTTCTTTCTGGGCCCTCGGGCGAAGTTCACTATGCTCTGGTTTTACAGAGGAAGATATTGATAATGATTGACATTCCCCTCGAACTAATGTTTATTCATAGAACGCCAATTCTCAAGGAGCGTCTTAGCATCCTTCCATCGCCTCGTGCGGACGTTAGAGACCTCAAGAAAGGAGGAACTGTCCTTCTCAGACTCCTTAGGTTTTGCTCCTTCAGAGGGAGCAGGCGGAACCTTTGCCTCCTTGGTAGAGGATTCTGGCAGGCTCAACTCTATAGGATTATTTATATATATAATTTCAACTTGAGCCTAGCACTGGGGTATCAAAGTCCATTCAGCGCTGTATAATGCAAACTAATCAACCATACTCGTACTCTCACAACATTTGGTATCATTTTAATTTATAAAACCAATCACACAACTTTCATACAATATCTAAATGCAAAATAAGGAGAGATTAAATAAATAAATTAATAAAATTAATTAAAGCTCATGATATCAACCAAAGCTCTATAATTTTTTTCAAGTTCAGGGTATTACAATTTTCCCCCAGAATATCTCTAAAGGTCTGTCCTGGAGAAAATATGTAGTCCTCTGAAGAATAAAAACAGGACAATTGACTAAAATATGTTTGATATCTAATTGTCACTTGACAGGTATTACAAAGAGGGGCCTGTCTCCCTTCACCACTCTTCATGAAATAATTGTGGGTTGTATGTGTATGGCCAATACGCAGTCTAATAAAAATGATATCATCCCTCCTACTTGTAGAATTACAAGATGACCATTTATCCACTGAAGGGTGGATTTGTTTCAATTTTGTATTGGTGGTCACATCAAACCATTGAGCCTGCCACTTATTCTTGCAGTGAAAATGTATCATGCTTTTAAGATCTTCGTACGGAATACTTATGGGGGATATAGTAGCCCTGAAGCTTCCTTAGCTGCCTTATCTACTCGTTCATTTTCATCCAACCCAATGTGGACAGGGGGCCAAAAAAAGTGAACACTGACATTTTTCCTAGACTGCAGAAGAAGTACTAACCAGTCCTGCACCTCTAGTACTAGAAGATGGCCTGGCATAATTTGTTTATTTGCTAGTAAAACGCTATTGGAATCCATAAAAACTGTATAAAAACTATTTTGATTACCATTTCTAAAAAATATGTCGGACTGCAAGAATTATTCCATACAGCTCGGCAGTAAATACTGAAAGAGAGGATGAAAGTTTCTTTCTAATAACAATATCCCCCACCACAACTCCCATTCCAATTCCTGCAGCCAATTTGGAACCATCCATAAAAACATGTTTCCCATGATGTTGAGCAGCATGATTTTAAAATCTAATTTTTCATTACCTTACTGGGTAAAGTATTTTTCCCTCCTGTCGTAAAAAATACTTTAACAGGTGGATTACACCAAGGGGGAGACTTGGGATATCCTACCTCAGCTATCTGTGCTGAAAACAAAACTTTCACTGGCATAATTTTTAAAGTTGTACTTCCAAAGGCTTGGGCACTCTTGATGTCTTATGAGCTCGACCTAAAGCGAAGGACCTAGTTAAAAACCTCAAACTCAACTCCTCTCTGCGGATGGAAATGGAAGGCATGGAAGAATCCACATACAGACTATCAATGAGAGATGTCCTGTAGGCTGCTGTGCAGATGCTGAGCCCCATTTTATGAACAACATCAAGTTTTTCAAGTAGAGTCTTAGTAGCTGACCCATAAATTTGACAGGCATAGTCTAACATGCTCAGACACAAAGATGTATAAATTTAAGCAACATTATTCTATCAGCACCCCAATCAAAATGTGATACAGCTTTCAAGATTTTTTAATTCATTTCAATCACCAACAAATAACAGGGCAGGGCACCAGCCACCCGTTGAGATACTGATGCTAGAGATTTACTGGGTCCTTTGACTGGCCAGATAGTACTACATTGGATCCTTCTCTGGTCACGGCTCATTTTCATTTTGCCTACACATACACCGAATAGTCTGGCCTATTCCTTACATATTCTCCTCATCTTCACACACCTGACAACACTGAAATTACCAAATAATTCTTCTTTGCTCAATGGGTTAACTATTGCACTGTAATTGTTCAGTGGCTATTTTCCTCTTGGTAAGGGTAGAAGATACTCTAGCTATGGTAAGCAGCTCTTCTAGGAGAAATCAAACCATTGTTCTCTAGTCTGGGATAGTGCCATACCCTCTGTATCATGGTTTTTCACTGTCCTGGGGTAGAGTTCTCTTGCTTGCTATTCTATCTTAATTCTCCTCCTTGTGTTTTTTAAAGTTTTTATAGTCTATATGTGAAATATTTATTTCAATGTTGTTACTGTTCTTAAAATAATTTATTTTAATTGTTAATTATTTTTCTTGTAGTTTCCTCATTTCCTTTCCTTACTGGGCGATTTTCCCTGTTGGACCCCTCAGGCTTATATCATTCTGCTCTTCCAACTAGGGTTGTAGCTTAGCATGTAATAATAATAATAAACATCTGTGTTCATTATCATGTTCCTGGATAAAAGAAAGTAAAACAATAAAGAACAAGCAGTATATAAAAATTGTAAACAGGAACATGATTGTGAACACAGAGATGTTTGAAACATTGTTATTTGTTGGTGATGGAAATAAATTTAAGAATGTTTGGCATTTTCGTAATCCTCCAGTGTCTTGTTAGACTGAACTTTCGAGATGTTTAGTGACTTTTTAACCAGGATGTATGGGTCATTTATATGGGGACCAAAGGTCATTTTCTTTTTGAAAATTACCCCAAAAAACTCGATATTATCTTCATAGGGCAAAATACTATAATTTAAGAAAAGGGGTGGGGATCTCTTCTCTTTAACAAGTACAAGTAAAACTGATGGTTTTGGTCTTCTAAGGAGAGACCATGAATCCCCGAGAAGTTGCCCATGCAGAAGCAGCATTTATAGCAATTTGAAGCTTTTGGCATGCTTGTAGTGCACATGATCCACTACAATAAACTGCAAAATCATCAACAAATAGTGACCCCTGTATGCCTAGAGGTAGGTGACTCACGAGACTATTGATAGCATCAGCAAATAAGGTCATACTCAGTATGCTGCCTTGGGGGACACCTTGCATGTAGGAAGAAGACAGTTCTGACCCTACTCTTACTTTAATTAACCAGCTTGATAAAAATTCTTCAATAAAAGAAAATATATGTTCTTCTATATCCTACAAGGCCAACTGCTTTAAAATACCACCCTTTCAGGTGGCGTCAGATGCCTTTTCAATATAAAAATTGACACCCACCACCTGGTTTTTGGTTAGAAAAGGCATTTGAAATTTCCCTTGATAACATCAGCAAAGGGTCTAGCATACTTCAATTCCTCCTAAAACCAAACTGCCTGTTTGAAAAAGTTTTTTGATTCTACATACCACACAAAAGCCTATAGTTATCTATGATCGTGACTTCCCTCGGAGACCTTGATCCCCTGCTTGAACGAGAATGCATGACCTCTGATTCCTTTTCCTACTCTTAGGAATGATTGGAATCAATCCTAACCTCTATCAGACCATGTCTTGGTCAATAGGGGTGACTTGGTCTTTAGGTACTCGTGATATCTCGAAGACACCCGAAGCTTGGGAGGGGCTAGGAGGAGGTTGCCTACCATCACTGCTACGTCTGAGATCAGATGAGCCTTCACTCCCTTGGTAGGATTCCAGCAGATGGTAAGAGTGCCAGGGCAAGGAACTTTTGGGTAATGAGTGGTTAATACTAAAACTGCCTGCATCAACACCTGGACAATAGCCTGAAATAAAGAGGCATTCATCAAAAACGGCATTGTTCCCAAATGAGCACCATGTACCTCCTTCCTAGGCTTAGGGGAAGTACCCTGGAAATGAAGCGGGCAAGAGAATGGAAGCTCAAGCCCTTTCTAGTGCTCGTCTTATCTGAGGAAGTGTGCACTGTCAACCTATTCTACCAAATGATCAGCCTGAGCATAAAAACTACCATTCTTTACAAAGGAACTCACCGTTCCTATCACAAAGTAGACTGACTTTAGGGTGAGCGCTGGCAAGGCAAGCATTGATGAAGTGAACATTGACAAGGAGCGCTTGAGCGCACATCTTTATCAGTTAACACAGGTAAGATGTAGCTTAACTGTGCACTCGCACTTACCCGAGTGTTGAGTGCAATGCACGCTAGCGAGGTAGAGCTCGCCTTTGCTCTAAACAAGGTTTCTAGGGCTAGCAAGTCTAGATAGGAAGACTCAATAAAACGAGCAATGTACATAGCGATAGAGCACTCACCTTCCTCCTGCAGAAGAGCTTAACCTCTTACTTCGTTAGGTGATAGGGTGTGCAACACTGCGCAAGACTCTTCCGCTGGAAATTGGCCAGAGCACTTGCTTGCTAGCAAATCTTAAAGAAAAACTCTTATATTCCTTTTTTTCCTAAACAGGAGAAAGACGTCTTCCTTTCCCCTAAGGGAGAGGATGGGTAGGTGATTGCTGAACGATGCACGCAGGCTGGAAGGCAAGTTCCTCATTAAGAGAAGGAGAGACCACAGGAGCAAGTTAGCGAGAGCTTGTCCTTACATAGCCCATAGCACTACATGGTCTCTAGTTCCCAAACACTTGGATAGTATATTCTGTTAACAATGCTTAAAATAAATAACTTAGTATTAACAGGTACATGTTTATTAATCATTAAATAAGGAATTCCATCGGGTCCAGGGGCTATCATTGCAATTAGCAAGTGCTGAATCAAATTCCCTTTCAGTGAAAAGATCATCATCAGATTCCTCCTTTACTGTTGCAAAATTTACCATTTTCTCTTTTTCAATGTTTCTATACTGGACACCATGAGGTGCTTCACACTTACATGATACATTGGAGAAATTATCAGCCAAGGCATTGCTCACCTCAGTTGCTACAATAACATACTGATCATTCACTTTCAACACTGGTGGTGGGTTTTGGGTAAATTTGTCTTCTATCTTTTTTACTTTCTGCCATACAGAAGATGGTGGCATTCTAAAGTTCTACTTTCATGGCACGGCAGAACTTTGCTCTATATTTTTTGTAGATTATCAAATCCTCTTCTGTACGGTATCTATGTAATCAAGTCAACAATTTTCTTCTGGCTCTGTGCAGGACAGTTAGTTCTAAAAACCACCAGGGGACAGGTCATCATTTGAATAACCCTGTGGTTTTAGGAATCGAATTGACTCTTGTATTAAGAGTTCCATTCAGTAAGTCCATGGCATCATCAGTACTTTCAAACTGTTCTGCATTCACTTCAATTTCACTCAGGTCTCGAAATCTATCCCAGTCTGCCTTGTCAAGGTTCCATCGTGGCGATCTCTGCAAAGGTGGATTTTTGTTGGTGCTTATAATGATTGGTTCATGATCATTAATATGCCACTCATCTAATGTTCTCCAATGGAAATCGATAAGGCAGTTAGAGTTTGCACTTGAAAGGTCAATGCTTGACATGGTACCTGTCTGGACATGTAAGTGCATGTCCTATCCTGTATTAAGGAGTCCTACATCTTCATTTTCCACAACTGATAATATAATATTGCCCCTTGCATTTGCTATATCATCGCCCCCATAAAGGATGTCTACTATTCACATCTCTCAGAAAAAGAAAAGGTTGAGGAAGTTGTTGAATCACCTCTACTAAATCATCATACAAAATGTTATCATTTGGAGACAAGTAGAGAGAGCAGACTGTATATTTTCTCCCTATATCTGTACAACCGCTACCTAAAAAGGGGATGGGGAGAGGTAATCCTCAGCTTCGTCCCTGAGTTTACTGCAAAGACTCAAACTTCGCGGGTAGCAGATCCTAGATTCGATTCCATCCGATTAAGTCTCCATACTGTAACCGATGACCCAGATCAACTGTTACTATGCCTGGTAAGGAGTTTGAGGTATTACTTCAAAAGGACATCTGCAGATTGCCAGTGTCAACACTCTTCGACCACACAGGGAAGGTCAGGAGGAGGATCATGAACACCATCCCTGCTTGGATTCACAAGGTCAATGACCTGGCCCTGAATCCTGATCCTTCTCCAACACGTCGACCCAGAGCTCATAACGTCAGGGGCATTGCAACATACCTTTCATTCAGACGAAACTACCCTGTGGCGCAGGTACTACAAGCTGGTGTGTGGAAGCGTCAGACGACCTTCACCGCCCACTACCAGCAAGATATAACCAACAAGAACATGGAAACTTTTACCATTGGTCCTCTGGTGTCTGTACAACAATTGGTATAAAACCTCAAGCTCCTTGATTTACAAGTAGCAGAGGGTTGAGGACAAAGGTTACCCAGGATTAGTCTGAGATAAATGTTTAAGAGTGACTGGATCTTTCTTTTCTTAATTTTTCCCTCTCTTAGGGAATCGGCACCCAGGGTCCTCTGCAAAGCTGACAAAAACTATCTGCAGGCATAATTTTCCCTTGTGTAACCTACTATTGTTTCCATACTTGTTGCATTCCCATACCCTAACAAAGGGGATATTGGGTGATGCCTTGGTAACCTCTGAAGATTATAATTTGGAAGAACTCTTACCTAGACAGTCACATAGCGAGTATGACAAGTACACAGTTTGTGTAGGCTGCAGACCATGCATAGCAATGTTTTAGCGAGATGTAGGGTTTTGACAAATTATGTGCAAAACACATAAAAGGGAAAACCATGGGTCAAAGCCAAAAACCCAGGTGGCACGGACTTCCCCCCTCCTCGATGGTAAGTCATCCCATATAAATAGCGTTGGTTTATGTTTAATAATGGAACAAATGACAAATTTGGAAGTAATTTGTATTTTCCCTAACAATGCCAACTTGTAGTTACTTATACAAATTGGCCCACCAGCACAAGTCCCCCTTGAAGTCCTAACTCCAAGCAAAGTGGGTTCACAGCCCAGGTGTATGATTGAGTGTGGTAGCTACTAACACCCACCCCCAACACCTAACTAGTGGGTGGGTAGTTCACCCTCAATAAAAATCTAATGGCTCATCTTTCAGCTTCGCCGAAAGAATATTCCCTAAAAATAGCTACAGGTTTGTATAGTTAGGAAAAATACAAATCACTTCCAAATTTATCATATCTAAAAAATGCTTATGATTTTAAGACAGGCTCACTAAATAGAAATTAAAGTTTAAAAGTCTTCTTAAAATCATACTTCACCAACTGTATAGACCAACTGCATTCTTCTTATCACCACTGTTTCCTGCAATGCACTCACAACATCAAGCTGGCTCTCAACCTCTTTCTGTGCAGCCTCCACTAACATTCTGTCCACCTGAAATTTGAAAGACAAAATGAAAAGGATATACAACTGCATCAAAAAATATTACATTACATACATATCCTGAATTTTACAAAATGAAACCTTAACAAATTAAATTTAATGGGAGCATCGACACCAAATTAGACCTATAATAAACACCCTGATTCTAAACTTTGGTATAAAGGAATTTTCTTCTAATTTTTTACACAACAAATTGTCAATAAAGAATAAAAGGGAAAAGAAAAAATCAACCTAAAAGGTTACATATTATATCTTAATATTTTTTTCATTTACACACTTACGTAAAAGAAGTTTGAATTGAGCTGTTAACAACTTCAGTAGGTACACAGAATTTTATAACCTAATCGTTTCATTATATTTCAATCACCAACCTCTGAAAATTCTTTTTTTCTTGAAAAATCTTGAAAGGCAAAAATAAAACAAAATTTAAAGTTTATGTGATTGCTGTACCTCAAAATGAGTAAAGAGCAAAAAACTTATTTTTTTCTATAAATAAAGTACTTGCTCAGTGACATTGCAAATATGACTACGTTTGAGCAACTCCACCATTTCCAAATTCTAAACATACGGATGGATGTAGCAACAATTTGTTTGGAAGAACTTATCTCTATTTACTTAGATGAACGTTTCATTTATGCTAAGAACAATAATCTGATCGTTGAAATATACTTCCCTATGAGGGACAATTAGGCCTATGCATACCTAACAAGAATTCTTAACATTGTTCCTGGCACGAGAAGTATGGTGAATGCGGATCAAAATCACCTAAAAACCCATACCTATGCACAACAGTGCAGTGATTATTAACAAATCCCGAGCAACAGACTAGCTTGAGTCCGGTATCCAACTGGGCAGCTACTTTATCACTTGCATCTACACTACATCTACAACAGGCCCCAAAATAGGGGGAAAATAAAAGAAAGATGCTATAAAGCCCAAGGGGCTCCAACAGGCAAAAATAGCACAGTGAGGAAAGAAATATAATAAACTAGAAGTGAATTAGTAAGCAATTAAAATATTTCAAGAATAGTAACAACATTAAAACAGATCTTTCATATATAAACTATAAAAAATTACTTGTCAGCCTATTGAACATAAAAACATTTGAAGCAAGTTTAAACTTTTGAAGGTCCACCGATTCCGTTATCTGATTAGGAAGATCATTCCACAATTTGGTCACACTTGGAATAAAACTTCAAGAATACTGTGCAAGTTTTGAGCCTCATGATAGAAAGAGAATGACTATTAGAGTTATCTGCATACCTAGTATTACGAACAGGATGGTGCTGTCCGGGAAGGTCTGAATGTAGAGGATGGTCAGAATTATGAAAAATCTTATGCAACATGGATAAGGAACCAATTGAACAACAGAGCCAGAGATTAATATCTAGATCAGGAATAAGAAATTTAAGGGACCGTAAGTTCCTGCCCTACAAATTAAGATGGGAATCAGCAGCTGAAGACCAAACAGGAGAACAATACTTGAAACAAGGTGAAATGAAAGAATTAAAACACTCCTTTAGAATAGACTGATCCACAAAAATCTCAAAGACTTTCTCAATAAGCCAATTTTTTGTGCAATTGAAGAAGAGACAAACCTTATGCGTTTCTTAAAAGTAGATTTTAAATCACATCTTGAATTATAATAGTTATACAGTGTTAATGAAACATTATCAATGCTGAGATCCAAATGTTGAGGAGCCATTGTCCTTGACATACTGTACTTACAATCATACTTAGAGTTTTGTTAGGATTTAACTTCATGCCCCATAATTAACAACATGCAATAATTTTATTTAGATCTCTATTAAGGGATTCAGCAACACCAGATCTACATTCAGGAGATGGAATTTATGAAGAGTGGCATTATCTGCATAAGCAATGAGATCGTTTTCTAGGCCAAACCACGTGTCATGGGTATCTAATATGAAGAGTAATAGACCAAGAAAACTACTCTGAGGAACACCAGATATCACATTCATATACTCACTATGGTGCCAATCAGCAACAACAATTTGTGATCTATTACTTAACAATTCAATAGTGATGCTAAGAAAAAAACCCACCAAATCCCAACTGTTAGTTTCAAAACAAGGGGCTCATGATTAACACAGCCAAAGGCAGCACTGGAATCAAGGCCAATCATACGAACTTCCTGACCACAATCAAAGGATTTCTGTATAGCATTGGAGATCACATGCAAAATTGCAAATTAGGGAACAGATGAGTACCTTCAGCAAACCTAATTAAAGGTTTTGCCAAAAGACAGTAAAAAACTTTAGATATGTGAGTTATGGAAATTGGCCAGTGATTAGCTGAATTGAGCTACCACAAATGTATTTACATAATGGAGAAACATTACTAATTCTCCAAAGAGTGCTAAAAGAACATTTCTTGCTAACTTCAGGAATTAAGAAATCTGCAGTTTTTATATATAAAAGAAAGCAAAAGGAAAAAATACAATTTGGGTCTACAACTCCATAAGCATCAAGGTCCATTATAAGAGGTTTAATTTCATGAGATCAAAAAGCTAAACTATTTATTTTAGCCTCAGGAAAACAGGAATGGGGAAGATAAAGTTTCTCATTATTCTCCTTACTGACAAGTATGACAAATTTGGAAGTAACTTGTATTTTTCCTAACAATACAAACCTGAAGCTATTTATAGAAGATATTACTTTCGGCATAGCTGAAAGAAGAGCCATAAAACTTTTAGGGAGGGATAACCACCCCAACTACTAATTAGCGGGAGGGGTGGGGTTATTCAGCTACCACGCTCACTCTCACACCTGGTCTGAGCCCCTAATTTGTTTGCTGGCAGGACTTTCATGGGGGACAGGTGCTGGCAGGCCAATCTGCATAAAGAGCTCCAGATTTGAATCGTTAGGGAAAATGTCATTTGTTCTGTCACTATACAAACCCTCCCTATTTATAGGGGATGACTTACCTCTTAAGGAGGGTGGAAGTCTGTGCCAACTAGCTCTTATAATTTGACCCAGGGTTATCTCCTTACGATATACATCGCAAATGGTAGGAATGCTACACTTCGCAAACACCGTCATGAGTAGCGGCTTCCCCAAGCTGTGTGTTTGTGACACTGGCAATGTGACTAGTCTAGGTTTGGATTCTCAGAGTCAATAGTAATCTGAGAGTATTTAGACCTTACTCAATCCACTGCCGCACCCGCCCCCCACTAGAGATGTTCAGGACGCAGTTTTTATACTAGGTAACACAAAGGAAATGGTTCTTAACTGTTGAGGGGTGAGGTCAGCTGGGACGAGGACCTTGGTGCCGATTTCCCTAAGGAGGGGAAGGTGAAGGGAAGAAAGAAGCCAGTCCTTCTTGTTCATTAACCCAGACTAACCCGGGGGATCCTTAGCCCTCATCCTCTGCTCCTCGATCCTATGGTGTCTCCTTATTAGGTTAATCACCCTTCTATACGCGGAGTCCTCCGTTGGTCCATCATCTGGGTCACCATCCACTTCCTCCGTCCTGCAATGTGGAGTGTCGCTGACACGGGTAACTCCGCTCTGGTTAGGCTCGAGGTTAGACCTTTCAGAAAAGACGGGGGCCTCCGCCGTCTTTTGGGTTTTCAACAAGGGGACGGGCGCCTCCATGAAGGTGTTCGACGGAGGGATCCGTGCACGACGATCACCTCCACGGGCTGACTCATTGCGGCTGCCCATCCTCCGAGGCGACTCCCTCCGCTGGGCGGATTGAGACACCTTCGAGGGGGACCTACGCCTTTCCGACGGGGTCTATAGTCCGAGGCTGAAGCCGACTTGTGGCTGTCGGAGGCCCTTCTAGGAGGACTGTCTCCTGTAAGCCTGACCGCAGTGCCCGTGACCATAGTAAGGTCTTTAAGCTTACTGCGGGGTACTAGGACCCACTCCTCTTGTTCCTTCGGGGAGGCACTCCTCCTGCTCTTCCTTCGCGGGGAACGAGACCTCCTCCTGCTAGATCGAGACCTCAACGGAGACCTAGAGACAGACCGCCTTCTCCTGGATCTGTCTCTCTTCCTTCTGTGTCACCTCCGATCTTCCTCCTCCGACGACAAAGACGACCCAGCTGCAGACGAGTACGACCCCTCTCCATAACGGGAACGCGGTATGGGTGGAGCCTTGCTCAACACCTGTTGCGTACCTGACGTTGAAGGCTGCAAAAACATCTCGGGAACCGCCGACGAAGGTGCTGAAGGCGCAGACGGTCGATCCACGAATGGAAAGGAGCTGAGACCTTATTCCACCCTCAACGGCGACCTGCACGGCGTCCTTGGTAGACTCCATCCAAGGGGATCCTCCTGCGGGGAATCTTCTCTCTCTGGGGCGCCTTCCGCTGTGGAGGCGCCTGAAACATCCACCCAAGAATCTGGGGAAGAAAAAGGAACATGTTAATTCCACATGGGGTCCCCAGCCGAGACGTGCTCCCCTTGCACAAGAGCAACTTCCCGCGGACCCCCACTAAACATACCCTCAGGCCCCTCACACGCCTGAACAGACACAGACACCCCAGAATCAAGACCTTCCTGGGGAAGAAGCCCTGACTTCTTCCCCTGAACCGACTTACCTCGTCCCCTACTCTGGGTAGGGGAAGAAGAAGGGACTCTAATTGACCTTTCGCCAGCCGATGTCGCAGGAGAAGAAAGACTAGCCTTCCTGGGAGACCGCTTCGAAGACTTCTTCTTCTTAGTCCCGAACTTGAACTCACTGAACCTCGCTCCACGTAACACATTCGGGACACATGTCTGAAGGGGAGCACACTTTACCCCTACACGTGGAACAAAGGGTATGCGGGTCCACATCGGGCTTCGATAAAAACGCGCCACACGATTTCCCGGCCCTAGGCCCAGGACAACGGCGGGTATGCTCCATCTCACACTAACTCAATACCGCCAGACACAGGAACGTAGCGGAAAAAGAAAGGGAACGCAAGGAAAGCACAAGGGAACACAAGCTAAAGCGTGAAGCACAAGAGAATACAAGTTAAAGCGCGAAGCACAAGGAAGAGCACAACGTAAAACACGTGGTCACACACGCGGTACACAACACAAAGGGTCGCACTGAGAAGTGAGGAGCGTCGAGATGATATCACGACGCGACCAGAGAACTTACTGAAGGTCGCGACCCAAGCTCACCTGTGGCCTGCCTCGGCATTGCCCTCAGGGCACGTATCCTTCCGCCTAGGCCTACCATTACAGAAAACGGGAGTAGGGTAAACTACACAAAACTCTGGTCGATTGAGAGGTTCCAGGTAACTCCTATGAAAGTAGTTCGAGGTAAGTTCCTGTGTTGGAACAATCCAACTTTAATTCGTTAGCCATGGCCGAACCTTCAACCGAAGACGAGGCCGTTGATGATCCTGACCCAGAGGGTGATGCTGAGGAAATAATTTCAATCGGGAGGTCCATGGGGCTTGTCGTCGATGAGGCTGACGTCCATAACCTTATCGAGGAGCACAGGGAGGAGCTTACGACTGAAGACTTGAAGGAGTTGGAGGCAATGCAGTTGACCATCATTCAAGAAGAGCACAGCTCTAGTGGTGGCGAGGACGGGGGGGGAGACTGAAGAAACGACATCGACAGAAATAAGGGAAGCTATCGGTTGGTATGAAAACCTTACGAGATTCATTGAAAAAAAGACCCAGAAAAACTTCACAAAGGTCGTCTTCTGGAGAGTGTTAATGACAAGTGTACGAGTCATTTTAGAAATATTTTTAGGAGTCGTCAGAAACAGGCTTCTTTGGACAGATATTTCTCCAAAAGAGAAGTGTCAGAAAGAAAAGATGATATAAGTCATTCTATTAAAAAAGCTAAAAACAGTAATTTTTTAAGTTCTAAAAAAAGAAAATCATAAAAAAAATTTCAAGACGAAAATAATAAAAAAAAATTCAAAAGACGAAAATAATAAAAAAAAAGCATTTTTGATTATAAGTGTTTAATAGTAGGAATAAATTCATTATTAGGTGTACATAACATAACACTGGTTTACAAAGAAATTGAGCCAAGAACAAAAATACTCATTTATACCTAACCTGGGGGTGCTGAATTCAAATTTGAAATCCATTTTTACTCATCACCTCTAGTTTTTTTAGATATGCATAGTGTGCATTTTGTACGTACACGGTACATAAAGGCGTATATGCATTCAGGGTTAATTCTAATATTGTGAGACTTATGGCTTATTTTTTAGTTATTATGCACTAAATGTAAGTGATTGCATTACATTATATATATAATTATATATCAAGACGGATTTTGGCAGTTAGGGCAGCAGGTCTCAATCCACACTCAGTAGTGTTCTAGCAGTCATTGGAAGAGGTTGTCTCGCAGGTGCCGCAGGAGGTTGGTGTCCCTCAACTATCGTGTTACACATCTTTTGGGTAGCTAAATATTAGTACAGTGGAACCTCTACATACGATCTTAATTCGTTCCAGAAACTGCTTCGTACGTTAAAACAATCGTATGTTGGAGCAAATATTCCCATAAGAATACACTATAATTTGTATAATTCGTTCCACAGCCCAAAAACCTATAATAACTCCTTAATAAATTACTACATATAATTACACATAACAATAACATAATTGCATAATATAAAAGAAGGATCTAAAAAAGATAATTATAAAGAAATAATAAATAAAAAATGTGTTTTTATTGTCACTTTACCTTAGAGACAGGCCAACGCAGGTGTAGGAATTGCTACGCAGGAGGAGACGGACGATCGGCGAGAAGGTAGACATGGTGTTAACATGTTCTTTAAATAAATTCTCTCTCTCTCTCTCTCTTGTTCTTCTTCACTGTTGGTGTTAGAGACGTCTTAATTTTTTCTGAGAGAGAGAGAGAGAGAGAGAGAGAGAGAGAGAGAGAGAGAGAGAGAGAGAGAGAGAGAGAGAGAGAGAGAGAGAGAGAGAGAGAGAGAGAGATTAAACAAAAATGTGTTGTGTACATATGATTTTTACACGCATCAACGAGTTGAAAGACAATTAAATGTAACTAAAAAAGCAATATCAGAGAATCTGAATTCCTTTATTAACTAAAACAAATGTTGACACAAACACACTCGTGTGCATATGCACAAACACACACACACAGGTGTAGGAATTCCTACGCAGGAGGAGACACGATTGGCGAGGAGGTAGAGATGGTGACTGCGATAACGTACCGTAACTTACACTACGGCAACTTCAATCTAACTTAGCTTATTTATTTTTTCTTATTTTTATATTTCATATTTTTTACATTTTTTTTTCTTTTGATTTTTAATATTCATCACTTTCAGTGATGAGTTACGGTACGTTATTGCAGTCACCATCTCTACCTCCTCCCAGACCGTCAGTCTCCTACTGCGTAGCAATTCCTACACTTGTGTGTGTGTTTGTGAATACGCATACGAGTGTGTTTGTATCAATATTTGTTTTAGTTAATAAAGGAATTCAGATTCGCTGTTACTACTTTCTTAGTGACATTTAATTGTCTTTCAACTCGTTGACGCTGTTAAAAATCATATGTACTCTAAACACCTTTTTGTTTAATCTCTCTCTCGAATAAAAAAAAAATAGAGGTTTTTAACACTATAACGGCAAAGAAGAACAGAGAGAGAGAGAGAGAGAGAGAGAGAGAGAGAGAGAGAGAGAGAGAGAGAGAGAGAGAGAGAGAGAGAGAGAGAGAGAGCCTTACCTTATTGCCTTATTTTTTGTTTGGGTTCCCCCAGGTCCCTCAGTGTGAGGCACCTCGTATATCCACCAGAGAGTTGCTAATACATCTTCCGGTGTATTTTGCATCTTCCAGTCTTGGATGGTCTGGGATGCATCTTAGGTATTTATCGAGCTTATTTTTAAACGCATCTACGCTCACTCCTGATATGTTTCTTAGATGAGCTGGCAGCACATTAAATAGTCGCTGCATTATCGATGCTGGTGCGTAGTGGATTAATGTCCTGTGCGCCTTTCTCAGTTTACCTGGAATGCTTTTTGGCACTATTAATCTACCTCTGCTTGCTCTTTCTGATACTTTAAGCTCCATGATGTTTTCAGCAATTCCTTCTATTTGCTTCCATGCTTGTATTATCATGTAGCGTTCTCTTCTCCTTTCTAGACTGTATAGTTTTAAAAATTGCAGTCTTTCCCAGTAATCAAGGTCCTTAACTTCTTCTATTCTAGCAGTATAGGACCTTTGTACACTCTCTATTTGCGCAATATCCTTTTGGTAGTGTGGGTACCATATCACATTGCAGTACTCGAGTGTACTACGCACATAAGTTTTGTAAAGCATAATCATGTGTTCAGCTTTTCTTGTTTTAAAGTGTCTGAATAACATTCCCATTTTTGCTTTACATTTAGCCAACAGTGTTGCTATTTGGTCGTTGCATAACATATTCCTATTTAAAATTACACCAAGGTCTTTAATTGCTTCCTTGTTTGTGATTGTCTCATTATTAGGTCCCTTGTATGCATACACCATTCCTTCTCTGTTTCCATAATTTATTGATTCGAATTTATCGGAGTTAAATACCATCCTATTTATCTCCGCCCATTCATATATTTTGTTTAGATCTCTTTGTAGTGAGTTCCTATCTTCATCACAAGTAATTTCTCTACTTATTCTTGTGTCATCGGCGAAACTTCTCACTACGGAGTTTTCAACATCACAGTCTATGTCTGAGATCATAATAACAAATAGCAGTGCAGCTAATACCGTACCTTGGGGCACACCAGATATTACCTGGGCTTCATCTGATTTCTCGTCATTTGCAACCACTATCTGTTTTCTGTTTTGCAGGAATTCTTTTACCCATTTTCCTATCTTTCCCACAATATTATGCTTTCTCATTTTTTTCTCCAATATGTTATGGTCTACCTTGTCAAAGGCTTTTGCAAAATCTAGATAGATCACATCTGTGTCTTTTTCATTTATCATATTATTGTATATGTTTTCATAGTGAGCTATCAGTTGGGTCTGTGTACTTTTTCCAGGTACGAAACCGTGTTGACCCATATTAAACAAATTATTTTTGACCAAATGGTTCATTATTTTCTTTTTTATTACCCTCTCATACACTTTCATAATATGTGATGTTAGACTAACAGGTCTATAATTGCTTGCCTCTAGTCTTGATCCACTTTTGAAGATAGGGGTTATATAAGCTAATTTATGTTTAACATATATCTCGCTCATATCTATACTCTGTCTTAGCAGTATTGCAAGTGGCTTCGCGATAGTGTTTGCAGTTTTTTTTAACAAAATCGCTGGAACTCCATCTGGTCCGGCTGCCGATCCCTTTTTAATTTCGTTTATAGCCGTGACAATATCTGCTTCATTAATATCTATATCCGTTAGATATTCAACATTTTCTTCTCTCATTTCTGTTTCATTATTCTCATTCGCAATTCTTGGCGTGAACTCACTCTTATATTTTTCTGCTAATATGTTGCATATTTCCTTTTTTTCATTCGTTAGCCGTCCTTCAATTCTTAGAGGGCCTATTTCTATTCTCCTTTTATTCATCTTTTTTGCATAGGAGTAAAGTACTTTGGGGTTTCTTTTTATATTTTGAAGTGTCCTTTCTTCTAAGTCCCTTTTTTCATTTTCTTTCGACTGTATAATCTTTTGTTCTGCATTTTCTATCTTACATTTTATTTCCCTCATTTTCCACACATTTTTTTCTTTTGCAAGATTTTTCTTTCACTTTTTAATTTTCTGAAATAAGATCCTTCTGTCTCTTGGTATGCACGTCTTTTGTTTATTGTTTTTTTTTCGGTACATATTTTTCAACAATTTTCTCCAGTATTTTGTACAGAGAGAGAGAGAGAGAGAGAGAGAGAGAGAGAGAGAGAGAGAGAGAGAGAGAGAGAGAGAGAGAGAGAGAGATTTTATTTAAAGAACATGTTAATGCTATGTCTAGAGAGAAAAAGAAAAAGAGAGAGGACTTTTTTAAAAGAGCTTGTTAATGCTATCTTAGTTTTCTTTGCTTCACTTTTTTCTTTTTTTCTGTTCATCACGCTAGCCCTTCTCACAAATGATTGTCGCCAACAATCTCTTTGTCCTTTATCCCTATCAACAAAAGGCATTCTATCTCTTCCAGGGTATTGCTACGATGTCTTGTAATATTCCGGCCATATTGTTTAGCCATATCACTCACATGCACACCGCTCTCATATTTTCTATTATTTCTTGCTTCAATTCTAATGAAAGAATTGCCTTCTTCCTTTTCTCACCACTACCTGTACTGAAACTTAGCTTCTTAGGCACCATGATTATAGGCAAAATCAAAAAGGAAATGTGAGAAAAGGACGAAAATAAGCACTGTTAATAACAGACCAAACAGAGGACAACCACACGATACACACAAGAACAGAGAACAGAGCATCCGACGCTCAGTGGCGTCCCTTTTACGTGCTGCCATCTACCGGCGTAAACAAGATCTACATCGGATGTTGGAGCATTATTTTGGGTGTCGAGACAAACATTTGATGGAATTTTACTTCGGATGTTGGAACAATCGTATGTAGAGGTTCCACTGTATTACATTTTCCAATGCTCATTTTATTGCATTGCATATGATTTAGTTTCACTTTGTTATATTTTCAGATTCTCCAATGGCTTCAAGCATGTCAAAACATCGAGGATGCCTCAACAAGGCCAATTCTTTCTGCTACGTGTGTGGGGACTTCACAACAGTTGCACAGCGTCGAACCATCACTTCCCTCCTCAGAACCGCCTACTTTCACTATTTTGACTGTAAAATTGGTGATCAGGACAAGTCTTGGGCTCCACACATCTGTTGTAAACCCTGCTAAAATGGACTAACTGCATGGTTTAATGGCAAGAAAGCGGCTTTCAACTTTGCAGTCACGATGGTTTGGAGAGAGCCACGAAGCCACGCAGATGATTGTTATTTTTGTTTAACTAATATAACTGGTTTC
>NC_090731.1:95702773-95717773 GCF_036898095.1 Palaemon carinicauda | reverse complement strand
AGCATATGTATGTATGTATGTATATGTATATGTATATGTATATGTATATATATATATATATATATATATATATATATATATATATATATATATATATATATATATATAATGACTTATTTGTTCGTATATTACAGTGTAAGTTTAGATTTAATGGAAATTTCTATGATTGGTATGGCAATGGGTAATCTTTTTGTCCCTTCTTTTGTCCATCATATACGTGGTTACTTTTTACTAGCTCAGCTAGGGCCCTAATTGTAAAATCAGGATACTACAAGCCCATGGGCTCCAACAGGGGAAAATAGCCCACTGAGGAATGTAACGAATAAAGAATATAAAATATCTTATGATCAGTAACATTAAATAAATCTTTCATATATAAACTATGAAGATTTAAGTCAGCCAGTTCAACATAAAATCATTTGCAGTAAGTTTGAACTTCTGAATTTCCACTAATTCAACTGCCCAATTATGAAGATCATTCTGCAATCTGTTTACAGTTGAAATAAAGTTTTAGAATACGGAGTAGTGTTGAGGCTTAGGACTGAAAAGGCAAGATTGATTGACTGATTTAAAGTTTTCAGGCATCCAGACATCTAAGGTCATTGACGCCATGAAAAGGCAAGACTACTAGAATTAACTGTATACCTAGTAACACGTACAGGATGGTACAGTTTGGGAAGATCTGAATGCAAAGCATGGTCAGAATTTTTAAAATACCTTTTCAACATGCACATATAACTAATTGAACGATGGTGCCAGAGATCGATATCGAGATCAAGAATAAGTAATTTAAGAAGAATTTATTGTTCCAACAAATCATAATTCGATTTAGCAACCTAGGACCAGACAGGAAAACAATTCTCAAAACAAGGCAAAATGAAAAAAAATACAAAATTTACCCAGAATAAATTGATCACCTAAAATCCCCAGAGACTTTCTCAACTGCGATTAGATTGATACCTTCAGTTTGGTCCTCTTAAATTGTTTTGATATTAAGTAGATGGCGTTCTGGGTATTCTAAAAGAAAATTGCTAACATTAACTCCTTGGTTCAATCCATAAAATTTACAATAGGAACGGAAGAAATTAACGGTAATACATTTTTAGATAATTTTATGGTTTCACAAGGAGATGAATATATACTTTACACATTTAGAAAGCTAACTAATTACTTATATACAGTATATATTTCTACTCAGGTTATTCTCAAAATAGAGTATTTTTATCCCCTCTATGTTATTTATAACATATAAAATGTACAACGTTGAGTATACAGAAAAGGAGTTTATGAAAACTGAAGAAATTGCCACTAATCTCGGCTATCTCAAATATCCAAGAAATAAAAATATATATGAATGAACCTAAAAAAATTTAGTGTCAAATTAGAGAAAAGGGAGCAATGAATATAATCTTTTTTTCGTCTATGGGGACATCACTATAAATCACTAAATAGGCAGTAACATTTTTAGGGTTTGACTTTACACACAGCTCCTCCTTCTCTTCACTCTCCTCTCAAAATCAACATGTCCTTAATAAACTAAGAATAATTCTGTGTGAAAATGTTGGAACTGCATTAACTTAAGATTACTGAAAGAAAATGGCCATTAGCGATTATTTATGGCATGACTAAAATAAATTATTAACTGTACAGTATGCAGCAAAACTGGATAATTTTTTTTTTTTTGCCATCGAATAAGCCTTGTTCCTAGTTTCACTTTGCAAACAGGTGGAACTGGTATGCTCTTGCATACTGAGGAACAAAATATGTAGACAGAAATTCGGAGTCTGAATTATTACAAAAAAATCCTTGCAACCCTATGCAACTGAGAATGTAACATTCTTTGGTTTAGTATATATATATACATATATATATATATATATATATATATATATATATATATATATATATATATATATATATATATATATATATATATATATATACATACTGTATATACATACACATGACAATTTGTCCTAAATTGTATTTTTCCTAGTTATACAAACCCGTAATCCTTTATTATAGGAATTCGCTTCAGCTCAGCTGAAACAGCCGGAGAGAAAGAGAAGCATGCAGTTGTGCTGATTGGTTGGCTGGCGGTATAAGGCGGAGCTTAGCCCCCCCCCCCCCCCCCCCCCCCCCCCGCACACCCCCTGCCCGCTTTCCTCATTAAAACGCTTTAGGCTCAATGTGGAACATGAGAGGGGTGGTAGAGGCGGGGATTTATATTAAATGATTACGGGTTTGTATAGCTAGGAAAAATACAATTTAAGACAAATTGTCATTTGTTCCGAGGCGTTATACAAACCTCGTAATCATTTAACCCTTTTACCCCCAGGCTATTTGGAAATTTCCATCACTTAACCCCCAAGGTTATTTTCTTCCCAGCACAGTTTGCTGTATATATATTTTTTTTCAAATTGCTCTAACAGCCTTAATTTTCGTCATAGAGAGGTCAGGTTGGTCTCATTCTCTTGGAAAATGTCTGAAGTTTCTCAAAAAATTATCAAAAATATGCAAAATAAAATGTAAATAGCAGTTTTTTGCAAGGACGTACCGGTACGTCCATGGGGGTAAAGGGATGAGTTTTGTGAAACGTACCAGTACGTCCTTTGGGGGTAAAAGCGTTAATATAGGAAGACTCACTGGTTTGTGGGAGGTCTGCCTTTGCTGCTTGTGGACAGCTAACTGCCCGGATATAGACCTGGTCACGAATGATAGCAGAGGATTAAATCCACCCACCCCTGTCTCTTGACCCAACATGATGATGGTGGGGTCTGAGAGACAGGGAGCCGCCGCGCGATGTGTAAGAGCATCGCACAACCAGAGAGCGTGAACGTAAGACACACTCAACCCTAGGGTCAGAGTGAGTGGATGAAACTACAAAACCAAAATGCAAAGAGTTTACACATCCACCGTCTTCCCTGCCTAGCAGAGGACAGGGGGAGAATACTTGTAAACAAACTCTAGCAATATTACCTGGGAACACTTGTCTTGATATATGGAACTCCAAGGGAGGAGACAGAGAGAAAGGCATATCACCTGCAGACTGCTTTCACAATGCCAAACATACCATAAAATCAAGACAACAGACTTCCCTGTCCCAGAGGAACTGGAGAGGTCAGACAATAGCTTGAGCTGTTACCACAGGGCCGAGAACAAAGGTGTCCAAGGACTTGTGCGTAAACTCCCTCAAGTAAAAGGCAGTAAAGGTGGTCTGGCATTTCCCAATGCCAGCCTTCAGCACTTGGCCCACAGCAAGATTTCCCTTGAAAGAGTGTTTGGGGGCAATGCCCCTGATCTTGTGAGCTTTAGCCCTCGCTGGTGCTTGGACTCTTGAGGAAGTCTCATATGCCTTGCAGATGGTCTCATGGATCCAGAAGGATATCGTGTTCCTCGACACCTCCCTCTTGGTTTTGCTGGTGCTAACAAAGTCGTCAACATTCAGGTCTGAGATACAGAGTTCGCTTAAGATAGCGCCGGAGACACCTGACGGGACAGAGAAGCCTCTCACCTGAACCGCCACATCCGGTAAGGAAGGAATAGTGAAGGCCTCGAACCTGGGATCGTGGATCGCTGGGTTCTGAGTCTTGGCCACAAACTCTGGCACAAAACTCAAGGAGATCTCCTTCCAACCCTCTGCATGAGTGACATTAGAGGAGAGGCCGTTTAACTCCCCGCCTTTCTTCGCCGATGCTGAGGCTAGCAGAAAAAGCAGTCCTAAAGTCAAGTGCCTGTTTGAAGCAAGGCTCAAGGGTTTATACGGAACACGAGTAAGCGACCCGGGAATTAAGGTTACATCCCTCTAAGTTCCCTCGGGGGACGCGACTGTTCGAAGCTCTTAATGAGTGTAGAAATCCCCAGGACGTTGGGGATATCTATGCCCTTCAGAAGAACACCGTTGCAAGGGCAGACCTGTATCCTTTAATGGCAGAAACCGAATGGAGCTTATCTCTGCAAAGAAAGACTAGGAAGTCTGCGGTCTGAGTCAGAGAGGCTCCGACTGGAGAGATACCCCTTCCACTACACCAATCACAGAAGACCAACCACTTCCCCTGGTAGACTGAGGAGGAGGATCTTCTAAGGTACCCTAACATGTCTCTCGCAGCAAGTCGCGAAAAGCCTCGCGTTCATAGGAGATGCTGGATAGTCTCCACATGTGAAGTCTGAGCGACTGCACTGCCTAATGGTACTTGTTCGACAAGGGTTGCCGAAGGAGATTGGGCCAGTGTGGTAGCTCTCGCGGTGCCTCGACCAGGAGCGACAACAGATCGGGAAACCACACCATGTGTGGCCATATTGGAGCAATGAGAGTCATCCTGAGTCGTGGAGCTACTAGGACCTGGTACAGGACTGTGCAAAGCAAGCAAAAAAGGGAGGGAAACGTGTAGCAATCCAGTAGATCCCAAGGATGTTGCAGTGTGTCCTCAAACGCAGCCGCGGGATCTGGTACTGGAGAGCAGAAAACAGCAAGCTTGGCGTTGTGCCGTGTTGCGAAAGGTCGATGCATGGTTCTCCCCAGAGGTCGAGTACTCTACTCGTGACCCAAGGGTGAAGAGATCATTCTGCACATATTAACTGTCTCTGTGACTTAGGGAGTCTGCTCAAACACTTCTCTTGCCTGGAATATACCTGGCTGACAAAGTTACGCGTTGACTCTGCCTACAGAAACACCTGCCTCGTCAACTGCTGCAAGGGACGTGAGAACGTGCCCCCTTGCTTGTTGACGTGCGCGACCAAGGACGTGTTGTTGCTCATCAGCACTACCGAGTGCTCTCTCCAACGGGCCTGGAAATGGAAGAGTGCTCTCGAGACTGCCATCATTTCCAGCACGTTGATGTGCAGGTGTTTCTTCTCTTCCGACCACACACCTGACACAACCAAGTCGTCCAGGTGTGCACCCAAACCTTCCGTGGACGCATCTGTGAACAGACGGAACTGAGGTGGAGGAGGGTTTATGAGAAAACCCTCTCATGAGGTTCTCTTCGTTTAGCCACCAAAGGAGATCCTCCCTTACCTTGCGTTCCATGAAGACCGGACGAGAGGGAGGATCGGTGGCTGCCGACCACTGCTCCTTCAGACACCACTGAAGGGAGCGGAGATGGATCCACCCGAAAGGATAAGCTTCTCCAGTGAGGAGAGGCGACCTAAAAGAGCTTGCCACTGGAGGGCTGGAATGCAGAGTCAATCAGCATTCGCAGATACTTCACCTTTTGCTTGGGAATGAGGTTCGACTTCTCGCAGTTCACCACGATCCCCAGATCGCGACAGACTGCCAGAAGAGAGTCTCAATCCTGACTCAACTGCTCCTGCGAGGGAGCGAGAATCATCCAGTCATCGAGGTACATGCGGATGCCCCTCGAGTGGGCCCAAGCTGCTACCGTTGTGAACACTTGCGTGAACACTTGGGGAGCTGTGCACAGTCAGATGCACAGTACTTTGAACTGGTACACCGTGCCCTGGAAGGTGAATCGAAGGTACTTTCTAGACGACCGATGAACTGGTACTTGAAAGTACGCGTCCATCAAGACTATTGAAAGCATAAAGTCGTACTGCCTGATGGCTAACAGCACAATGCGAACTGTTAGCATCTTGAACGCAGTTTGCTGAACAAACTTGTTCAATGGCGAAAGGTTGATGATCGGTCTCCAGCCTCCAGGTGATTGATCGTGTACGACTTCTAGCGCATCCTTCTCCAACATTTCCTGGACCTCCGCCTCCAAGCCCAGAGCCATCAGGGATGTTGGAGCGTATGTGTGGAATGCTATTGGAGTGGAGGATAGGGGGGGGGGGCCGATGAAGCACGAATAGGAGTTTGTACCCTTCGTGAAGAGTCGACACTACCCATTCCGTGGCCCTGAGGTGCTGCCACATCGCCCAATGGCGCAATAGGCATCCTCCTTCCCTCCACAGCATGGGAAATGGAAAGCCAATCTCAGCGTTTTCCTTTCCCTTGCTTGCCCCGGTTCTTTCCCCGATGTGGCGGAGCTCCCGAGGGAGGCTGAGAGGTCTGTTTGGGGACAGAACCCTTCTGAACAGGAGAAGGTCTCGGCTGCACAGGAGCAGCAGGAGCACGGCCAGTGGTACTCTTGCCACCTCCGGTGGGCTTGGCCTGACTCGGCCTGGCTGCAGACGGTTTCGCGGAGTCAGGTCCCTTGAAACTCACAGCTTGCGCCTGGTGGATAATGGAGTCCTCCGAGTCGAGGCGCCATTTATCCCGCGCGGCCCGAACTTCCTCTGGTGGAAAGAGAGAAGTTGCAGCTCTAATAAGAAAGTTCCTGAGTGCCAGGGTCTCTCCTGAACCAATCTATCTCGCCAAACGAGTGGCTACTGCCTCACGTTTTTTGAGGATCAGATTGGCATACTGGTCCAAGAGAGAAGCAACAGGTTTCCCACCAGACAAAGCCAGGTTCCTGTACTGCTCCATGTGTTCGGGGTTAGCAAGCTTGGTGTCCCGCGCGAACACTGTGGCCGTACCACACCAGTAGTCGTGCCACGAAGCAGCCTTGAGAGCAGCTACAGAGATGGACTCCACAGTTGAAATCTCAAGAGGCCGAGAAGACCACTCTCTGGGATTCCAAGCTCTCGACCGAGGAACCCCCAGCAAGCACTCTGACCGCAGGGTCGAGAGGGAGAGGACAAGACACTGAAGACTCTGTGACATAGTACCTCTTCTGTCGCTGGAGTGGTTGAGGGAGAAGCTTGTTCGAACCTTGGCCTAAGCGAGTCACCAGGTCCTGCGATCTGGTTACTCACTCGGTCCAATGCTCAAGCAGCCTGTCTCAACCAGGGTAGTGCCTTCGGGAGCTCCACATAGGATCTCCAAGGCTGTACACTTATCTCAGACACTACCGCAGGAGGAGCCCTGAGGCCATTAATCTCACGCATGGGGTTAATGACCTCTAGAACTGCGACTACACCTCGGGATCTTCCGTCTCCACGGCCGATGAAGCCGCGGAAGTGGCTGATCCCTCGGTCCCGCTACATCCATAGATGTAGGGGAAGCGACATGCTGCACGAGTGATGACATCCCTTATGAATACCCTTGCTCTGGTCCTAGGGCTGAACCAGGCGCGTATTCAGGAGTCAAGGAAGGTTCCTGGGAGGGTTCATCCCCGACAGAATGCATCGAGGTTCCCACTGTGACAGAGTGAGTGACTGGTCGCTGCGAGCTCCACGAAGCTCCCGAAGAAGCTTGAGCGCGAGCGGGATCGCTGGGAACTGCAGCGCTCACAACAGAAGGTATAGACTGGTTAGTCGCGCGAGTGGTGCGCGCAGCCTAACCTGTTACAGGGACAGAAAACATGGGGGTTGGCTGCATCTCTCGCGGCTGATAAGCGCGACAGCTAGCCTGATCGTGCACGACCGGCCCCCATGCCACGGGCCGATTCCATGCCACGGGCCGATTCCATGCCAGGCCCGAGTCACGCGGGTTGAGTGCGCGACTGTCTGGGCCTGCTCCCTGCTCACGCGACACAAAAGTCGCTGAGCTGGTCCGCGTGGCTACCCCCCATGGGGGTAGTCATGCGAACCACGGATTCTTCATGAGACCACAGCTGAGATTTCTCGTGCTGAAGCCAGGAGTCTCCTTACCCCGCTCAAGAGCGGTTCAATTCGAGTCTGAGCAGTAGATCGGGAGACCGAGGACCCCGTCACCATGCTCTGGGAGACAATACCTACGCCCTCGAGCGCGGTTGTCGTGCATGGAGGCCTTGCGCGAGATTCACCGTGAACAATCCCACAAGTGCGGGGATCATGGGAATCTCGCACATCGCCCTCATTCTCTGGAGGAGAAGAGGTGTCTCGGGGCGCCATGTCCCTTCAACTGCGACTAGCCTTCCTGGCCCTCTTCACTTTCCTCTTCTTCCCCTTCCTCTTTCCCCTGGGGGAGAAGAGTCAGAGTCAGAAGATGAAGACGAAGAGGAGGAGGACACTGGACGAGGATGAACAACCTGAGCCATGTCTGTAGGAAGAGCCGTGGTCGGTGAACATGGTGAACCTGAAGAACATATTGAATCAGCAGGAGTTTGGCAGATCAGTCGTTAAAGAAATCTGTGATTAGAACCATACTCTCCCTTATTTTAAAAGGGAGTCCTGCAATTATTTTACCCTTGGAAAAAGTTTGCATTTTGCCAGGAACAAATGCTTTATCAGGTACATAGTCAACAACAACAGGGGCATCAGTGAACATGGGAGTCGATAAAGTTAAAACCCAGGGTTTCCAGGTTTCCTAAGTGAAAAAAGGCCAACTTTGATCAACTGTAGCTTTAAGAAGTTGAAAAAGGCCAAAGGTATAGCCTTTAAGGCCAACCATTTATGATATTGCTAAAGGCTAACCAATTTCAAATAAAAAGAGGCCAAATTTGATGTCTTTAGCTGAAAAAGGCCAACCTGGCAACCATGTTAAAAACTCAATTACATTCACGTGTTCATCAACAATCGTATCATTCAAATGACGTTGTTGAAGCTCGTCCGTCATATTTAAATGGCGTTTTAACAAATTTAAGTCAAGCTTACCTGATAATCCGAGACGCCCAAAATTCCCCCTTCTTTCCGCGTAACGTGTCGTCATCGGTAACAGCAATCTGTCGGGTGTCTCTCGGGATCGCCGAAATAGCGTAAGCGCTAAGGTCAACCACTCCCCCGGCGAAACCTGAGAAAATCCCAACAGACTGAGAATCCGGGCTTCCCAAAATGGCGGCCAGGATTCACACTACGGCAAGGAGAACCTTGAGAGCAAGGTTTTCCCCTGCATGTCGAGCAGAGCGTGTGCAGGTCTACAGAAAGTGCCGAACGCCACCCACTGCAACGCCCGCCATGGCCTGCACAACATCGCATTTAAAGAGTAACTTTCTCCTTCATGACAAAGACTAATCACTAGTACACAAGCACAAGAGAGGGCACATGGCTGTAACGTAAAGAGCGGTGAGTAGGTAACCATCCACATTGAGCCAAAGCAAGTGAATGAGGAAAGCGGGCTGGCGGTGGGGGGGGGGGGGGAGCTAAGCTCCACCCCATACCACCAGCAAACCAATCAGCACAACTGCCTACTTTTCTTTCTTTCCGGCTGTTTCAGCAGAGCTGAAGCGAATTCCTTTATCAAATGATTACGAGGTTTGTATATCACGTCGGAACAAATATATATATATATATATATATATGTTATATATATATATATATATATATATATATATATATACAGTATATACATATATGTGTGCATACATAATTATATAAATGCAGAGTAAAACGTATGGAAGAAATAAAAATACACGGTGAATCATGACCTGTTTCGTCTCACGACATCATCACATTCTAAAGAAATCTATGGCCATTTCCTCCCATGTATTTTTCAAAACAAATGACATCCTCATCGTGGTAACATATTTAATCAAAACACTCAAATCGTATATTGTATAATTATTCATACATATTCAAAATTATAAACAAACCAGAGATGTAAGTATGAGGCAATATAAGTCCATTCTTATATAGAATTTTATCGTTGAAAAATATCATATCATTAAAAAAATAATTCTGGAATGATATTTAAGAACAAAAATTAAAGATATAAGTGTAGCACGAATCGCTATCACCGTAATTCCATTTGACTGTTCAGGCAACTGCCTGTTTGGATAAAAGGTATTTGGGAAAGAGGGCATCAAGATGGAGAAAAAGATAAACAGAGCCCTATACTCTAAGGACAACAATTTATGAATTTGGGACGTGAAATCACTTATTTTTGCTTATGTCCTTTTGTGTATAAAGCAAAATTTAGTTAAGGTCTTGGTTTCAAAACTTCCAATAAATTATTATATAATTTCTTAGGCGATAGTCAACACTACCTACATATATAGCTCTAGCCTCTTGAGAGATTTCTTCAAGAGAAGAAATAATGCTAAAACCTAAGTAAAATAGATAGATTGTAAGTCATCTTTACTATTAGAAATATAATTAATTCTACCTCTCTTTTAATTTACTTTTACTTTACTAATGGAAGATTATAATCAGGTCAGACATGTTCAACCACAGCTATTAGTGCAGACTCTACAATAACAATTTATCTCGAATAATAATAATAAAAATAATAACAATAATAATAGTATGGCTCTCGAATCTGGGCCTATGCTATGGTAGCACCAATATATATCTACATTAACTCTTGTAACTTATATAGCATGTCGGGAACCAGTCACTATGGCACTCAACCACTACAGCCCCATTCACTTCGGCCCTAGTCACTACGGCCTCTCTCACCGTCAACCCTAGTCACTACGGCCTCTCCCACCGTTAACCCTAGTCACTGCAGCCTCCCAAGATGGTGGCATAAATATAAAAACTACAGTGGTACCCCTCTCTCTCTCTCTCTCTCTCGCCAGCGCCTTCCACCCATACACCTCCGTTGCCGGTCCCTGCCGGTCATAAGATAAGAATGGCAGCCCAAGGGAGGACTGAAGACCACTCCAAAGTAAATGGATCTTCTGCCGGCAGCTGGTCCTGCTGACACAGCTATCCCAGAGCTCTGTGTCCGATAGGAAAGCTGAACGACTAGGCCATACAAACAGAAGCCTAAGCCGGCCCTACAACCTGCCGGCAAGCGGTGAGATTGCAGGACGACGGCCAAAGGGATGTGATGGCTAGGCCATCACTAAAGGACAGAATGGGGAGGGAAAAAGGGTCCTGTATAAGGTGTGAGAGGAGCCGGCAGTATGCCGGTCCTACTGCACCTTGAGGAAGCTCTGTTTCAGTATCGGCGCCATCCTAGGCGGACAGAGAATTCATTCCCCACCCTAGGGTCTGCCAATACAGTAAGGGGGCCAGCAATCATCTAGCCGCCACCCTTAATTATAGAGAAACAGAGTTCCAGTGCTGGCGCCATCCTAGGCAGCAGAATAATCTCTATTCTTCAGCCTAGGGTCTGCGAGCACAGGACTAGTCGACTAAACCACAGGGAGAAGGGGGAATCACATGACCCCTTCAAGTGCAGTCTAGGGAGGCAAAGCCTCCTATGCCAACAACCAAAACCCGACAGGGAAATATATTCACCCTGTCGACCAGTTGCCAGCACATGACAAGTACTCTGAGGTTCTGGCCTAAACCCAAAGCTTACCATCTGCAGCTAGGGGAAGGGGCAGAAAAAACCCTAGCCTAGTCTTGCCTGAATGATAACTCGAGGCAAGACCAACTAGGATTGTAGCCTTACGCTACACTCAGAGGGAATGAGGGATTACCCTATATACGAGGGTAACCGGGGAGATTGAATGAAAGTATACTAAAGCCCCTAGGCTACTAGCCTAGTGACAGTGAGATCGACTACCTAACTCATCGAAGCTCTCTCGTATACTATTTTAGAAGAGGAAATTTTATATGTAATCAATATATCTTACATGTATAAATTGCCTAATATCTTCATTTAAATTTATCAGCACCAGGAACACTTATTATATCATGCAAGAAAGTAAACTATAACGCCTAGGCTAGGAAGCCTAGCGTAAACAAGATCGGCTACCTAAATCGCCGAAACTAATGTGAATACTATCAGCATAATATAATCAATTCCTAGCAATGAAGACTAATCATTTTTATTTAAGCGATTATACCGGGAAAGTCGTTCTGCTAACTTAATAACTCATGCGTTATGAACAACAGCACCGAAGACGCCTCCGGTCCAGGCAATAGTACTGCCAAAAAATTAGTTTAATTCGATTCAATTTTTTACTTTACGGCCAGAGCTAAATTTATACAGCATAAGAATCAAATACTCAACTTTTCAGAGGCAGAAGAGGCTGGAGATTACGTAATAAATCCAAATTATGAGAGAGCACTGGGAAAACCACCGAGCGAGATCGCTACAGAAAAAGAAATAAAGATGGCGGCGATTATGGCGCCATCAGTGTACTCAAACAGAGGAAAGGAACCTTATCAACAGCTCCTCTTTTATTTTGCCACTTTTCCCCCTCGAAGCATAAACGCTATGCGGGGTGCAGATTGCTATGTGGCGTGTCAAGAATACGTCCCGATATTATGCGATATCCTAAAAGGAAACTATAAGGATATTCGCGCCAGGAGTTAGAATTCTGGAGACCTTGAGTTAAATTCTCTGGGAATATCACTGTAGTCAAATATACCCTAGGAAGCTACTTAAAGGAACCTTCCATCAAGACGACATGGCCTGAGCCCAAAAATACGATTCTTCCCTTCCTGTTGCAAAACTTAAATTTTCTTTTCTTCAATGCTCCTGTACTGGTGACCAGGAGCTGCTACACTCTTGCACGATACATTTGAAAAATGGTCAGCCAAGGCATTGCTAACTTCATTTCCTTCAGTCACATACTGACCATTCACTTTCAACACTTATGGTGGGTTCGGGGTATATTTGCCTGTAATCTTTTTTATTTCTCTCCATACAGAAGATGGTGGTGTTCTACTATTAATGGAAGAAACAAAAGCCACCCAAGATTGGCGTCTGGCTTCTTTCATGGCACGACGGAACTGTGCTCTACACTTTTTGTATGTTATCAAATTTTCATCCGTACAGCGTCTATGCAATCTAGTCAAGAGATTTTCTGGTGGCTCTGTGCAAGGCTGTTAATTCTGAAGACCACCATGGGACTGGTCGTCTTTTGAATAGTCCTGTGGTTTTGGGAATCGAATTGATTCCTGCTGTATGGAGAGTTCCATTCAGTAGGTCTATGGCATCATCAATACTTTCAAACTGTTCTGCCCTACCCTCGATTTCACTTAGTTCACGAAATTTAACCCAGTCTGCCTTGTCAAGATTCCATCATGGTGATCTTTGTAAAGGCAGACCCTTGTTGGTGTTTATAATGATTGGTGCATGATCACTAGTATACCAATCATCTAATGTCCTCCAATCAAAATTAAGAAGGCAGTTAGAGCTTGCAATTGAAAGGTCAATGCATGACAAGGTACCTGTCTGAACATGGAAGTGTGTGGGCTCTCCTGTATTAAGGAGTCCCACATCCTCATTCTCCACAATTGATGAGATAATATTGCCCCTTGTGTTTGCCAAAACATCACCCCATAAAGGATGTCTACCATTCATATCTCCCAGTAAGAAAAAAGGTTGAGGGAGTTGTTGAATGACCTCTATTAAATCATCATATAAAATATTATCATTTGGAGGTGATTACAGAGTGCATATGGTATATTTTCTCACTATATCAATTTGTACAACCACTGCCTGCAGGGGTGTACGAATAGAAATAGGTATTTGGGGAACATCTCGACGAACGTACATGAAACTTCCGCCATGGCTCCCTGCTTGTTGATTATATGGTGTTCTATAGCTAACATACTCTCGAGGACTAGGAGTATTAGCATCAACCTTACTTTCCTGTAGACATAATATTATAGGGGAATGTTCATGAATTAGGAGCTTAAATTCTTCATATTTGGCCCTTAAACCCTGACAATTACATTGCAAAATAGAGGAGAAAACTAAGGATTACTTCTGGAAGACATCTTTGCTGAGGTCTTCCCATTAGCAGTTTTTAATCTAACATTATTTCCGGTAGGTTTCTTCAGAGATGGTCTTATTATGTTGGGTTTTACGTTTGAGTTTTTCTTTGTATCCTTTTGATCTATTCAATGAGGCAGATAGTAGACCTCAACTTGAATTTCTAATTTATTCAGGTTATCTTCTGGTTCAATAGAAACATTAACAGACAAAACATCAAATTTATTTGATGTCATAACCTTAATGTTTCTAATGGAGGGGGGAGAGAGAGATGGAGGTCTCTCTTTTTACGATTAATAGATGGTGGGATTCTAGGTTTTTGCACCTTTCCCACTACAGGTGCATCAGGTAAGTTGGTCTTAAGTGGAACCTCCATCAAATCAGGCAAGGATTTGGCCTGTGAGAGGTTTGTACTAATTTTTGTAAAGGGGGATGAGGGTTGTACAAATATGGGCAATGCCTTAGTGTTCATACGCCGTTGTAAAGACTCAGGAGGTAATATGCTTATCTCGTCATTTGACATTTTATCAGATGGTATATTTCTTCTTCTAGAGATATAGGCAGTACTAGGTGGGTTTGATTTTAATGCCTTAGCATAGCTATTTGATTTATTCAATAGTCTTTTGGCATGTCCCACACTTATTTGTTCCAAACTAGATTTGTTAAGGGCAGCTTCTTCCGACTTATACCGCTCGCAGCTCTTGTCTGTGGATTTATGACTCAAGTTGCAATTTAAACACCTCTCTCCAAGTGCACATTCTCCATGGTAAGATTTGGAGCAAATACCACATATTTTCTCATATTTGCAAACCTTAGACGGGTGTCCAAATTTAAAACAATTAAAACACTGCAGTGGCTTCTGCTTGAATGGTCGTACTTTAATTATTTCGTTTTCAATAGTAATAGGGAATGGTACATCAGCATCCTGGAAAGTAAGGATTATCATTGATGTACCTGGGACTTTGTGAACTTTCCATACATTTAGTGGATACATGGCAGGTATCTCCTTCGCTGTAAATTCATACAGATCTCTGTTAAAAACTAACCGCCTTCCGTAGCTAAAATTTAGGTGGGGTTTGACATCTAACTTAATGTCATTATTACTTGTTTTCATGTTGGACAGTATTACAGACTGTGTACTGGATTTGGCATGGATAAGAAACTATTTTTTCCAAAACGAGATATATCACCTGGTGCAATAGTTCCTACTTTATTCTGAATCAATTTGCACATTTTAAAATAATTCCCTGTAACCCCTTTTGATTCAGCTATAAGCCACATCGGTGGTTTTGGCTTCCTCTGGGAGGGCATAACTAAATCTGCGTCTTTTTCCAATCGATCGGCAGGCCTATACACATCCAAATCTTTTGGTACCTTATCGCAGAGAGCAGCCGCAACATTCAAGTAATTAATTTTAATATCATTCAAGTTGCTTATTGCACTAAATGCTTCGTGATAACTACTGGAAGATATCTATGCATCCTAATTTTCAGCTTCAAGTTTCATCCTTATTTCTTTTA
>NC_090731.1:95685273-95697773 GCF_036898095.1 Palaemon carinicauda | reverse complement strand
AGCAACTCTGATGCAGCATTCTTTGCCAGTGAATCTGCCTTCTCATTCCCAGACACACCTGCAGGTGCTGGAACCCAACAAAATCAAACTATTATACCTCTCCGTCCAATAATAAAAAGCCATTCTAAAATCTTTAAAACTAGAGGGTTATTAGAATTAAAAACTTCTATAACTTGAAGGACACTCCTTGCATCACTAAAAATTGTAAAATTACCCTCCTTCTCCAACACTATTTTCTTAATAGCGGTTAATATGCCATACAGTTCGGCAGTAAATATCGAAGCGGTTAGAGGAAGTGCACCTCTACAATTAAAGCTATTACTATGTACTCCAAATCCAACGCCAGCATCAGATTTGGAGCCATCAGTATACATAAAAGTTGATCCTCTATGTATTTCAACATGTTCCATAAAAAGAGACCTGGCTTCTAGGTCTGTCATATTCCTCTTAACTTCAATAAAGTATTTACAAAAAGATATCTCTGGTAATTTCCATGGAGGCGTTGATGATACCTTGAATGGAAGTACCTTACTTCCAATTATATCCAGACTGTTTAACAATTGTTACACCCGAAAGCCATAGGGTTGAGGAGATTTTGGGAGCAACTCAGAGTACGTTGGGTGCCTTACAAGGATTGCAGTCTGAAAGGCTAAAGAATTTGGGAGTCTTTGCAATCTAAATCCAATACCGAATAATGGAAGACATTCGGTAAAGGTCCAGAGGCAACTCTCTAGCATCAACAAGGGGACTTGGGATAGGTGAGGTTCTAAACACTCCTGTGGACAATCTAATACCAGCATGATGTATTGAATCTAATATCTTTAATCGGCTTGGGGTGGCTGAGGAGTATATTTCACATCCATGACTAATTTTGGAAAAAATCAAGGCCTTGTATAATTTTCAAATAGTATTGCAGTCTGGCCCCCATGATGTATGGGACAATACTTTTAAAAGATTCAGATCCTCAACAAATTTAGCTTTCTACGCTTTTAGGTGAGAAACCCATGTAAGCCTACAATCAAATATTAAATTAAAAAATTTAGCTTCCCCTACACATGGGATACGTTGACCTTTAATGTATATATCCGGGACTGGGTGTGCTCCCCGGATACGACAGAAATGTACAATAGTAGTTTTACTTGTCGAGAACTTAAATCCAATCATATCGGCCCACTGAATAATTTTGTCAATTGAGAGTTATAGTTTTCTCTCAACCATTGCCATTCTAGCTCCAGCAAATGATATGGAGAGATCATCCAAAACTAATGTTGAGAGAACATCCTGGGGAATGGCTGAGGATATCCTATTGATTGCTAGTGCAAAAAGGGTTACACTCAGCACACTACCCTGAGGAACTCCTTTTTCCTGGCACTTACTCTCTGATAGAGTTTCCCCCACTCTCACTTGAAAAACTCTATGTGAAAGAAATGCCTGAATAAATAGTGGAAGCTCTCCTTTCACTCTAAATTCATGAATTGTTTTAAGTATACCATATCTCCAAATGGTATCATATGCCTTTTCAAGATAAAAAAAAAAAAGACTGTCACATGGTGCTGTTTGGAAGTAAACGCTTCACAAATAGAGGACTCAAGTCGTATCAACACATCAGTCGTTGAGTGCATTTTTCTGAATCCACATTGAATCGGTGATAAAATACTTTTTTCAAGGTACCAAATCAGTCTTGCATTGACCATCTTCTCCATGATTTTACATAAACAAGATGTCACTGCAATAGGTCGGTAGCTTGCTGCTAAAAACTTGTCCTTACCGGGTTTTAAAAAGGCTAAAATAATGGCTAGTTCCCAAACACTTGGATAACTATGATCATGCCAGATACTATTAATAAGGCTTAAAATAAATAATTTTGTATTAAAATGTACATGTTTAATCATTGCATATGGAATTCCATCGGGTCCAGGGGCTGTATTGTTACAATTAGTAAGAGCGGAATCATATTCTCTTTCAGTAAAAGGAGAATTATATGATTCCTCCCTTCCTGTTGCACAATTTAAAATTTTCTTTCTTCCTCGCTCCTATACTGATGACCAGGAGCTCCTTCACACTTGCTGGATACATTTGAAAAATGTTCAGCCAGGGCATTGCTAACATCATTTGCTTCAGTCACATACTGACCGTTCACCTGACACTGGTGGTGGGCTCGGGGTAAATTTGCCGGCAATCTTTTTTATTTTCCTCCACACAGCATATGGTGGTGTTCTACTGTTAATGGAGGAAACAAAAGACACCCATGACTCTGATAGAGTTTCCCCCACTCTCACTTGAAAAACTCTATGTGAAAGAAATGCCTGAATAAATAGTGGAAGCTCTCCTTTCAATCCAAATTCATGAATTGTTTTAAGTATACCATATCTCCAAATGGTATCATATGCCTTTTCAAGATCATAAAAGACTGTCACATGGTGCTGTTTGGAAGCAAACGCTTCACAAATAGAGGACTCAAGTCGTATCAACACATCAGCCGTTAAGTGCATTTTTCTGAATCCACAATGAATCTGTGATAAAATACTTTTCTTTTCAAGGTACCAAATCAGACTTGTATTGACCATCTTCTCCATGATTTTACATAAACAAGATGTCACTGCAATAGGTCGGTAGCTTGCTGCTAAAAACTTGTCCTTACCGGGTTTTAAAAAGGCTAAAATAATGGCTAGTTCCCAAACACTTGGATAACTATGATCATGCCACATTCTATTAATAAGGCTTAAAATAAATAACTTTATATTAAAATGTACATGTTTAATCATTGCATATGGAATTCCATCGGGTTCAGGGGCTGTATTGTTACAATTAGTAAAAGCGGAATCATATTCTCTTTCAGTAAAAGGAGAATTATATGATTCCTCCCTTCCTGTTATAAAATTTTAAATTTTCTTTTCTTCCTTGCTCCTGTACTGATGACCAGGAGCTCCTTCACACTTGCTGGATACAATTGAAAAATGTTCAGCTAGGGCATTGATAACATCATTTGCTTTAGTCACATACTGACCATTAACCTGATACTGGTGGTGGGTGAGGGGTAAATTTGCCGGCAATCTTTTTTATTTTCCTCCACCCAGCAGATGATAGTGTTCTACTGTTAATGGAGGAAACAAAAGACACCCATGACTCTGATAGAGTTTCCCCCACTCTCACTTGAAAAACTCTATGTGAAAGAAATGCCTGAATAAATAGTGGAAGCTCTCCTTTCAATCCAAATTCATGAATAGTTTTAAGTAAACCATATCTCCAAATGGTATCATATGCCTTTTAAAGATAAAAAAAGACTGTCACATGGTGCTGTTTGGAAGTTAACGCTTCACAAATAGAGAACTCAAGACGTATCAACATATCAGTCGTTGAGTGCATTTTTCTGAATCCACATTGAATCGGTGATAAAATACTTTTCTTTTCAAGGTACCAAATCAGTCTTGCATTGACCATCTTCTCCATGATTTTACATAAACAAGATGTCAATGCAATAGGTCGGTAGCTTGCTGCTAAAAACTTGTCCTTACCGGGTTTTAAAAAGGCTAAAATAATGGCTAGTTCCCAAACATTTGGATAACTATGATCATGCCACATTCCATCAATAAGGCTTAAAATAAATAACTTTGTACTAAAATGTACATGTTTAATCATTGCATATGGAATTCCATCGGGTCCAGGGGCTGTATTGTTACAATTAGTAAGAGCGGAATAATATTCTCTTTCAGTAAAAGGAGAATTATATGATTCCTCCCTTCCTGTTACAAAATTTAAAATTTTCTTTTCTTCCTTGCTCCTATATTGTTGACCAGGAGCTCCTTCACACTTGCCGGATACATTTGAAAAATGTTCAGCCACGGCATTGCTAATACTGTGGAGGATTAATTTTTGTTTTATTTTTATTTTTTTTGTTTGCCAAATCCTGAGAGAGAGAGAGAGAGAGAGAGAGAGAGAGAGAGAGAGAGAGAGAGAGGTAGTTATTGTATTGATTGTTTGTTGTGAGCAAGACTGTTGGTTTAAATGAGGTTGTTCGTTTACTTTTAGCTAGGTTAGGAGAGAAGTAAATGTTTCGGAGCGAATGCTTTTTTTGATTGACTGCGTCCTGAGGCAGTTGTGTGAGTGCTGGATTACTATTGTATTATCATTCTTTATTACCAGCGTTGGAAGTGATTATTGGTTTTCTAAGTAAGTACAGTTTTGTTTATATTTGCTTGTCGTGATTGTGAATGATAGGAACAATTTATTATTTATCTTTGATTATAGTGCGATAGTTAAGTTAGTTAGGAGTGTTCGTAAGTGTTTTTCTTTTTTATTTTGGCAGGCCGTGATTCCTCCTTTGGAGAACTTATTTTTTTTGAATGCCGATCTTGAGTTGACGACCTGGCCTGTAAGAGATTGTGTTTGGACTGCTCATTTGATTGCACAACCGTTGATGACCTGGCCTGTTTAATAAGATTCCGTGCTGGTTATTGATGATGATGATGATGATGACGACCACTAATTGACTGTTCAGTTCACTTGACGAACTGCATATAGTTCCGTTTGCCACCGATTAGTGAGTGTGCCAAGGAGTGATCGGTTTGTGTGCGGAGACAGTTTCCACATTAATAAATAAACAATTATAAACATATTTGATAGTTTGCCATAAAAGACAGTTGGCTTTGTGTTGAGGACAGTGTTGATGTCCCATAAAATATAATAAACATTTTGGTTGTGGTCGAGATTAGTTTTAAGTTTGTTAGGGTTATTTTGGTTTATTTGAACGGTGTTACAGTTATTTGAATGGTTTTTAGTATTAAGTGATTGTTATAGTTAGTAAGAAATAAATAGTTTTAAGGTTATGTTTTGTTTTGTTTTTGTCCTTTTGTCCAAGAGTCCCGCTGCTGATAACGTAAGGGGAAAGGTTGTATTGAGGAAACATTGGTCTGTTTAGAGTGATTCAATGGTGTGGGGTTTTTTTTTGCAACATCCCGCCACATTATTTTGGCGCCCGAACAGGGACTGCCGAGGTGGGATTGGAAGCTGGACTGTTGGACAAAGGACTGAATTAGGATTAGGAATTAGATATAAGGTTGATGAAAAATAGATGCGCAATTACAGGTTTTGGAGGAGGAATTGCGGCATTATAAAGAACGGGAGCAGATGTGGATAGTTGAGAAAGAGAGGTTGCTAGTGGAGAATGAGAGGTTGAACTGGGAGAATGAGGCGATGCAGAAGGAGCTTAGGGAGTTGAAGGGAACTGTAGAGAGAGTGGAAGAATGTTTTGAGATGAGGATGAAAGAGAATGAGGAACGAACGGAGAAACGATTGGAAGCTATGATGGGGCAAGTCATGGGGATGATGAAAACTTTAATGGGTGAAGGTGCAGTCGGAGGAGTGTCCTCAGCTTCGGGTAATGGGTTGATAGTGGATGAGAAGGCTAAGGTTAGTGATAATGGGAAAGGAAGTGATAGTGATAGTAATAGTAATAGTGATAGTGAGATTGAAGATAAGGGAATTAGGCATAGTAAGGATGAACCGAAATGTGATAGGAAGAATGAGAAGAAAGCTAAAAGTGATGTAAAGAAAGAGAAGGAAAAGTGTCAGGATGAGAGCAAGGATGATCGTGAATGGGTGAAAGTGGTGAGTAAGAAAAGGGCTAGGAAGAGTATAATCAAGGATAGGAGTAGGAGTGTGGAATTAGATTCCTTATATTCTAGCGAGGAAGTAGGAAATAAGAAGGAAGGTAGCAGTGATGATAGCAGTGAGAATGAACGTGATGTGTGTAAGACAGAGGTACCTCGGTGTGAAAGGTTCAATGAGCATAGTAGTAGGGATGTATATGAATTTTTCAAGGAGTATGAGAGGTATTGTCAGGATAAGTATGGTGATAGTAAAAGAGTTTGGGCTAGGGAGTTGGGAGAATATTTGACTGGGTATTTGTTGACGATGTATGGAGTGATAATGAGTGTAGGTGAAGTTGATTATGAAAGTGTGAAAAAGAGAATAATTGAGCAGGTAAAACATATGAAAGGGAGTGTTAAGTATAAGCGTAAGAATGATTTTGATGAAGCACGGATGAATGCAGGAGAAGCGATATCGATGTATGTATGTAGGTTGGAAACTTTAGCTAGGAAGAAGTATGGGGACGAAGGAATAAATGAGAATAAGGAGTTAATGAAGAAGTTTTTGGCTACTGTACCCGAGAATGTTGCTGAGTTTGTTAATTTGAAACGGAAGGAGAAAATGAGGTGGACGAAAGAAAGATTGACATGGGATGATATTTTAGAGATAGTTGAGGATTACGAGTTGGATAGGTGTATGAAAGAAAGTAAATCTGTGAGTGTAAGAACTGGAATGGAGGAAAGTGTGCCAGAATTTGTTAGTTTTAGAGATGCTGTTATGAGAGGACCGATGAGGGTAGCTGATAGTGTAGTAGATAGGAGTGTTAGGGCGAGTAATGTGGGAATACCTGTAAGGACAAATGAAGGGTTTAGGCAAGGGAATCAGGTTTGGAGGGATAGGAGTGTTAGTGCGCCGCAAGGTAGGTCAGGTAGTTGTATCCGTGAAGAGAAGTGTTATAGATGTGGGAAAGTAGGACATTAGAAGAATGAATGTAGATGGGCTCTAGGTGCTTGTTTTGGATGTGGTGAGGTAGGGCATAGAATTAGCGAGTGCAAGAAAGAGAAAGGGATAAAATGTTATCGGTGTGGTATGGCTGGGCACATAGCGAGTGGATGTAGGAGTAATCGTACGAATGTGATTTGCGGCAATTGTGGAAAGGATGGTCATTATGCTAGAATGTGCAAGGAGCCTTGGGGTAAGTGTACTGAATGTGGTGCAGATGGGCACGTAGCTAGGGTATGTAGGAAGAAGGGAGTAAATCAGCCAGGATGTTCGGGAAACTAGAGTGTAAGAGGGTTCAGCTGGGTGAGTCCTCGAGTGTGTGCGGAGTGAATGTGATGCATGTTCGTGAAGGTTTACTGCATGAAGACGTGATGGGTGAAAGAGCTTATGACTGCGTGAGTGTAAAAGTAAATTTAAATGGTATAGAGCTAGTTGGTCTGAGTGATACTGGTTGTGGTGTCAATTTAATGTTTAGGAATGCGTACGATAAGGTAAGGGATGTTTGTGAATTTAGGGGGTGTAAAGGATAAGTGAAAGGTATCGGTAATTTAAGTATGTCTGTGCAAGGAAAGTTACGTGAAAATGTTATGATTGGGGGGCTGATGATGGAAGATAATGATTTTTATGTGGTTGAGGGAGTAAATGACAAATATGATGTGTTGTTAGGTTATAACTTCTTGAAAAAATGTGGTATGATTGTACATCCTAGTGTAAATATGATAGAGATGAAAGTTATGGGTAAATTTGGTGGGGAATTTTATTTGAATGAAGATGGTAGTGTATGTACGAAGGTATGGAAAGGTGTGCCGTTAATAGCGAAAGAAGGTGTTAAGTTCTCGAGAGATGTGAGTGAGGTTGTCAGTGTCAAAGTTGCATGGCCGAATAGTCTGGGAATTGCCAATAGTGACAATTGTGAATACGTAGTGGAAGGTTCGGAAGCAAGTAATTTAGTGAAAACAAGTGTGCATGTGCATGATGGTATTTTGAATTTGCAGGAGCCGAAGGTATATGTGAGCTTGTTGCCGACTGTAAGGAGGAAGAGAATACAGGGTATACGTGAGGGTGATTGCATGGGATGTATGTATACGTTGGTCAATGTAGAGGATGAAAGGTATGTTAAATTGAGACATGTTATGATGGGTAAGATAAAGCAGGATGACGATTGGGACTGTGAAAGTTTGAAAGAAAGAATTAATGTAGATGAGAATATAAATGAGGGAGAAAGGGAACAATTGTATAGGATGTTATGGGATAGACGGAGAGTTTTGAGTCGTGGTGACGAGGATTGTGGGGGGTCAAAGCTGCCTGAATTTAAGATAGTTCTTAGTAATGATACCCCATATATCAGCGTCCCCGACATTTTTCTCCGCCTATTGCCAGAGAAATAGAAGAGCAGTGCCAGGAGTTAGAGAAAATGGGTGTAATAGAAAGGAGTGAGAGTGCCTGGAATAGCCCTATTGTACCTGTAAAAAAGCCAGATGGAAGTTTACGTATGTGTATTGATTATAGGAAGGTGAATGAAGTAACTGTTAAAGAATGTTTCCCGATGAATGTAGTGTCTGACTGTGTGTATAAGATGCATGGTATGAAAGTTTTTACAAAGTTAGATTTAGTTAGGGGCTATTACCAGATGCCTCTGGCAGAGGGGAGCAGGCCCATTATGGCATTTTCAAGTAGTAATTGCCATTATCAGTTTAGAAGATTAAGTTTTGGCCTTGCTAATGCGCCTGCTGCCTTCCAGAGGGCGATGAATGTAGTTTTGGCTGGGTTTGATCGACAGAAGGTGACTGTTTTTATAGATGATATTTTGATTGCTAGTGAGACTGTTGAGGAACACATGAAGTTGCTTGAAGCTGTATTAGAACGTTTGATAGAAGTTGGTGTGAAAGTTAAGCTTGAAAAGTGTACATGGCTGGCCGGGGAGGTGGAATTTCTTGGGCATGTGGTGAGTGAATCGGGTATAAGGAAGAGTGATAAGTTTGTGAGTAAGGTGAGAGAATTTCCACGTCCTCATACGGTGCGTGAGTTGAGAGGTTTTCTTGGGTTGATTGAATTTGGTCGGAAGTTTGTCAGAGATTGTTCGGGAATAGGGAAGCCTTTGAAAGAGTGGACAGGTAAGAGAAATAGTACGAGACTGAAATGGGATGAGCGTATGATTGAAGCATTTGAAAAGTTGAAAGAAGAGGCTGCGAGAGACGTCACTTTGGCCTTTCCCGACTATAGTGAGCATGCGAGTATGCTAGAGTTATATACGGATGCTAGTGGGATTAGTATGGGTGGTTGCTTGGTTCAAATGCAAAGAATAAATGGAGATGAGCAGTTGAGAGTGATAGCGCATGTAAGTAAAGCATTTAATAAGGCTGAGCGAAAGTATTCCACGATTGAAAGGGAGTTGGCTGCGATAAGGTTTTGTGTGAAAGCGTTGAAGGTATTTTTGTATGGTGTGAAATTTATTGTGCGTACTGACCATCAGCCCCTAGTGTACATGATTAGGAAAGAGTCTGTGAATGCTAGGGTTGCGAGGACAATAGAGGATTTGAATGAATTTGACTTTAAGCTAGAATATGTACCTGGGAGTAAGAACGTGATAGCAGATGCGATGTCAAGGATGCATGGTAAGATAGAAGATAGCAGCGAGAATGATAGTAATTTTGGAAGGTTGCCGGAAGATTTAGTGGTGGTACAAAGTTTTGAAGGGGATGACATGGTGTATAAATGTATTTTGTGTGGGTTGAATAAGCATAAATTGAAGGGTTTGAATAAGGATATACCTGCTAGTGTAGATGAGCTTAGAATGAGTGTTAGGAATGAAGTATCGAAAGAAATGGCATATAAGGAGGAGGATAGTGTGCTTGAGGGTGAATTGTTATCAAAAGTATTGTTGGTAGTAAGTATGTTGTATGGTGTCACTGTTTATTTGTATTTTGGGTGGAATCGTCCGATGCAATACCGGGCAAATAAGGAGACTGAAAGGGAGTATATATTGAGGTTACAATGTAATGAAAGATGTTGCAAGTTGTTGAGTGAGAAGGAGGATTGCCCGAGTGACTTGAATCTGAGTGGTATGAGCATAGAAGATAGCGAAGATGAACATGGGTGTGACAAGGATGACCCTATTGATAGGAGAATAAACATTTGTATGCATGGTGTAAAAGAAGGAATGATGACGTATGTGGGTATAAATGAGAATGAATACTGTACTTTAATTGATACAGGTGCACAAGTGTCATTAGTGAATATGTCTGTTATCAAGGAAATAGAGCGGTACAATTGGGAAGTGAAAAGGCAATGTACGAGTGTGAGACTTCATGGGATAGGTAAAGGAAGTTTGCTAGTTTGGGAAGAAGTGCGGTTGAAAGTAAAACTGGGAAGTATGGAGGTGGAACATAATTTCATTGTAATGGGAGAGAATGAGATGCCTAGTTGTTTTTTGATAGGGATTGACTTTTTAAGATTGCATGATTTATCAGTTGATATTGGTAGTGGTTTGCTTCTGAAGAATGGATGTGAAGTAGGTGTGATAGAAGATAATAGTATATTTATGGCGAATTTTGTCGGCATGGTTGATATTACGAGGAGTGAGGATGATCTATTGACTAAAGAGGAGGTGGAAGAAATGCAAGATGAATGTGTGGAAATTAAAAGGTCACGTGAATGTATGTTGAATAGTATTGAGGTAGAAGAATGGCCGTCTGATTTAGAGGTGTATAAGAGAGTTAGTAAGAGACTTATTGTGTGTAAGAATATTGTTTATTTTCTACATAAAGGAATGGATGAAGATATATATGTTCCTGTGTTTCCGATGCATGCAGCTGTAAGTATGTGTATGTTAGTGCATGACAGATATGGACATATGGGTGAGAATAAATTATGGGAATGCATGCGTGAGAGATTGTTTACACCTGGGTTGAGTCAGATATGTAAGGATGTAGCGACTACGTGTGAAGATTGCCAGAAAGGGAAGTATCAGAGAGTGCATGCTAATCCGCCTGTTTTGAGATTACGTATGAAAGAACCATTTGAGATGTTTGTGATTGATTGTGTTTCGTTGCCTGTGACTGCGAGAAGACATGTGGGAATGATTGTTATGGTTGATCACATGAGTAAATTTACCTATGCAATACCCATCAAGGATAAACGGAGTGAGACTGTTGCAAGAATGGTTGGTCAAGTGATGTTGCCGATGTGTGTGTGTGTAAGCCTGTGAGAATGTTAAGTGATAATGGCCCTGAGTTTGTTGGATGGGAGTTTGAGCAGATGTTAAGAGAATGGGGTATTGAACATGTGTATTCGACTCCTTATATGCCAAGTGCAAATGGGTTGGCTGAATGGACTGTAAGAACATTAACTGAAATTTTGCGAATGATGAGTACATGTGATAATGATTGGGATTTGTATGTTGGTAGAGCGTTGTGGGCTTATAATGCAACAGTGCATAAGAGTACGGGTATGTCTCCATGTAAGTTTGTGTTAAATTTTGAAAAGATAGCAAGACCGAGGTTGGGTGTGATGGAGGATGATAGAGATGTGTGGAGGAAAGCAAATGAGAGGTTTAAAAGCTTTAAAGTTGGTGAGAGAGTGATTAAAGAAGTAATTGAAAAGGGTAGAATGAATGTAAATAAGGTGCGTGATAAGTTTGAAGGTCCATATGAGGTGTTAGAAGTTGGTTCGAGTGAATTAAGTTATATTTTGGGCAAGTTGTGTGTGGATGGTAGTGGAAAGAGTTAGGGCACACCACAACCAGTTGCGTAAATGGAAGGAGGTACCTGAGTATATCCAAGAGAATGGGATGAGTAAATGGTTAAAAAGGAACAAGTGTGAACCTAGTATGTATGAGGAATTAGGTCTAGAAGGTAAACAATTGGTGTTAGTAGAATATATGAAAAGGAAGAATATGAGAGCTTTAAGTAAGGATGAAAAAAGGGGAAATTTTATTAGTAAAAGTGGGAATAGTAATAAGTATGACAAGAGTGTAAATGTACAAGTGAGTGTGGAAGATAAATGTATTAATACCGATGAATCATGGCTAAGTATGAATGATACCTATAGTGTGTGTGGTTTTTCATTAGATGATGTAAAAGAAAGTATGACGAATACGAGAGTGAGAGATAGGAGAATAATAAATAGTATGAATGAATCTTTTATTAAAGTAGAAAATGGTTTTGATGAAATGGATGAATTGCTGACGGAAATATGTGAGATTTTAGGGCCAGATGATAGTGAGGTAGATGGGATTGTACATGAAATATTAGATGATAGGGATTTAGGTAGGAATAGTGTTAATGTAGGGAATGATTGTGATAAGGAAGAAGTGAATGAGAGAGTATATGGAGGACCAGTTACTCGGAGCAGAGGTCCTGTTCCCGACTGCGACTGGGTTATGAAAAAAATATTGTAAGTTTTGTGTGAGACAGATTTGGCAAAGTAAAGGGGGAGGAATGTGGAGGATTAATTTTTGTTTTATTTTTATTTTTTTTGTTTGCCAAATCCTGAGAGAGAGAGAGAGAGAGAGAGAGAGAGAGAGAGAGAGAGAGAGAGAGAGAGAGAGAGAGAGAGAGAGAGAGAGGTAGTTATTGTATTGATTGTTTGTTGTGAGAAAGACTGTTGGTTTAAATGAGGTTGTTTGTTTACTTTTAGCTAGGTTAGGAGAGAAGTAAATGTTTCGGAGCGAATGCTTTTTTTGATTGACTGCGTCCTGAGGCAGTTGTGTGAGTGCTGGATTACTATTGTATTATCATTCTTTATTACCAGCGTTGGAAGTGATTATTGGTTTTCTAAGTAAGTACAGTTTTGTTTATATTTGCTTGTCGTGATTGTGAATGATAGGAACAATTTATTATTTATCTTTGATTATAGTGCGATAGTTAAGTTAGTTAGGAGTGTTCGTAAGTGTTTTTCTTTTTTATTTT
>NC_090731.1:95566397-95658897 GCF_036898095.1 Palaemon carinicauda | reverse complement strand
CAAGTTAGACTTAGCATTGATAGGAACTCCGTATTTTATACAATGTTTCAATTCAGATAAATTTTCATCCTTATCTGTCTCCTTTTGAATTTCAACACAGGTTATATTCATATCTGACAGGGAATTCACAGTAAAGATTAGTTCATATGGCTCACAATCATGACCATATTCAGGTAGAGGCAGTCTACTTAAACAACCACTGTTAACATTGTCTGTGCCTTTTGAATATTCAAAACAATAATTAAACTGAGGTAGTCTTAAATACCAACGTTGTAACCTAGCAGAACATGTGAAAGGTACGCCTGCTGTATGAGAGAACAATTTACGCAAAGGTTGTTGATCCTTCCTAATGATGAATTTTGAACCAAGAAAAAATTCTCTGAATTTTTCACACCCAAACACCACAGACAATGCCTCTCTTTCAAGATTTGAGTAATTACGTTCCGCATTGCTCAGAGTACGTGATGCAAATATTACAGGCAGCCACTGAGAGTACATATCTTTACGTTGCATCAGTACAGCAGCAATTCCATATCCTGAACTGTCTGTTTCCAACAAGGTTTCATAACCTGGATTAAACAATTGCAGGTTGAGATGTGAACAATAACTTAACAGTATCAAAGCACTTCTGTTGTTCTTGATTCCATACAAATCTTGCATTTTTATGCAATAATCTATACTATGGAGCAAACTCGTCAGTGAATTTAGGAATAAACCGTTTATAATAGTTACACAGTCCCAAGAATGCTTGCAATTGCTTTAAATCTTTGGGTGCAGGGGCATCAACAATGGAACGAACTTTTCCAGGATCAGTATGCACCCCCTTATTATTGAATATATGCCCTAAATAATGCACCTCTTCGGTAAAAAAGGAACATTTATTGTTATTAACTTTGATACTAGCATCCTGAAGAGTATTTAATACTTTCCTCAAGGTAAAATTATGCTCATCAACATAAGGAGACAAAATAAGTAAATCATCCTGGTAAATAATCAAATTATTAATGTCATTCAGTAACTGCAACATAAATGACTGGAATATACCGGGACTAGCCCGTAAGCCAAATGGGAGGTAATTGTATCGATACAACCCTTCACAAGTGTTAATTGTTGTATATTTCTTAGATTCTTCCTCTAACGGCAACTGTAAAAATGCATGTGCTAAATCAATTTTAGAGAAAACTGTTGCAGAGCCAACTTGTGCAATGACCTCGTCAATAGAGGGTAATGGAGTCTGCACTGGATAGAGGAATTTATTGACTGTAACTGAAAAATCCCCACATATTCGAATGTGATTCTCATCCTTCATGACATTAACTGTGGGTGAAGCCCAATCACTGGAATATACCTTAGAGATCTTACCACTAGCAATTAACCTGTCAAGTTCTTCTATTACCTTACTTCGTAAACGCAATGGAACAGTTCGAGCTCTAGCAAAAATTGGCTTTGCATCAGACATGACATTTAAGGAGACAGTATGTTTGACGTCAGACTGAAATTCATCACGTAAATATGTTTTGAATTCAGACAAAATTCTATTCCTGACGTCATCATATTTACTCACATTTACATTATTTACCTTATCAGAATGTAGCATAACATCGGGTAACACAAGTTTAATATCCATCTTTTGACATAAATCCCTACCCAACAAATTAACATTACTGGAATTTACAATTAAGAATTTGTGTTTCAACATTTTGTGACCATAAGTCACATTTACATAAGCTTCTCCACATAAATTTATAGCATTTCCACTGTATCCACGAACACGGTGTTTTGTTGGAGAAATAACAACACGGGCTCTGGCTGCAGCACTTTGACATATTGTAGAAACATGACTTCCACTATCAATTTCAAAATCGACTTTCTGATTGTTAATAAAACAGCTCAACATATATGGTGAATCAGACATAGGCACAGTGGAGTTTATTCTAAAAAAGAATTTACCCTTCGCTGAGAACATTCACAGCTGTCTTCGACGACACTACATCATCATCCGTCTGGTCACAGCGTGCCATCCCCTTATGCTGCGTTGCCACTTCTCCCTGGGTCGTTGCTGCATCCCTCGGAGTTGCTTCAGAGACCGCATGCAATGACTTTGCAGTGGATTCGCAACACCTAATAAGGTGACCAGTTTTCTGGCATTTCATGCATTTCAGTTTCATGGCAAAACAATCATTAGCAAAATTATTTGCTTGCTGACCACACCTTATGCAAATGTATGAAGTAGGAACCTTTTTAATACCTTTAGCCCTATGTTCAGTAACTTTATAGCTTATGTGATGATTGCATTGGACACTGTGTAGCCATGGTTAATCAATTTATTTCCATTGTATTCCTCGTCGTCACTTGTAATATTCCTGCTTAATCTATATTGTAGTCATTCTCTGTAAAGATGCATGCAGAAAAAGGAAATGAAAAGACGAGTTCTTGAAAAGAGATGTATTCTCTAGTACACGGAGGCAGACACTGACTCTATTTCAAATTCAATTATTCAACTGCCCAACGGCTGGAGTCATGACGTAATCAAAACGTCACTACAATAACAGAAAATCATGACGTAATGATAACGTCACGACAATAACAGAAAATGGAATTGATCATAAGTTAAGATAAACTAAAGTAATATATAACATAACTCTAGCTGGCAACCCAAAAGAAGAAACTAACCTAGATAAAGGAGCACCACTGTGGCGAAATTTCACCGGTTTATACTAGATAGCCCGATGTGCTGGGCTGATCACAAGGTCTGAAGGACTAACCTCTCAAAACCATTGGGGAAGTAAGTAGAATACGGCTATATTTTAACAATATTTATTATAAAAATAATAATCTAATACGAGAAACATGAAAAATAAACCTTTACTTGACTTAAAAGAACATGTGCGTGACCGAAAAAAACTATGTCCGCATCGGACTCAAGATTTTAGCAAAATTAATTGAACATTTATAAAGTTATCTCGATAAACGCCTTACCGAGACGGCGAGACCTTTTGACGTACTTTACACAATAACACTGATCCCCTGGCACAAGGATCGATGAAATATTAACAGATACAAACTTTACATAACTCTATCAAGACCTACATGGAAACCGACCTGGGTACACTAGGGTGGGGAGAGAGAACAATTGTAAGAACTTACTGTGGTTGGGGACGTTAGATCAAAGAGGCAGAGCGAGCCTCTGCAACCTCCGATGTCACCTTTTTCCCGCAATTTTTTCTGAACCTAAATTTCTAGATTGGATTTTTTTATCATGTTACAATAGAATGACGTTATATTTCTTAATCTTAAATTAAAAGTGAACCATTTCTTTAGTCTCAACGCCTCCCCTACCAGGCGGTTTCTCTTTTTGGTTCTAAACATTCTCGTCTTGAACGACATTCATTCGCCCGCGAGTTCTCTCCTCTCCCTCCAATTTGACGCAATCGTAGGCGGAGTCAAATGGCGGGAATTTTGATTGATCAGGTCGAAATTCCCGACATCCTCCACGCCCCAAAATAAGGAGCGATGAAACGTCGGTCAATTGGATAGAACTGGCCTCGGGGTGGGGGGAGTGACTTACTCTGAGACTCTATTAGGCTCGCTGCGTAGCGCTCCGCAACGACTCGAACAGAGTACGCATAATGTACAACACACAGCAATGTTACCCCGGGGCAATAAACACAATCAATAATATACATATAGCCATACAACAGTTCAAATTAGGCAATGAGCCTAGCAATTCTAATGTACTCGTGTATAATACACATAAGGAACAGCAGAAATCAGTGATAATGTACACGTACATATTACAAAATTCAAATGGCAAAGCAAGTAGGCAAATGGCCTAAAACAAACCAAAAATAACAATGGAAATGCATACATAACAATTCAAATGCAAAGGCAATTAGGCAATGGGCCTAAGACAATCAGAAAATGGCAATGGAAATGCATACATAACAATTCAAATGCAAAGGCAATTAGGCAATGTGCCTAAGACAATCAGAAAATGGCAATGTAAATGCATACATAATAATTCAAGTTCAATCTGCCTTAACTCACATTAATCGAGACCTATATAGCGCTGCTACATACAGGCTATTACTTGATGGAGTACAAGAGGGAGGGGCTGGTTCTGTGCAACGCTCGGTCTGTACGCACGAGAGACCATCCCGTCCCCTTTCTCCACCCCCTACGCACTTCCAACTTCCGCAGATTTATGCACACCTCACAAACTCCACCCTCCCTACTTCCAGATAGGACACGCCCCTTTTTCACTCATTGTTTACAGCTACGTATTATATATCGTCACCTTTCAGCAGACAGTCCATCAGTTCTCGTTGTTTCGCGGCAGCCCTTCTCAATGGGCGTGCAGAACGTCCTTGTGCGTTCGTCTGCTCTGATTCTGTTTCATTTTCACTTCTTTCACTAACTGCATAGTTCTCACCTTTCTCGTCATTGTCGTCCTTTCCTGTGGCTGGTTGTTGATTTGTCGTAGCTGGTGCCATATCCTGGTTGTCCCCAGACGTCTCCGCTATCCCTGGCATTCCTGCTGTCGAACTGTACGCGCCCTCTTCTCCGTCATCGCCGTCGACGTCGTCTTCTCCTCCATCGTCATCCTCAGAGGGGGCTATTTCTAGGGGAACCAGGTGGCTGACAGCTCGCAGCGACTCGACACCCTCAAACAACACTTTGGCCGAACGCACGACTCCGTCGTCGTCAGGATACGTCTCCACGACACGTCCCAGAGGCCATGTAGCTCTTTTCTTATTTTCTTGTTTAACTAGCACAATGTCTCCGGGGTGCAGCTTGGAGGGTTCCCCGGACCGACAGTCGTGCCGGGCTCTCAAGGCACTCAAGTATTCCCTTCTCCATCGTTCTCTGAACGCCTTCAGTGAATCTGTCAATCTTATGTAACGATCACGTAGCTTCCGAGAGGTGAAGGTTGCGTTGAGATGGTCGTCCGGTAAGATTGGTGCCATGAGGTGGACTTGGTGTCCTCTTAGCAAATGGGAGGGGGTGAGGACTTCATCCTCGCGCTCGTCACCGCTGTACATAAGCGGCCGATTATTCACCACTGCTTCTGCTTCTTTCACGAGGGTTAGCACGTGGGCGTCCGGCAGGTACTTCTTTCCGAGGGCTATCTGGAGGGTCCGTTTCGTCACTCCTATCAAACGCTCGAAGAACCCACCTTTCCAAGGTGCACGGGGCGTCTGAAACCGCCACTTTATGCCAGTTTTCCTCAGGAAATGCTGGACTTCATCTTCTTCGTAAAGTCCCTGCAGGAGGTGGCTGGCAGCCTTGAAGGTTTGATGGTTATCGGACATGATGAGCTGCGGGGCACCATGGGTGGCACTAAACCGTCTTAGTGCCAACACGAATTCTTCTGCTTCCAAAGAGGGACAAAAGTTAAGGTACATGGCTCTGCTAGCCATGCAGGTTATGATAAGTACATATCCTGGCTGCGTTTCGGTTTGATTGGCTGCTGTGTGGTCCACTCCGACTGCTGTGAGGGGTTTTGTGAGGGTGATCCTTTCCTTTGGCAGGGGGGGTGGTGGTGGCTGTCTCGTTAGAGGCTGGAAGGCTAGCTTGCATTCGGGGCATTGCCTCACGGTTCGCTTCGCAATGGAACATAGACCCGCCACCCAACATTTCTGTCGAAAGATACCTATTAGAGTATTCACCCCACAATGCAAATGTAACTGATATAAATAATTTAAATACATCCTAACTAAATGCCCTTTGGCTGGCAAGAGAATTAACTGATCAGTTTCTCCTACATGGGACACTCGTCCCCTGGTGCAGATGAGATTATCTACTAAAACTAGATTCAATTGTCTGACAAAATTAGCAACTTCACGAGGGGGTCTGACTCCGCCCTCTAAGTAGGCATAAACAGTAGGCAAATAATGTTTTTGCTCTAATTGGACAACAATACTGAACGGATGCCGTTCTATCTTAGCAAACTTTAAAATTAGTCTGACTACTCTCAACAAGAATTGGAACCCTACTTCCCTTTTCAGGATGTCCCAAATCTCGCCTGGGGGGGTAGGACACATCTCCTGCCTTGACTCCTGTACCGCCGCTACTACGTGAGTTTGGTGTAGTGGATCTTCCTCCTTGCAAGGAACAGGCTTTCCCGTGGTCCTGAGGAATTCTGGACCGTTCCTCCACAGGGAGTTAGCTTGCAATTGTTGAGCCGTTGCACCTCTGGATAGGATATCGGCAGGGTTCTGCTGACTAGGGACATGGTTCAGACTGAAACTACAACCCTGCTGAATAAAAATAATCTCCGCCACTCTGTTAGAAACAAACACATTTTTATTAGACCTGGCATCGGGAGATGCTACCCATGCCAACGTTACCTTACTGTCGGTCCACATTACTATTTCCCGTGGCTCGATCAGTTCCTTGAGTGTTCTTGCTAGTCTGCTGCCTAATAACAAGGCCAGTAGCTCTAACTTGGGGATCGTCAGTTTGCTCATCCCTTTCGGAGTGATCCTCATTTTACTGGTAACAAAACTTACCCGATTGCAATCGTCCCTAGTATATGCCACTGCTCCATATGCCTTACTGCTGGCATCGGTGAACACATGAAGTTCTAAACCCCTTCTTCCTATCGATCTTTGAAAGGTGATGTCGCTCACCGCTTTCAAATCACTCAACAATTCACTTGCCTGTTTAGCCTTTTCTTCTCCTAACACGTCATCCCAACCTACATTATCCTCCCATAGTTGTTGGAGGAAAAGTTTTCCCTTTACAAATAATGGGCTTATCAAACCTATCGGATCATAAATGGAGACTAACAGGGAAAGTACCCTACGCTTCGTAGGCACCCATCCCTCCCCCAACTCACAGATCCTTTTACTTTCTTTCACACACAATCTGTCCACGTCCCGGGCCCATCGCAGCCCGAGCACGTTCACACTCACAGGCTCACTCCACTGTTTCTCGCTATCGAAGGCCAAGTGATTGCTTGCCCACCCTTCCAAGGGCATACCCGCCCCTTTTAAGATGTTATTAACAGACTCATGCTCTTGCCTCATATGTTCTAAATCCTCAAACGTGGCCAGATAGTTATCGACATAAAAAGATTTTACTAAATCTGGGCGGCCTTCCTCTTTAAAATGACAATTCAATATCTGTTGTAGCAAAAATGGACTAGCTGTGATGCCGAACACCACGACTCTAAAGGCGAAGGTAAGCGCTCGACCAGCTGCCTCCCGCCACAGAAATCATGTGTATTTGGCATCACGAGGATCTAACAAAACACGATGGAATGCTTTACTTATGTCGGCTAACATGGCATATCGGTTCAACCTAAACCTTATAATTAAACTATATGCTACCTCTACCAAATTGGGCCCAGGTAAGAGACATTCATTCAATGACTTGCAACCCTTTGATTTTGCTGAGGCATTGAACACGATTCTAAGGGGGGTGGTACGGCTGTCTTTCTTAACTCCAAAGTGTGGCATGTAATAACCTTCCACTATGGGATTTTTCACCTCTGATATAAAACCTGCTTCGATATATTTATCTATTACTCCCTGATATTGTTCAAAATATTTCCTATCCTTTCTGAATTTGGTCTGCAACGACTCTAACTGCGCCACAGCATTACGATAATTTGTTTTTGGCCTAGCATCCGACCCGAATGGTAGGCTAACCTGATATCCCTCAGGTTTTCTTACAACGCTTTGCGATACCTTTCGCACGGCCTCGGCCTCGCGAACAGTGTATTGCTCAGATGGGGCGATGCCAACATGGTCTAATCGCCACCACTCGTCTACATTACACAGATATGGCTCGTCCGTGATTCTGCACACTCTCAACGTTCTTACTTGTTCGACCTTTTCCCCTTGGAACAGCCACTGTGGCACCTTCCCATACGGGGACATACCATTATGCGTCAAGAAGAGATTTATCCCATCTACCTTTTCAACACCTATAATAAAATAGCTAAAATAATCAGCCCCAACTAATATGTGCACGTTCTTCATGGTATCTGATTGGTTTGCTGGATCGGCTAACATGACTCCCATGGTCAACAGATGCTGTCTGACCTTCACATAACCAACGTTATGTATCGGGACGTCCACTTGTTCGTGTGCCACCAACTTCATACGCACGATTCTTTTCCCCATTTCAACCCTGCAACTTACTACATCGTATTGTCCGCTTATTTCCTCGGAACCAAAGGGAGCTATATTTAAGGATACTCTTCCTACCACCGGTAGGCCTAATTGACGGGCAATTTTTTTTTTAGATGAAGCTCCTCTGGCTTCCTGAGTCGAGAAATAGGCGGACTCGCTTACTACCTTGCTTTTGTTGAATACCTGCCATGGCTGTTGGCAAAATAGTGCATGGGAGGTCCACATCAGACCTCTGCGCGATCTTTGCGCTTGTGCATGGTTTAGATTCTACTTTAACTTTGGATGTACGGGGGGCAGTTTCGTTCTGCGCAGGCGTCGCATTTACTACGGGGCGGGACGTTGTTGATTGACTATTACTACTATGACTAGGGATTGATTGCGGTCTACCCGCATCGCAAATTGCAGTGTGGTGCTTAGCATTACAGTTTCTACAGGAATTTGAAACGGGATATTTATCGCTACGATGGCCTGATTTCGTGCAATTAAAACAAAGACCCCTTTTTAGCAAAATGCGACGTCAGTGACTTGGCGACATCCGTGAGGCGTATGCCGTTCGCTACAAAATGGGCAGGAATTATTGTGGATGGGATGGGTTTTCGGTCTTACACTACTGTCTGGTCTTTTGTCACTCTCAAGACTGTCGCCTCTCTGCAACGCATCGTCTTCTAGCATTCTCACAATAAAATCTATTGCCTCAAAAAACTCGTCCAACGTGTAGTCACATTTTCTCAAATGCTCTACCACTTTGCGGTAGAGCTTTCCCTCTGAAAGTTTTTGATTAATGAGGCTCATGACCATGCCCTGGCCTAAGTCATTGGTACTTAGTCTTTTGATTTGTTCAATAATGATGGTCAACTCAAAACGGAACCTTTTGAGTTCTACTGGGTTTAGTGACGGCACAAAGATGTTGGCTATTTTACAGTGCAGAATCACGAGTGTCTGGTGCACGTTGCCATATTGCTTATCTAATAGGTCTAATGCTACACTATAGTTCGCGGCGGTTAAACTTAGAGATTTGATGATCCTAAGTGGCTCTTTGCCCAACGTCCCCAATAAATATGTGAATTTAGACACTTCGTCTAAATCAGCTCTTCTATCCACGTGGATTGTGAATAGTTCACGGTACGATGCGTACTCTTGCACTTCCCCTTCAAACATGGGGAGAGGCAGCGGCTTCAACCTGGGGAGGGCAACATTCCCCGTTGAAGGGCCTTTCACTTTATCTAATCTATTATACAATAGGGTGGAAGCACGTGTAGCTTCACCTAACATGTGCCTGATTCGGGCTTCGATACTAGATTCTAGTAATCTAGTTTAACGCGCTGGCTTTTGTATAGCTCTTTAAGCTGTCGGACCTCTGCCTGCAACTCCGTTACCAAATTCTGGTAAACGGACTCAGAGTAGGTCTCTATCAGCGCCCTTTGCGTTTCGCTCAGTAAGTCCTGCACTAGGCCCATCGACGCCTCGATGTGCACGATCGTGGCCACCGCCATCTTAATTAACTTTACTTTACGTTTGGGGAGGTTTGGCAAAGCAAGGAAAGAAAGGTAACTTTACGTTAGGAAGGGACTCAAATAAACTGACCCACGTGGGTGATCGCACATCGGGACGTAGACGAACCTTTAATTGTTACTTCTCTCCCACCCTTAAAAGCTCATATTTTAATTAAGTCCCGTCCGGCTCTGGGAAGCGCTTGTGATCCGGTTCGAAGGACCAAATGTGGCGAAATTTCACCGGTTTATACTAGATAGCCCGATGTGTTGGGCTGATCACAAGGTCTGAAGGACTAACCTCTCAAAACCATTGGGGAAGTAAGTAGAATATGGCTATATTTTAACAATATTTATTATAAAAATAATAATCTAATACGAGAAACATGAAAAATAAACCTTTACTTGACTTAAAAGAACATGTGCGTGACCGAAAAAAACTATTTCCGCATCGGACTCAAGATTTTAGCAAAATTAATTGAACATTTATAAAGTTATCTCGATAAACGCCTTACCGAGACGGCGAGACCTTTTGACGTACTTTACACAATAACACTGATCCCCTGGCACAAGGATCGATGAAATATTAACAGATACAAACTTTACATAACTCTATCAAGACCTACATGGAAACTGACCTGGGTACACTAGGGTGGGGAGAGAGAACAATTGTAAGAACTTACTGTGGTTGGGGACGTTGGATCAAAGAGGCAGAGCGAGCCTCTGCAACCTCCGATGTCACCTTTTTCCCGCAATTTTTTCTGAACCTAAATTTCTAGATTGGATTTTTTTATCATGTTACAATAGAATGACGTTATATTTCTTAATCTTAAATTAAAAGTGAACCATTTCTTTAGTCTCAACGCCTCCCCTACCAGGCAGTTTCTCTTTTTGGTTCTAAACATTCTCGTCTTGAACGACATTCATTCGCCCGCGAGTTCTCTCCTCTCCCTCCAATTTGACGCAATCGTAGGTGGAGTCAAATGGCGAGAATTTTGATTGATCAGGTCGAAATTCCCGACAACCACAATAATCTCCTAATTTACTATCAACAATTAATAACTGGGCTCCAGTGTCTAATAGAAAACAACATTTAAAAGATTTCTTACCCCTACCAACTTTGAGGGTAATAAAAGGAACAAATATCTCAGACCCTGATTGACAACTTAATATTTCTTACCAAGATCCTTAATAGCATGAGGACACATTGCTCTATGATGTTTAGATTTATTGCAAGAAAAACATTTATAAGGTAACAATGATTTATTTCCCGGACATTCCGAGGCCCAATGCCTATCACTCAAGCATTTAATGCATAAAGTTAGTTCTTCATCTCTATTCTTCCTTGATTGCAAAGTATCAAACCTAGCACATGTAGAAGAGTTATGACCAGTTTCTTTACAAAATTTACATCTACCAGAAGATAAAGGTTTACTGGTAAATTGAACTTTATTAAAGTCATTACAAGCAGTAGATCTATTACAAAACTTTGATTGTTGGAAATTACGGTCTTTACCTTCATATTTAACTTTAGGTTTTGCACCAGAATTTTCATTATGACCTAAACTAAGGCATGCAATATAACTCTGATAATTATCTAACAACTGTTTAAAATTAGGATAAGAAGATATAGGCAATCATTCAGTTTACTTTCCGTCCATAAACAAACACCAAGAATAAGAACAAAAAGTAAGAACGAACTAACAAGTCAATTCGACTATTTTCCCACGAATGCAATTACCATTCTCCAATCAACTATTTCTACACTGTTCCTGAACTTTGAAAAACTAAATTTACTTTGAATATTTTCAATAAGTCTTTGATATAGCAAAATGTTCATTATATGGAAGTGCCAGCACATTCTCATTCTTAGAAGACTCCTTATTCTTGTCGGAATAAAATATATGTTTAGCTTTTTGTAGAGACTTGTCAATTAAAATGTTAGGATATTTTAATCTAGTTCCTATGTCATTAATTCTATGAAATTCTGTGTCTGTAAATTCGAGGCGGCAAATCCTTAAAGCCCTTAAAAACACACTTGAAAAAACAAAAACTTTTACACTGCTTTGATGATTTTAATAATGAATGTGGGAACAAACGTTAGTAGGTTTCCTGTAAATATAAAAAACAAAGCCTCTATCATTTCTATGCAACGAAATGTCTAAAACTGGCAATTTACAATGATTTTCCTCTTCAACAATGAATTTTATGGAGTAGCCTATACTAAACTATTTAACTTTTCAAAAAAAAATTAATTCTCATATGTAGGTCAAACAAAAAATATCGTCAACATAACGAAACCAAAGAACCCCTTTAGGCAAAATCGCTGGTAACAGTTTAACTTCGAAAAATTCCATGTGAAAGGTTACTGTGTAGGCCTACTGGGGATAAGGGATTACCCAATGCCATTCCAGACTTTTGTAGGTAATACTTTCCATTAAAACCAAATTTACAATCTTTAACACATAATTTTATCAATTCAATGATTTTGTCAGGAGATAAAAGTAAAACATGGTTACTTAGTTTGGCGGATAAAAGTTTCAAGAGATCGTCAACTGGAACCTTCGTAAATAAGGATGTTACATCAAAACTTACTTACTTTGATGGCTGCTTTTCCGGTCCTATACAGCAGGGGAACCCCACTCTCTACAGGACCTCCACTGTCGTTTTACCTTGTTCACTCAGAGTATTGAACGTTTCATATCGCGTATTGTTCATTTAAGCCCAGTACAGACTATGATTCATGTGTCAGCCTCGTGGTGCAGTGGTGGTGTTGAAAAAACTTGCTAGTGGCTAAACTGTCGACTACTGCAACACTGCTCACTTGTTTTCCCACGCTAGCGTGGTGTTACGAAAGTAACATTTTGTTAGTTTCTAATTTGAGCTGTACATTTATACAACGCTGAGAAAATAATAGGCTATGAAATTGAAATTTGGAGAAAAATTTTGTTACGTTTTTTATCTGAATAAATAAAAAGAAATTTATCTATATAACCTTGAAAATAGAGTTCTTATTTCCATAAATAACTAGTTGTAACCTCACATAAGGTAGTTAATGAAATTCCCAAGGAAAATAAACGAGGAGAAAAAGTACAAAAACAAATTTAGCCTTTATATCATGTCATCAAAGCGATCAATAATCCTGTACCTTAAAGTTTTTGACGGTTAGTCGAGGCTGAAGGCAAGCAATGGTCTAGAGCTGTAGGTAACATTTCAATTGATTGATTTTGGACTGAAGTTAGGTTGGATGTGCCTAATAAGCATTTGCCCTCTCTCCAGTCCAGATATAATTTGTCTTCATTGGATAAGAGTGTGGTGAAATCAGAGACCTAAGATATGATATAGATTTATAATGTATGTACACATTACCATGTTTTTGGTTTTCCATTACCTAAATTCTTTACACACACACACACACACACACACACACACATATATATATATATATATATATATTGTCGTGATTTTCACTTCGACAATTATATGATTAGTTCTAAGCCCGATGTTAAGGGCGGATAACAAGACCTTGAAGAGGTAAGTCTCCCAAAACTGTCCAGGAATCAAACAAAATACGGCTACACTTTACAATTTTATTACAAAAATAGTTGTTTGAAAAGGGAATAACATATTAAAACATTTACACTGCTTAATAAATGAAATATCTCACTCGAAACAATTACACGTGCTCGCAGAACACTAAGTCCACATCGGACTTAAAAGGAGAACAAAATACACCCAATTTCAACAAAATACCTTGGTAGACCACATACCAAGGCTTTCTATCGTAATTTAGTGAATGAATCTGATCCCCAATCACAAGGATCACCGAAATATATACAGATACAAAACTCACATCACACTTACAAAAACTATGGGGAAACCGACCTGGTTATACAAGGAGCAGAGACGTAACAATATAGACAACTTACTTGTTCTGGGGATATTAGGCAAAGAGGACGATTGGAGCTCCTGCAGCTCCGACGAAAACTCCGATTTCCCGCGCTGACTAAAGTGTCCTTGGCAGAGGGGAGGGAATTCTTACCTTATTAATTTATAAGGGGTTGGTTAAAGCTTCTTTATCTACCACAAGACTGAGAAACTGTTAAAGTCTTACTTTAAATACAAGGGGGAGTTTAATGATTTGGCTGAAGGCCATAATTTGCCGTAATCTACCAGCTTAGGGAGTCCTTCGCTCTAAATATATACATAAGACATTTTCATCGTGGTATAGTAAAATGACGTTACATTCGTGATTCATAAATTACAAATACTCAATTTCTTTAACACCCGCTCCTTCCCTACCAGGTGGTTAAGTTTTAGGCCCTAATACCGTCGCGTATTAGACCATAGTCATTCGTCTCAACGCCCGCGAGATCTTCCATCCTTCCCTCAATTTAACGTAACGTTTGTGGAGTTAAATGGCGGGACCTTCGAATGATCAGTTCGAAATTCCCAACATCTACATATAGCCTAGGCTATATATATATATATATATATAAATATATATATATATATATATATATTTGTATATATATATATATGTGTGTGTGTGCATATATATATATATATATATGTGTGTGTGTGTGTGTGTGCATATATATATATATATATACTGTATATATATATATATATATATACATACAGTATATATATATATATATATATAGGTGTCAGGCAAATTTCTCGAAATCAATTGCGCGAAGGTAAATTTCTCGAATTCAATTGACCTAAAATTAATTTCTCGAACTATCATTTTCTCGAATGTCAATTACTCGAAAACAAACAAGTAAATTTCTCGAACACAATCGAAAGTATCCCATAAGCGCCAAAGACCAATTTATAAAGAGGCTATTAGCATTCCCTGATGCCCTGTGTGTACGGGCGTACGTATAATGCACGATACACTGTGTACCTATTTGTAATCACACTTTTGCGTCATAAAAGATATTAACTTTATTTTTTTATAGATAAAATAATACAGTATGGAGAAACAAAGTAGAAAGAAAATGAGTGAGAGAAGTGAAAATCAGAAAATGAAAAGAGACGAAGAGAGGCCTGTCGAAGAATATCTACAAAGGGTAGCATACAACATTTCATTTTGATTGATTAAATTTTAATACTGTATTTCATTCTAAATGATAATATTTTTATACATGCAATAAAATTATAACCTTTGTATTTTTTCATTCCTTCATTTACAATAAATTTTTAACATTTGTGTTTGTCAACCCAAAAGGATATATTTTTCCTTGAAATACATGAAAATTTTTCCATTCAATTTTCTTGACAAAATAGATATCAGTTTTCGAGAAATATGGGATTCGAGAAAATGATAGTTCGAGAAATTATTTTTCGAGCTATTGAGTTCGAGAATTTGACTTTCGAGAAATTGCATTCGAGAAATTTACCTAAAATCATATATATATATATATATATATGTGTGTGTGTGTGTGTGTGTGTGTGTGTGTGTGTAGAGTTTTCTTCACTCTTCTTCTTTCAATCGTATTTTTAGCTCTCTCTTAATAATACTATAGCTACCCCTTAAACGTCCTCCCCTACATAAAAATTTCTTTACCAAATCATCGGGAGGACTATTCTAAACTAAATAAACTTGACAGTAGCGTACGCCATGCTTGTGACGTCACAGCATAGATACGCACAACAAAGGGCCTTAGTAACCCCGGCCTATGTTAGTTCTTTGCTTAAACTACGTAGGTCGAGATTAAATTCCTAAACTGATTTAAATATAATTTTCAATACTGCTGAATTAATACATCTTTTATTTCTCAATACCTATTAAGGTTTGTAAGGACATCGCTCCCTCCGTCGTCCAGCATTCTCATCTTATTCTCCATTTCATTTAAATTCTCTTTTTTCCACACAGTGGCTCACTCTATATATTTATTCCGCTCCCCCAGAGCTACAATCTTATGTATTTATCATTTTTCTACCTATTTCTATTGACTTGTTTTTCAAGCATTTGTACGTGTGAAAAAAAACACACATTATGTGGCGGTTAGTTCAAGCCAGATTGGCACCTGCGCGCATGCTACTTTTCCGTTCGCACCTTGTATTATATTCTCGCACATGTTTGAATAAACCATCAGTTGTTGTTGGTGATAGCTCCTCTCACTGTCCTTACAGGTTTGTTCATTTTAAGATGCATGCCCATCGCACCAGCCAATTGCTAATTCTCATTGTAACTATTAATTTTTAGCACGCCAAAATAGGTAGGATTATAGTATACATAAACTCCCTTAGAGCAGCAAGATTTCTCTAGAGTATTTAGTACAGAATCCTGCCTCCTATGCACTCTTTGCAACAATATATTCCCCTGTCCTAAAGTCCCGATATGACACCTCAACTGGGTTACCTTGCGCATCATGCCCCTTACCTGTCTGGAAAGGTGAAGCAAGGTGATCCCTCTCAACTTTAACCTCACCCCATTCGTTCGGAAGCTGCCGTGACCGACTGACCTGCCTGTCAGTGAACCCGTGCACCTCTGGCTCACCCTCACCCCCTCTCCCAAAACTCCACTCATAGAGGAGTCCTACCGGTCGGAGAAAAGAAGAGCCTGGTAAACCTTAATTGCCAAAGTGAGAATTTTTGGGGTGAGTCAGTCAAGAGTGCAAAGTGCCAACTTGTGCAACCAGGCCAACAGCCACCAAAGGGCAAAGGACAGCCTTCCAAGGAGTGCAGGTACTACAAAAATGGCCACTTAATTATTCCTCCATTTTTAGCTTAGACTAATTTTAACTTGATAAGGAATCTGGCTTTTACATAATTCGTACTGTGTGCGGTGGGATTGTGTGTATATATTTTTTCCCAATATCATTTTTGTTTTTGAGACTAGCACAGTCTCTGGGTCACATAGGCCACGTGTCCAACCTAAGTTCTGATTATTGATTATTGCAGATCACGTGTCTAACCAACCATTTTTATTATTTTGAATTGCTTTTCATTGCATTCCTTTTTTTATACCATTTTGTGCTTTTAAGATGTCCGATTCTTTTAATGTAAATTTGTGAAATAAATCAATATTCGTATTTTTGCTCCCTCATTTATTTCAATGTGCAAACTATGAATATTTGATCACGGGACAGAATACCCGATATTTGAAAGGAGTAAGCCTAAGTAAGTCTAGAAGTGGTTTCAGCGAGGAACTTTGTATTAATATTTCTGCTTCGAAGGTAAAGATCCATATCTTTAAATTTTAAACTTTACTTTACATCACTGTTCCCATTTTTGGTTTTGTGTCGAATTACATTAACGTAAGATACCTATCCAGCATCTCACTAGGGTCACTAGGGTGGAGTCGGAACAGAACCTAAGAGTGAGATGACTATAGAACTGACAAAGCTAGAGTAGGCCATAAATTACTTTTAATTTCACTTGTGGAGTTCTCCGGCCTCAGGAGAGTAAAATTTCCCCTTTTTGTATTTAAGAGTGACGGTTGGTAAACTGTGGCAGTAAAGTTATTAGTAGGGTGTTTGTGCCCCGAATGTAAGTGCTCATTATCCTCCCCTGTTGATCTTTGTGTAACTGCCGTAGGGAGACTTTCCCGGACTAAGTTCCCACTCAAACATTTAGATAAAAATTCTCCACACGAGTGGTCCTTTGAACCGGATCTTTTACCTTTGACCTATGAAGCATTAACGTAATTAATCAGCTTGATTAAGCATACAGTAACTCGCTATATCACTTACCCACACACACCAGCCAGTTTGTCGAATGTGTAATGCCCAGACTTTAATTGGGAAGAGAAATTTGTAATCATTATGATCTTTTTGTACCGACCACGTGCTTAAGGAAAGAACTAAGTAACCAGGTTAATTTGTTGCTTGAATGTTCTCTACAGAAAGACTAGAATTTGTCGTAGGAACTTCGCTTTGTCTCGAATCCGTTCACCCACATGTTGTGGCGGGTTCCACTTATAGCCAGAAAGTTCTAAGCTACTTGAACTAAGGTTTTGTTGTTCAGACACCGTGTTTATTGCTCAACTAGAGCATCGGTGTACTCGTTCTGTCAACTAATTTTGCTAATATAGCATCTAATTTGTAATATTTTGTACCTTGGTTTACCTTCCCTAACTAACCTTAACTTTTCTAACTAACGTTTCCCGTATACCTAGCATGTGTCCTTGTCCTACAGAGCGAATTGGCGCAACATAATTTTAAGTCTTCTTTCAAGCAACGTAGAAACTTAATTTCACCTAGTACGCTTCATTCCACATGTTTGTTCTGAGATGGCGGATCTTGTTTGCAACCCAAACTAAAGGGCGCGTAATTCTTGTGTACATAAATTACTGTGTGTAGTTCCATTTAATTTCCTTTAGCGAGGAGAATTTTGTTTTTTGTCCTTTACGAGGATATTTTTTATTTTGTCCTTTAGCGAGGATATTTTTGTGGGAAATTTCATTTTTGTTTAGCCTCTACGAGAGTGCACTTTAATAATTAAGTGGTTGCCTCGTGCTCCCAATTATTTTTTGAAATTTGCGGCTACCTCAGTGCACCTGTAATTGTGAAACCATCACAACAACAGTGTCAACCTCGACCTGTTATTTCAACTTTCAATATTTTGCGTATATCATTCATTTTAGTAAAGTGTTTAACGTCCCGTGACCTGGGCATCGTCTCCTTTGTTGGGCCCGGTCAGTTTGAATTTCAAGTAAATTCCTGTGTTACATATGTTGTTTTTCTAATTAAACAATTTTCCCCCATCACGAGTAGCTTTCAATATTAATTTATCAAGCTTGCAAATTTGTAACATTTAATTTTCACATTCCTTTGAAAAATTCAGTTATCCTTTGTTTTGCTTTACGAATCCGTTCATCAAACGTGGTCACTCCAAGATGGCGGACTTCACTTTTAACGTAAACATCCCTCCACCGCCTAAGGCGGAAAGGCTCAGCCCCGAGGAGATTAACACTAGTCTTTAATTGCTTCCTTGTTTGTGATTGTCTCGTTATTAGGTCCCTTGTATGCATATACCATTCCTTCTCTTTTTCCATAATTTATTGATTCGAATTTATCAGAGTTAAATACTATCCTATTTGTCTCCGTCCATTCATATATTTTGTTTAGATCTCTTTGTAGTGAGTTCCTATCTACATCACAAGTAATTTATCTACTTATTCTTGTGTCATCGGCGAAACTTCTCACTACGGAGTTATTAACATCACAGCAGTGCAGCTAATACCGTACCTTGTGGCACGCCAGATATTACCTGAGCTTCATCTGATTTCTCGTCATTTGCAACCATTATCTGTTTTCTGTTTTGCAGGAATTCTTTTACCCATTTTCCTATCTTTCCCACAATATTATGCTTTCTCATTTTTTTCTCTAATATATTGTGGTCTACCTTGTCAAAGGCTTTTGCAAAATCTAGATAGATCGCATCTGTGTCTTTTTCATTTATCATATTTTTGTATATATTTTCATAGTGTGCTATCAGTTGGGTTTGTGTACTTTTTCCGGGCACAAAACCGTGTTGACCTATATTAAACAATTTATTTTTAACCAAATGATTCATTGTTTTCTTTTTTATTACCCTCTCATACACTTTCATAATATGTGATGTTAGACTAACAGGTCTATAATTGCTTGCCTCTAGTCTTGATCCACTTTTGAAAATAGGGGTTATATATGCTAATTTATGTTTAACATATATCTCGCTCATATCTACACTTTGCCTTAGCAGTATTGCAAGCGGCTTCGCGATAGTGTGTGCAGTTATTTTTAACAAAATCGCTGGAACTCCATCTGGTCCGGCTACCGATCCATTTTTAATTTCGCTTATAGCCTTGACAATATCTGCTTCATTAATATCTATATCCGTTAGATATTCAACATTTTCTTCTCTCATTTCTGTTTCATTGTTCTTATTCGCAATTCTTGGCGTGAACTCACTCTTATATTTTTCTGCTATTATGTTGCATATTTCCTTTTTTTCATTCGTTAACCGTCCTTCAATTCTTAGAGGGCCGATTTCTAATCTCCCTTTATTCATCTTTTTTGCATAGAAGTAAAGTACTTTGGGTTTTTTTTTTTATATTTCGAAGTGTCCTTTCTTCTAAGTCCCTTTTTTCATTTTCTTTCGATTGTATAATCTTTTGCTCAGCATTTTCTATCTTACATTTTATTTCCCTCATTTTCCACACATTTTTTTCTTTTGCAAGATTTTTCTTCCACTTTCTAATTTTCTGAAATAAGATCCTTCTGCCTTTTGGTATGCATGTCTTTTGTTTATTGTTTTTTTTTTCGGTACATATTTTTCAACAATTTTCTCCAGTATTTTGTACAGTATGTCCGTATTTACCTGTATATTATCACTTACGAATACATTTTTCCATTCTTTATTCAGTTCTTCATTTATTTCTGACCATTTTATATTCTTACTATAAAGATTATATTTTCCATATCCTTCCCAACATTTTGTGCTTTTATTAATACTGCGATCACTTGCTTTGGAATGGACTATTAATTCTATGACTTTGTGGTCTGAAATTCCCGTGTCATACACTATTATTTCTTTAACATAATTCACCTCATTCACAAATACTAGATCTAGGACATTTTCCTTTCTTGTTGGAATGTGGTTCATTTGTTGCATATTATGTTCTAATAGCATATCTTGAAGCTTTTCAAATTGCCTCTTATCTTCTGCGCTACTATTACTCTCTTTTTTATATGTATATATACAACCACTTTCTTCTATCCGTTCTTTCCAATCCGCGTAAGGAAAGTTAAAATCTCCGGATAGGAGTATATTCCAATCTTTATGGTTTCTACATATATCATCTATTTTTTCTATTATTATGTCAAACTCCTTAGTATTTGGGGGTCTGTAAACTACAATATTCACTAGTTTTTCAAATTCAAATTCTACCGCAATCAATCACATTCTGTGTTGCTGTATTTTTCACAGACTTTTCCTTGATTTATGTCTCTTCCATATATTGCGGTTCCCCCTTGATTCCTATTTGTTCTGTCTGATCTATATGTTTGGAAACCCTTTATCTGGTCATCACTGCCAGTCTCTTGGGAATACCATGTTTCACTTATATTTAATATATCTATTTTTTCAATTTGGGTTACTTCTTCTAAGAACTCTATTTTCCTTTTAGAGTTACTCGTGACTAAACCTTGTGCATTCACCACTATTATGGTTTGTGTTTCATCCCCATTATTTAATATTGGTAATATGGATTTTCCCATGCTTCCTTCCTGTTCTGATATGATGTTCTTTTCTTCATTTCCAGGAATTCTGCCATTAAAAAATCCAACTTTTCTATTATATTTGCTCTTTCGCCTTCATATTTATTTCTGTGTGTATACCTGCAATTATCCCCATATCTGCACCAGCCCCTGGCATTATAGATGCATTCTTTGTAGTTGGGCTCTAAATGTGCATATTTGGGTTGAAAGGCATCATATCTTGGGGCCTTTTGTGCATAGCGCGGTATATACTCGGCATGCTTTTTTTTTTTTCTTTTTTTTTCATTTTTGCTTGCATTTTTCTTTTCTGTTTGCTGAGTTTTTTTACTTTCATTCATAGTTGCAGGATGCATATATCGACATTTTTTGTTGAATTTACATCCTTTTCCTTCATTTAGGCTTTTGCATATTTTTGGATGGAGATCTCTGCATTCGTCTCCACATCCGTCTAAATACGCACATTTACCATATATTTCATAATTATGGCATATCTTTGGATGCTTGTAGTAGCATCTTTCGCCAAATCTGCAATTCCCTCTTTTCAGCAAATGGCAGACTATATCTTTCTTTTCTTTTTTTTTTTCTTGTTCTTGCTCTTTCCTAAAAGTATGTAGGTCCGGGTAGAGTCTCTTGGGTTGATTATTTGTTTCTATCTGATAATTTATTTCTTCGTAAGTATACAGTATATGCTGTTGGATGGCATCATAAGTTATATCAATGATTTCCTCTGCATCCTTACATATATCCTGTTCATTCTTCTTCTTCTTCTTCTTCTTCTTCTTCTTCTTCTTCTTCTTCTTCTTTTTGTTTTTCTTCAACTCTTTGCAGATTTAGTCTCGACTTAAGAGAGAGAGAGAGAGAGAGAGAGAGAGAGAGAGAGAGAGAGAGAGAGAGAGAGAGAGAGAGAGAGAGAGAGAGAGAGAGAGAGAGAGAGAGAGAGAAAGAGAGTTTTAAAAATTGTTTTTAAAAGTCTCGTTGTTATAACGGTTCTTTGAATTTTGGTGTTCTTTAAATGGTTTATAAACAATAGGTATTTTTAAAACTTATTTGTTTACCTGCATACTCACTGACATACACATGCACACATGCAAGCACACATACACACACGCAAGCACACATGCATGCAGACCCACATGCACACACACAAGCACATATGCATACACACACATGCACATGTGCATGCACACAAATGTACACATGCATGCACACACACAAGCTCACATGCATGAACACACACAAGCACACATGATTCATTTACTGTTTCACTAATGTTACTTTATTCTTGTTTCAGCTCGCAAGGTCAATGTTGCTGTCCCTCAGGAGATGCCTGGGGAAGAGGAAGCCAAGGTTGAGCCTAAGAGGCCTCGTGCTGATGAATGAAAAAAGGACGACTTTGATATCCAGACCCTGCCTAACTTCATTCACCCACAGCCAGTCTTTTTGAGGGAACCTTATGAATATTTCTCCCAGTTCTTCACAGCTGAATTAAGGGAACACATTGTGTTTCAATCCAACCTGTATACAAGACAGAATGATGTAGGCAGCAACTTCCACATGTCAGAAGAGGATCTCATGGTTTTCCTTGGCCTCATCGTGTACATGGGCCTGGTTCCTCTCCCTAGCATAGTCGACTTCTGGGCCATGAAGACCAGGATTCTTCAAGTTGCAGACTTCATTTCCAGGAACCACTTCAAGTCAATTCGATCTTCCCTTCACTTCAACGACAATGACGAGGCAGCAGCCTCCCAAGATCGGTTCTTAAAGGTGAGAGTCCCCTTCGCCAAGGTCACCAGAGAGTTCCTGAAAGTTCCTGAGACTCCAATCCACTCCACTGATGAAGTGATGGTCGCCTATAAGGGCACCAGGGCTGGTAACCTTTGCCTATATGTAGCCAAGAAGCCTGAAAACTGGGGCTACAAGTTGTTCTGCCGCTCAAGCATGGATGGATTTATGCACGATGTTCTTATGTACCATGGGGAGACAACCTTTGTGAGCCACCATACTCTACAATCTGAAGAGCAGAAAGCCATGTCTGTGACTTCAGAGTTTGTTGTCGCCTTAGTCAAGACCATCAAGCACTCCAGTCACTCAGCAGTTTATGCAGACAACTACTTTACCACTATAAGGTTGGCCAAGTACCCGAGATCACAGTATGGATGCAAGTATGTGGGAACTGCCAGGGAAAACAGAGTTGGTCATCCTGCCCTGAAGTCTGTGAAGGAGATGAACAAGAAATCGACACAAAGGCTGATGACATCCTTGTTGCAAGATGGAAGGACAACAGCATTGTGACAATGTTGTCTGCTGATGTTGGTGTCAAGGCCATGGGTACATTGGAGCGGTTCGACAGGGCACTCAAGAAAAAGGTTCCCATTCCTTGCTCATCTATCATCCAGATGTACAACAATCACACAGGTGGCATTGACAAAAGTAACATGTTGACCCACCTCTACAAGACCTCCTTCAAAGCAAAGAGGTATTACATCAGGCTCTTTGCTTACCTTCTTGATTTGATCATCTGCATCGCTTGGATTTTATATGCTAACGCAAAGCCCCTCAAGGACTTCTGTCTGGATATCTCCAATTGGCTCAAAAGCTTCAAGACATCAAACTTTGAAATCACCAAGAATTCTTTTAGCACCAGAGATTTCTCTTTGCCAAAAAGGGGTCAACGGGTAGTTTTGCCAAGTGTAGAGACACGTCAGAATGTCACTACCCTACACACGCCAAAGCATGTCACTATGAGGCAGAGCTGCAAACACTGTTCTGTTACAGGCCACATCCACAGATCCCACTGGAAGTGTGATGAGTGCAAAGTGGCCATATGACTCACTGAAAGTAGGAATTGCTTTGCTTCCTTTCATAAGATTTGTAAGTAAGTGTGTGTATGTTTCTATTTTCACAATTATCAGTAAGTTTTATTATATTTTGTGTATTTTTTACCATTGTATTGTATTGTATATTGTATTTCTTATATCAATTAGATTGTAAAGGCAACTCGGTGCCGTTATAGTATGTGGCCTACCTTTTTGGATCTGTTATAGTATGTGGCCTACCCGGTTTGAATGTGTCCTACCTAAGCCGGTTTGAATGTGTCCTACCTTAGGAAGAGTTTGTATATATATGTAATGAAATCAATTATTTTTCACAATTGTTTAATATCTAACAATACAATTTTAAAAGAACAGTTTCCTTGCCTACGAGTATGACGGGAGAAGCTAACTTAAAAAACCCTCCTAACCTATGCTAAAAGCTGTGTCCTTACCTACGAGTACGACGGGAGAAGCTAACTTAAAAAACCCACCTAACCTATGCTAAAAGCCATGTCCTTACCCGGAGGGTAATCCATGTGTACTTACATGATCAATATTCGTAATAACAGTATGTAGGCCACATACTATATCAGAGACAAAATTCCGTAGGCCACACTCGAAAGGTAGGCCACATACTATAACGGCACCGGCAACTCTGTTTCTGTTATACATTTGAACAAAAAAAGTGATTCATCAATAATCATATGATTTATGGGAAAATCAACATTAGTATAAACAAAAAAGTTTACCGTTATGGCCCAAAAGATCCCATATGGAATTAGCATGGTATGCCTACACTCGCCCAAGGTACCCATATGGGATATTTCATTGCATCCAATTATTTAGCTAATTTTGACATTTATAAGAAAATACACAGGAGGTAAAAGGTCTTGCATTTACCAATATAACAACATACTAAAAGGATTTTTGAAGTTTCCCATAAAACCTAGGGTGGAATTTAAAGGGTTAAAAAAACCTAGACCACAAGCTCAGATGAACCCAGATCCCATTAAAAAAAAAAAACAGATAGCAAATGACTCTCTAAAACTACTATACTCTATCTCTAAATTGTCATAAACATCAATGCTACTTACTATAGACCTATATCTCATCATCAGAATCTTCATGAAGAGTGGCCATTTTGCTACTGGTCTTTGCACTTTTCAACCTTTAAAAATATCTATCTACAGTGTGTTGTTCCTTCCTGAAGATCATGCATTAACTCTTGTTTTGGTTTCCATGTCACGCATGTCTTGTTGTGCTTAGTGATTCTTTGTCTCGCAAGAATCCTGTCTCTTGCAGTTTCAGGTTTCAATTTATTTGTTGTTTTTGTTTTAACACAATTAATTTGTGAAAAAAATTCTCTCGACATAAGCCGAGGAATGGGGAAGAACTGATAGGTCCGTCATGAAACGTGATAGTAGTTCATATTTAGGTTGGCTAAGAGCATTCTTTATTGTACCCAAGTTACTCCAGTACTCTGGTATCTTCATATTTTCAGTTGAGCTGTGCAACTCTGTCGATAATCTAAAGCTCCTTCATTCATCATCAAGATCATTTAGCTGATCTTCAGAAATTAGATTACTAAAATGAATTGCTAGATTTGCCATTGACATAGGAGATTTGGGATCGCTGGCTATCTTTGGGTCTAGAATTTTAAGCCTAGCAATTACGCTTTCATCATCAAAAGAGAATCTCTTTTTTTATTTGCAAACATAGTTCTATCAAGAATTTCTGGTAATCCTTCTTAAATCTGAAAATACAATCACTGGAAACTAGCGGTTCCTTATGTAACAGGGCCATTGTTCTCCCTCCTAGGTAGCCTACATATTTTCAATGTCCTTGTGTAACATTTTGTTGCTGGGATTCACTTGTGCAACTAATGAATTTTTTTATTTATTAAGTCAGAAGTTATTATTGACATTGAGAATTTTTATCTTTATACACACACACACACACACACACACACACACACACACACATATATATATATATATATATATATATATATATATATATATATATATATATATATATATATATATATATATATATATATATATATATATATATATATATATATATATATATATATATATATATATATATATATATATATATATATATATATATATATATATATATATATATATATATATATATATATATATATATATATACACTTTATGGCAATTGAAAAGAAAAATCCAGATTTCATTAATTTACCTACTAAATAAACCCAGAAACCCAGGTAGGATGCGAAAAAACCAGATCTAGGTGGAGAAAACCAGTGCTGGCATCACTGCTGATCACTGCAGCAGAAATCAACACGTTGGCGGTGCGGGTTTGTGTTGAAAAAGTCGTTTTTCCACGCATCCATTCAATACTGCGCGCATCATGAATCATAAGCTGTATTGGGATTTACTGTTAAATCGTCATTGTTATGAAAAGACACTGTAGATTGTTACAAAGGATATTTTTCTTCTATTTTTTTTTTTTTTTTTTTTTTTGTAAAGTTTATTTCTATATATTCAAAGCTTGTTACACTAGTTCTTTTCATCATTTTGAGATTTGGGTAACTTTTATGAATAAAGAGTCTGGCACCCCACCAGACCTTCCTTCTCTCGGTATGTGAAAGGAGGCATGCGTGTTGGGGGGGTGAGCGTTCATTTCAGTGATCTTTGCCTTGTCCAAGTTGTTTAATCATGTTTCAGATAATGCTATCATATCCAAATACTTCTCGTTTATCAATTCTCGAATTTGAATAGTCGTATTACCTGCAGATTATATATTTACATAGCCACAGTTTATGACATCCTTAGTAACCATGATCAGTATTTTCTACTAGTCTTTTCAGTTCCAAGTCATAAGCTTTGCAGTCTCTAGAATTTACTATGTGGCCACTTGGTTTGTTTAACTTTGTGCAGTTTATACACTTTGACACTTGTGAATTACACTCCTTGGTGGAATGTTTTCCTGAACATTTCCCGCAGACTTTATCATCATTCTTAGACTTGGAATCTTTTTCAAGATGTCCATACCTCTGAGAGTGGTAGCAGGTGATCACGTGGTACCTATCACGTATGTTATAAGTACCCCATCGTAACGAAACTTTGTCCTTATTATCATGAATAGCCCTCGAACTTTAGGATCCCATTTCTGCCACCTATCTGGCCACCTACGTAAGATACCTTAGGTTTTAATTTGCCGCGGGAACCTCTTGTATAATCTATTGTTCAGTTTAAAACAAAGATTTTTAATCGGAAGTAATTTCCTACTAAGCACCTTTGTCATCTTTGCGAGGAAGGCTATCTTTGATTGCTGGAAATGAGGAGGCAAGAGAGGTGTGGCAGTTCCAGTGTGGCCACCCAACATTTTGTCGCTGGCCTGCCGCTACTGCGACACTCATCGCGCTTGGTGTGGTACACCAAGCGCGATGAGCGGCGCAGTAGCGGCATAACATGGGAGGCAGGCCAGCGACAAAACACTGGGTGGTCACACCGGAACCGCCACACCTCTCTTGCCTCCTCACTAGTCCCAGCAGTCAAAGATAGCCTTCCTCAGAAACATGACGATGGTGTTTAGTAGGAAATTACTTCTGATTGAAAATCTTTATTTTAAAGTGAACAATAGATTATAAAAGAGTCTGGATTCACGATTTTAATAAACAGAGAAAGGAAAATAAGTTAATTTTAAAATTAATGTTGCCAGTCTCGTTTGTACGACGACAGATTTAATGAATATCTGCGTATTTCACAAGTCTTTTGATTCTTTGATGGCAACATCCTTCCTGGATTTAGGCTAAAAAAACAAACGTTGAACTATAGACAACCCCAGTCTATTACCAGGTATTATAATTGCTTCAAATATGATAAAGTTCACGAAAAATTATTTTCCTTTCATTCCAGAATTAACTAGCATTTGCATAGGATATATTGTTTAAAGGTAGCCTACATACGATGCTTTTTACATTAGTAATTTCTCTACTTTATCTTTTAGATCTTTTGTGTGCACACACACACACACACACACACATATATATATATATATATATATATATATATATATATATATATATATATATATATATATATATATATATATATATATATATATATATATATATATATATATATATATATATATATAAACTAAATGGTGATTAAATAGGTTGCAAAACATAAAAAGGTGTAGTCCTACCCACTATTTTATTACCATCCATTTGCAGTTGATTGCCATAACTTCCATTTATTTAATTCATTTTTGCTCTCGGAAACACCTCCTAATAAATTGTTGATTAATTGTGGCTAGAAATGAACAACTGAACGCGTACCCCTTCAGGAACGGATGAAAAATGGTGCAATCTTGAGTGAAGATGCTCGAAACGTCACGGTTTTTTAAAACATGAAACCTAGCTTGGCGGCAGCTGCAGCGGTTCGAGGCTTCTCACGCCTCCTATCTGGCCACCTACATAAGATACCTTAGGTTTCAATTTGCCGCGGGAACCTCTTCCCGCTAACCGTGCCGCTAGTTCCACTCGGTGTGGCCGAGCCCACCATGCCCGATGAGTTGCATGACATGAGCGGCAGGCCAGCGACAAAATGTTGGGTGGCCACACCGGAACTGGCACACCTCTTCCCTCCTCACTCCCAGCAGTCAAAGGTAGCCTTCCTCGCAAACATGACGATGATGTTGAGTAGGAAATTACTTTTGATTGAAAATCTTTATTTTTAACTGAACAATAGATTATACAAGAGTCTGGATTCACGATTTAAATAAACAGAAAAGGGAAAATAAGTTAATTCTAAAATTAATGTTGCCAGTCTCGTTTGTGCGACGACAGATTTAATGAATCTCTGCGTATTTCACAAGCCTTTCGATGGCAACATCCTTCCTGGATTCAGGCTCAAAAGACAAACCTAGCACTATAGACAACCTCAATCTTTCTCTTACTAGGTATTATAATTGCTTCAAATATAATAAAGTTCACGAAAAATCATTGTCCCTTTCATTCCAGAATTAACTAGCATGTAAGGACATCGCTCTCTCCGTCGTTCAGCATTCTCATCAAATTCTCCATTTCATTTGAATTCTCCTTTCGTCACACTGTCGCTAATTGCATATATTTGTTCTGCTCCCTCAGAGCTACAATTTCATGTATTTCTCATTTTGTTACATTATTTCATTGACTTGTATTTCGAGTATTTGTACGTGTGAAGAAACACACTTTTTGTGGCGGTTGGTTCAAGCACGATTGGTGCCAGTGCGCATGCTACATTTCCGTCCGCACCTTGTATTATATTCTCGCACCTGTTTGAATTAACCGTTAGTTGTTGGTGATAGCTCGTCTTACTGTCCTTATAACTGGTGACCCCGGAGTTGAAGTAGCATGAGCGGTTTTGGCTTTGCCATTAACGGACTCACTACGGCCGTGCTACCTTCTTTTACTCCGTTACCTTAAGCGTGAACTTCGGCCTTTGGTGTTCCCACACCTCGGTGCATTTGTAAGGCAGTAGGATGAGCTTATCCGACATCTCAGCTTCTCACCTCTTCGCCGACTCGTCGACTGACCACAATGGCGGTTTCAACCAGCCCATCACGCCCAACGGCCTCGCCTCCACGCCCAAAGTCAAACTGCCGCCGTTTTCTCAACACAACACCGCTTCCTGGTTCCTGAGAGCAGACGTACTCTTCCGAGTTGCTAGGCTCAGCGACTCCTGCGCCAAGGCCGACATCATTCTCACCTCCATCCCAGAGGAGGTATTCGACAAGATTTCCCCATGGCTCGACGTCCAGGCTGGCCAAGTTTCCTACGACGACCTGAGAATGAAACTAATCGGTATCTACTCACTCTCTGTTTCAGCGAAGGCACAGAAGGTCCTGGATCTCGCCGGCAAACCCATAGGTGACACCTCTCCTGTCGAGGCGTGGGACGAGTTGACCGGCCTGCTAATGCTTCCCGAGACCGACAACAACGGCCGACGGCGCGAGATTAGCCCATCTCGCGAGATTTTCCTTCGACGCCTGCCACAGGACATGAGGGCCCAATTGACGGACGCCGACACGCTTCCGATGAACGAACTCCTGTTGAAGGCTCAGAAGCTCCACGAGGCTTCCAAAGCATCCCACCTTGGGGCATCATTAGTATCGTCTTCATTCGCCTCCTTCAGCTGCTCTTCCATAGACTCTTCAGCAACGCCTCCTGACGACGACGAGATCAACGCTCTGGCAAGGAGGAAACCACCGCAACCGACACGCCCGAGCCCTAGGCCTAATCCAGCGTGGTGTTTCTACCATCAGCAGTTTGGCAGCGATGCCCAGAAATGTAGGGCACCATGCAATTTCCCTAGAAGGAGACACCAGAAGAAACCACCTACCACCATCGCAGCTGCAGGAAACCAAAGCAAGAATGGTTTTTATATCCTCGACACCGTCTCTAACCGTAGACTTATGGTCGACACCGGCACTATGCAGTCAACGTTCCAGCCGTCACAAGCCGACCTAGACCGTGGTCCCAGCAAAGACGCCCCCTCGCTCGTAGCCGCCAACGGGTCTCCCATATGGGACTAGGGTCCTCAAGATATCTATCATGGGCTGTGCGTATTCCTGGCCCTTCGCCATCGCTGACGTCAGTCGCCCCCTCCTCGGTGCAGATTTCCTCGCTCACCACGGACTACTCGTCGACGTTGCTGGGAAACGCCTCATCGACACAGGAACCTACCGGTTCTGCGCCCTAAGACCCGGTCCTGCCACAACGTCCGTATCCGCTGTAATGACGCAGCCCTATGCCGACCTTCTGCAGGAATTTCTTGACATTTTCAAGCCCGAGCTCCGCCAATCGCTGGGATCCCCCTCCAAGCACGGGATCTACCACCACATCACGACGACGGGACCTCCTACACACGCCAAATTCCGCCGCCTCCCGACCCAGAAGCTGAGGGACGCCAAACACGCCTTTGAGGACATGGAACGCATGGGTACCTGTAAGAAAGCATTGAGCCCCTGGGGATCTCCCCTCCACATGGTAAAGAAGCCTGACGGGACCTGGAGACCTTGCGGTGACTACATGTGCCTCAACCTCATCACAACGCCCGACCACTACCCTCTGCCCAACATGCAGGACCTGACGAATGCGTTGCATGGCGCGAAACACTTCACCAAGATGGACCTTCTCAAGTCTTACTTCCAGGTCCCCGTATTTCCAGAGGACAGCCCGAAGACTGCCATTGTGACACTGTTCGGATCCTATTCCTTCGCATACTCAACCTTCTGTCTACGCAATACGGGGGCGACCTTCCAACGCCTAATGGACAGCATCTTGGGCGACCTACCATTCAGCGTCTGCTACGTCGACGACATCCTGATATTCCCAAGGACCAAGGGGGAACACCAGAGGCACGTCCGCACCGTTCTCAAACGCCTACAGGAGAATGGCCTGGTTGTACGTTTCGATAAATGCACATTCAGCGCTGAAGGAGTGGACTTTCTTGGTCATTGTGTGTCCTCGAGTGGGGTAAAACCCATGAAAACCAAGGTGGACACCATCAGGAAGTTCCCGACACCTACGACCACCCGCCAACTTCAGGAGTTCCTGGGGATGGTCAATTACTAAAGGCGCTTTATCCCCAACATCGCACAGACCCTGACCCCCCTCGATGACATCCAGAAGGGAAAGGCGAAGAAACTTAAGTGGGGTTCCCCACAACAACACGTATTCACCAGGACAAAGGACGCCCTCGCGAACGCCACCACCCTGGCTTACTTCGACGACAACGCCCCTCTGCGACTGACGACCGACGCCAGCAACGTCGCCTGTGGAGCTGTGCTGGAACAGCTTGTCGATGGTTCTCCACGACCGTTGGCATTCTTCAGCAGAACGCTGAAACCCACCGAAACAAGATACAGCACCTTCGACAGGGAGCTCCTCACCGTCTACCTCGCCGTCCACCACTTCAGACACATCCTGGAGGGCACACCCTTCACCATCGCGACGGACCATCAACCCCTCGTACACGCCTTCACAAAATCGACTGACGCATGGTCCTCCCGACAACAACGCCATCTCGCAACAATCGCTGAATTCGGGTGCACCATAAGCTACGTTCATGGAAAGAAAAACCCAGTCACAGACGCCCTTTCAAGGATTGAAATCGACGCAATCCACCTGGGAATTGACTACGCCGACCTCGCATCCGAGCAGCGCAACGACCAAGAGGCACAGGATCCCCTGACGGGGCCATCTGCGCTCAAGCTAACTGCAATTCCCCTCGAGCTGGCAGGAGTAACCATTCTCTGCGACACCAGCACCGGCCGCCCACGTCCCTGGATTCCCTCTTCCTGCAGAAGAAAGAAATCCAACATCTTGCATGGACTTTCACACCCCTCGGGACGTACCACTGCTCGCCTCCTGTCTGAGAAGTTCATCTGGCCAGGGATAAAAAAGGACGCTTGGGAATGGGCGAAGACATGCATCAGTTGCCAGACAAGCAAGATCAGCCGTCACACCGAATCGGGGATAGGTAAATTTCCCCAACCGAAAAGGCGTTTCGGTCACATCCACATCGACGTCGTGGGACCGTTGCCGCCTTCGGGATCTGCTCGCTACCTGCTGGCAATCATCGATCGCTCCACGAGGTGCTTAGAAGCATCACGATGACCGAAGCTACGACACAAGCATGCGCCAAAGCCCTTTTGTCGAGCTGGGTGAGCAAATTTGGCATTCCTGACGACATCACGATGGACAGAGGCCCGGCTTCCCTGTCAGAGATATGGCTCGCTCTAGCAAACCTGATGGGAGTGACACTCCACAGCACCACGGCATACAACCCCGCAGCAAACGGCATGGTCGAACGAACTTATTGCGTCCTCAAGGAGTCCCTGATGGCGAGCAGTACCGAAGCGGACTGGAAATCACGACTCCCTTGGGTACTTCTCGGCCTTCGCACCGCCCCTCTCGCAGATGGCGAGCCATCCCCCGCTGTAAAGGTTTACGGAGAGGCGCTCGCAGTTCCTGGGGAATTCTTATCCACATCAACCGACGACACGCAGCTGGATCATCTTAGGGACATCACCAGGAAGTTCAGGCCATGTCTTAAAACTTACCAGGACAGAACTAAGCATTTCAAGCCGAGGAACCTGGGCGACTGCGGATATGTTTTCGTCCGCGTCGACGCTCATCAACAGCTGCTGACCAGACCCTATCGCGGCCCCTACCGAGTCATCAGTAAAATGACGAAAGCCTTCCTTCTCGACGTGCACAACCAAGAGGACTGGGTCTCAATAGACCGCGTGATACCGGCGTTTCTTGAAGGAAACGACACTGCCTCCACGGGACCTGGCAGATCCAGAGTGCCACCTCAAAACAAGGCGCCCAATGAGAAGAAGAGCAACAAATGACGATGAGAGGTAGAGATCCATACGCCGACCGCGGACGCGCCCCTTCTTTCAAAAACAAGAGGAACCCTCCGACGCCCGAAACGATACGAAGACTAGCCTCATCAGCCTTCTACGCCGCCTGATGTCTTGGGGGGGGGGAGTACTTGTAAGGACATCGCTCCCTCCTTCGTTCAGCATTCTCATCAAATTCTCCATTTCATTTGAATACTCCTTTCGCCACGGTGTGGCTAATTATATATATTTGTTCTGCTCCCTCAGAGCTACAATTTCATGTATTTCTCATTTTGTTACATTATTTTATTGACTTATATTTCGAGTATTTGTACGTGTGAAGAAACACACTTTTTGTGGCGGTTGGTTCAAGCACGATTGGCACCAGCGCGCATGCTACATTTCCGTCCGCACCTTGTATTATATACTCGCACCTGTTTGAATAAACCGTCAGTTGTTGGTGATAGCTCGTCTTACTGTCCTTATAAGCATTTGCATAAGATATATCATTTAGAGGTAGGCTGCATACGATTCTTTTTACATTTGAAATTTCTCTATTTCATCTTTTAATTATATATATATATATATATATATATATATATATATATATATATATATATATATATATATATATATATATATATATACATATATATATATATATATATATATATATATATATATATATATATATATATATATATATTTAACTAAATGGTGATTAAATAGGTTTGCAAAGCACAAAAAGTCATAGGCCTACCCACTATTTCATTACCATCCATTTGCAGTTAATTGCCATAACTTCCATTTATCTCATTTGTTTTTGCTCTCCGAAACACCTTCCAATAAATTGTTGATTAGTTATGTCTGAAAATTAACAACTGAACGCGTACCCCTTCAGGAACTGATGAAAATTGGTGTAATCTTGGGTGAAGACGCTCGAACCGCCGCGGTTTTTTAAAACATGAAACATAGCTTGGCAGAAGCTGCAGTAGTTGGAGGCTTCTCGCGCCTCCTATCTGGCCACCCACATAAGATACCTTAGGTTTCAATTTGCCACAGGAACCTTTTCCTGCTAACCGCGCCACTAGTTGCGCTCGGTGTGGCTGAGCCCCAAGGCCTTTACTGCGCGTATCTACCTGTGACGTCACGAGCATGGCGTACGCTATTGTCAACAGTTTAGTTAGTTTTTAAAATAGTTCTCCCAATGTTTTTATAAAGAAAACTTAATGTAGGAAAGGAGTTTTAAGGGGTAGCAACAGTATTATTAGTAGAGAGCCAAAAATACAAAAGGAAGAAGAAAAGTGAAGAAAATTCTTTACATTACAAGTGTTTACATCATCACTTGACAAATTGCCATTTCTTTCCAGATATCAAAAAGAGTTTGCGACATCGACATAATTAATATCTCCTTTAGAGAAAGAAAAACTTAAACCATAACCTAGTGCAATATAAACATTATCTTGTAAAGGTTTACAAGACAAAATCGGGGCTAGCATGCTTATTCTAATCACTGTTCTCCTCTATCAACACTTTTAGTTTTTTTTTTTTTTATCGGTTATTCCTTCTTCGGCACTCTGTTCTCAGTTTTCTATAATTATAATCATTAGCAGATGTTTCCAGTTTACTGGAATAAGCATATGAAAACAACAATGTTTTTCACTCAAAATACAGAAAGCTTTTTGAACTTCAATTTTCGTGATTTCAATATATTTCTGTAGAAGTGGGCACTGACATTCATCAAAGGTCTGTCAGCTTATTTAAGCAGTCTTCGTGAGATGAACGATCTGGGCACCACATGTTCCTGTAAACAATTCTTGAGAAATCTATGACGCAGCTTTAGTTTGTGAGCTTTATTCAGGGAAGAACAGATCAATCACAGCGACAACTAAGACAGGCTAGTATGCAGAAAGGTTGTAGAGTTCAGTGCCCTGTTTGTCCAAATGAACTATTTTGAGCACTGTATTAACTGGGAAAACTCCTCGGAGATTGTATTTTGTAAAAACCTTGTTAAAAGAAATTTTATTGAATCTGCTTTTATTAAATATTTTGATAATCAAATTTTATATCTCAGTTCTGGTCTTTTTAAACTAGACACGTATCTTGTTAATGAAATTGTAAGAAAGTACAATGTAAACATTTATTTCAATGATTGTTACAATACAATTGTTTATTTATTTATTTATCAGTTATTTTTAACGAATTTTAATTACTTAAGCGTATTGATGATGCTTTGCCTGTTTGTGGCTATCGGGAATTTTCGAACTGGCCATTCGAAAGTCCCGCCATTTGACTTCATGAACGTTTCGTCAAATGAGGGCAAGGCTAGGGGATCTCGCGGGCGAAAGACTGAGGTTTAATACACGACTGTATTAGAACTTAAATCTTAACCACCTGGTGGGGAAGGAGCGAGTGTTGTGGAAATTGTCTGTTTATAATATATCAATGATGAATCTAACGTAAAATTGAGGCAACGTGACAAAAATGTCTTATGTATGTGTTTAGTGTCAATGACTTTCCAGGTCATTGGATATGGACAAATTCTGGCCCTCAGCCGAAGCCTTAACTGTTTTACGATCCTGTAGTAAATAAAAAGGCATTGTCAAACCCCTTGCAAATAAATAAACTAAGATTTCCCTCCACTTTGCTAAGGAAACTTTAGTTAAGGCGGGAAAACGAAGGTTTCTTCCAAGCTGCCGACCCTCCTTCGGTCTCTTTGCTTCATCGTCCCCCCTAAAGATAAGTCATTTATTAATTTGTTCTCTTCTCTCTACCTCGTGTACCAGGTTGGTTGTAGTATAAGTTTGTGTGCAAGACATGTAGTTTTTATATCGCAGTTAAATGTAGAGATCCTTGTGATTGGGGATCTGAATCCTGAGTTAAATAAGAATAGGGATATTTGGTGTGTGATTCATTGTGTATTGAATTCGAATTGGCACTATTTTCAGTTTGTTAATGAGTCCGGTGTGGACTTTGTGCTTGAAGAGCACGTGTTACATTACCAAGAGTCAGCCTTGTTTTTCATTAAGTCTTGTGAATGCTTAAGGATGTTGTTTGTCTTGTATCAGAGTTTATTTTTATAATAAAATTGTAAATTTTATCGCCGTATTTTAGTTAACTCCTGGAAGGTTTTGGGGATCTCGCCTCTTCGAGGCCTTGCGATCCGCCCAGTACATCGGGTAGATTTAATAAACTGGTGAAAATCACAACATTTGGTCCTTCGAACCGGATCGCAAGCGCTTCCCAGAGCCGGACAGGACTAATTTAAAATATGAGCTTTTGAGAGAGAGAGAGAGAGAGAGAGAGAGAGAGAGAGAGAGAGAGAGAGAGAGAGAGAGAGAGAGAGAGAGAGAGAGACGAACAATTAAGGTCCTCTACGTCCCGATGTGCGGTCGACCTAGAGCTAGAGCTGCTGGCCTTGTTGCTAGGCAGCAGATTAGCAAGAACTCTCAAGGAACTGATCGAGCCACGAGAAATAGTAATGTGGACTGACAGCAAGGTAACGTTGAGATTGTTTTTATTCAGCACGTTTGTAGCTTCAGTCTGAACCATGTCCCTAGTCATCAGAACCCTGCCGATATCTTATCCAGAGGTGCAACGACTCCGCAACTGCTAGTTAACTCCCTGTGGAGGAACGGTCCAGAATTCCTCAGGACCACGGGAAAGCCTGTTCCCAGCAAGGAGGAAGTCCGCTACATCAAACTCACGTAGTAGCGGCGGTACAAGAGTTAAGGCAGGAGATGTGTCCTACGGCACAGTGTAAAATCCGGACGTCGGATGCCGTTCGGGAGAATAGAAAATCGCTTGTATCACCGGGAAAGACGCGAAAATACACCTCTTTTTGTGACTGGTAATGTTCACTGATACTTTCTGTTATTTTCTGAATAATTGTTCGAAAAATATTGGTTTATTTTCATGTTATTGAGAATAATCTCAATCGGACGTCAACATTACACTATTTAACTGCCCGCTATTTTACCCTGTTAGGATAAAAGCCGGACGTCGCCAATCAGCAGTCACAGATAAGAATTTACCCGGCTGTAAAGTAACATAAGGAGAAAGGGCCACCACTCCCTTTACCCTGCATTTAGTTGCCAATAGGTTTAGTATGATCCACTAACCAATTAAAATGTTGCCAACTTTAGCCAGGCACAGGATACTACATGTAAGAAATGAAGCCTATTTCACTTGGAATGTACTGAAATCTTATCAATCAATTCGTTTTTATTTGTTTTATAATAGCCTGTGCCTGTTGCCCAGTCAGAGCCACGGGGAGGCAGTTGACAGTCTAACCAACTAATCCACTACCCTACACCATATTATTTCCCATAACCATAAATATAAGCAAATATACTCAATTGAAAGAAATAATTAAACAATTAAGAAAAGGTAAATATTGAAATTAATGTAAAGGTAAATGTAAAAAGTTTTATCACAAACACAAAAAATTTCAAGAAATTTACAACAATGAATCAAATAAATCAATGAATCAAGTAAATCAATATTTTTCGAACATTTATTCAGGAAATAACAGAAAGTACCAGTGAAAATTACCAGTGTAAAAAAAGTGGTGTATTATGGCGCCTTTACCGGTGATACAAGCGGTTTTCTATTCTCCCGGACGGCATCCGACGTCCGGATTTTACACTGTGCCGTGTCCTACCCCCCCAGGCGAGATTTGGGACATCCTGAAAAGGGAAGTAGGGTTCCAATTCTTGTTGAGAGTAGTCAGACTAATTTTAAAGTTTGCAAAAATAGAACGGAATCCGTTCAGTATTGCTGTTCTGTTAGAGCAGAAACATTATTTGCCTTCAGTTTATGCATACTTGGAGGGTGGAGTCAGACCCCCTCGTGAAGTTGTCAATCTAGTAAGACAGTTGAATTTAGTAATGAAAGATAGACTCATTTGTACTAGAGGACGAGTGTCCAAGTTAGAAGAAATTACTCAGTTAATTCTCTTGCCAGCCAAAGGGCGTTTAGTTAGGGTTTACTTAAAATATTTACACCGATTGCATTTACATTGTGGTGTGAATACTCTAATGGGTATCTTTCGACAGAAATGCTGGGCGGCGGGTCTACGTTCTATTGCCAAGCGGGTGGTAAAGGAATGTATGGAGTGTTGGCGCGCCTTCCAGTCTTCGTCGAAACAGCCACCACCACCCCCCCTACCGAAGGAAAGAACAACCCTCGAGAAACCCTTTACAGCAGTTGGAGTAGACCACACAGCAGCCATACAAACTGAAATGCAGCCAGGGTACATCCTGATTGTAACGTGCATGGCCAGTAGGGCCGTGTATCTCGACTTCTGTCCCTCCTTGGAAGCGGAAGAATTCGTCTTGGCTTTAAGGCGATTCTGCGCAACGCATGGCGCCCCCCAATACATCATCTCTGATAATCACCAGACGTTCAAAACCGCCAGCCACCTCCTGCAGGGACTCTACGAAGAAGATGAAGTTCAGCAGTTCCTGAGGAGAACGGGAATACAATGGAGGTTTCAGACTCCCAGAGCACCTTGGAAGGGTGGATTCTTCGAGCGGCTGATAGGGGTGACGAAGCGAACCCTCCAAATAGCCCTCGGCCAAAAGTATCTACCGAACGCCCACGTATTGACACTGGTGAAAGAAGCAGAAGCCGTAGTGAATAATCGCCCGCTTATGTACAGCGGCGACGGATGCGAGGATGAAGTCCTCACCCCTTCCCATTTGTTAAGAGGACACCCAGTTCTCCTCATGGCACCGCTCTTACCGGACGAGCACCTCAACACGACCTTCACCTCCCGGAGGCTACGTGATCGTTATTTGAAACTAACAGACTCTTTGAAGAGATTCAGAGAGAGGTGGAGAAAGGAATATTTGAGTGCCCTGAGAGCTCGACACGACTGTCAGTCCGGGGAACCCTCCAAGCTGCACCCTGGAGACGTCGTGTTGGTAAGACAAGAACATCAAAGAAGAGCTACGTGGCCCCTTGGACGTGTTGTAGAAACGTATCCGGACGACGACGGCATCGTACGTTCGGCCAAAGTGTTGTTTGAGGGAGTCGAGTCACAGCGAGCTGTTAGCCATCTGGTTCCCCTGGAAATTACCCCCTCTGTGCAGGATGATGGAGACGGAGACGACGACGATGGAAAAGAGGGTGTGTACAGTTCGACAGACGGAATGCCAGGGATCGTGGAGACGTCTGGGGACAACCAGGAAATGGCTCCGGCTGCGACATCCCAACAACTGGCCACAGAGACCTTCAGCAGTGACTCTAATGACGAGAACAATACGTTCAGTGCGAACAGTGAAGGGGAAAAGGAATCGAAGTAGACGAACGTTAAAAAACGTTCTGCACGCCCATTGAGAAGAGCGGCTGCGAAGCAACGAGAAATGATGGACCGTCTGCTAAAGGGTGACAGTCTATGAAATGTAGCTGCAAACAGTAAGTGAGAGAGGGAGTGTCTCCCTGGTAGGTAGGGAGGGTGAAGTGAGAACGTTTGTAAGTGGCATGAATCCACGGAGATTGGAAGTGCGTAGGTGTGGGGAACGGGGACCATATAGTCTCTCGTACTTACGAAACGAGCGTTGTACAGAGCCAAGCCCCTCCCTCTTGTTCCCCTAAGGTGGTAGCCCACATGTGGCAGTGTGAAAAGTGATTTAATTAATGTAAGAGGGCAGGTTGCCTTCTGGTGGAAATGCATGATTATATTCTGTGTATGAATACATTTTCTCTGTTGTATATATATATATATATATATATATATATATATATATATATATATATATATATATATATATATATATATATATATATATATATATATATATATATATATATATATATATGCTGAAAGTGAATATTTTAGGCCCATTGCCTAATTGCGTTTCCAATTTTTCATAATTATATTGTATGTGAATGCATTTTTTTCTTTCTGTTCGTATATATGTATATGATAACTGATTTCTAGGCCCATTGCCTAAATTGCCTTTACATTTACATGATTGCATTTACTATTTGGGTACAAATTTGTATTGTTTTTTGTATATCTGTGAACTAATTGCCCCGGGGTAACATTGTTGTTTATGAACATTGTGTATGCTGTTAGAGTCGTTGTGGAGCGCTAGGCAACGAACGAGCCGAACAGAGTTAAGGAGTGATTACTCCACCCCCGAGTCCAGTCTTGCCTGATTTACTGACGTTTTTGACGCCCCTTATTTCGGGTGTGGAGGATGTCGGGAATTTTCGAACTGGCCATTCGAAAGTCCCGCCATTTGACTTCATGAACGTTTCGTCAAATGAGGGCAAGGCTGGGGGATCTCGCGGGCGAAAGACTGAGGTTTAATACACGACTGTATTGGAACTTAAATCTTAACCACCTGGCGGGGAAGGAGCGAGTGTTGTGGAAATTGTCTGTTTATAATATATCAATGATGAATCTAACGTAAAATTGAGGCAACGTGACAAAAATGTCTTATGTATGTGTTTAGTGTCAATGACTTTCCAAGTCATTGGATATGGACAAATTCTGGCCCTCAGCCGAAGCCTTAAGCCTTCCCTTGTATTTAAAGAAAAGCCTTAACTGTTTTACGATCCTGTAGTAAATAAAAAGGCATTGTCAAACCCCTTGCAAATAAATAAACTAAGATTTCCCTCCACTTTGCTAAGGAAACTTTAGTTAAGGCGGGAAAACGAAGGTTTCTTCTAAGCTGCCGACCCTCCTTCGGTCTCTTTGCTTCATCGTCCCCCCTAAAGATAAGTCATTTATTAATTTGTTCTCTTCTCTCTACCTCGTGTACCAGGTTGGTTGTAGTATAAGTTTGTGTGCAAGACATGTAATTTTTATATCGCAGGTAAATGCAGAGATCTTTGTGATTGGGGATCTGAATCCTGAGTTAAATAAGAATATGGATATTTTGTGTGTGATTCGTTGTGTATTGAATTCGAATTGGCACTATTTTCAGTTTGTTAATGAGTCCGGTGTGGACTTTGTGCTTGAAGAGCACGTGTTACATTGCCAAGAGTCAGCCTTGTTTTTCATTAAGTCTTGTGAATGCTTAAGGATGTTGTTTGTCTTGTACCAGAGTTTATTTTTTTTTAATAAAATTGTACATTTTATCGCCGTATTTTAGTTAACTCCTGGAAGGTTTTTGGGGATCTCGCCTCTTCAAGGCCTTGCGATCCGCCCAGTACATCGGGCAGATTTAATAAACTGGTGAAAATCACAACAGTGACTTTCATTTAAGTTTTGTTAGGTTTCTCTTTTGTATGATTTTATTTTCTAATTCACTTTGTAGACTACTCTGAAGAAGTGTACGTAATACACGAAAGCGCTTGGTATCTGGTCTTTTACTTTCCTGTTTCCTGTGGATTTTATACTTAAATAGAATAGAGTATAAAAAGGCTATCCTTTTTCACAACAACAGATGGTAAATGATTAGTTAAGGCGATTGTGGAAGACCAAATAAAGGAACTATTTGGGGAATGCTAGGAAAAATTAAGTATTTTAGAAATATGTATATATATATATATATATATATATATATATATATATATATATATATATATATATATATATATATATATATATATATATATATATATATATATATATATATATATATATCAAAATTGAGGAAGTAAGTCAGTATAAAAAGCAAGAACTCAAGAAAGAAAGTAAAGTGGCAGATGCTATTAAAAGAAAAATAGAAGTAAAGACCAAAGAAAGGACCAAACTAATGTTTGTAAACAGTAATGGCAGAAGAGATTGCACGCGAGAACTTAACACTAAGAAAGCAGTAAAATTTATGAAAACAAGGTTTAATATGATAGAACTAAAAGAAAAATATAGAAACAGGAATGATAAAGATAGATGAACTTACGTTTCTAGTAGTGTGCCCCACAATGGGACAATTATGTGTTGTGGAGAGAGCAACGAGGAACCTGTATCCCGGATCTGAACTACACGTGCTTCAGATTTAGTAGTATAAGTATAATTCTTCATTGTATCCGGTTACAAATCTTGGTTGTTGATCACTAACGGTGAACTGTAGCAAATTAATATGTCGGAAACACCGCCTTCAAGTGTAGAAGATGGAAATAAAAACAAAGCATTTGCCCAGTTTCATGAAATGGGTCTTGATGATCGCATTCTGAAGGTACGTTGGTAGAATGCTCCTAATTTTAGTAAAATTTTATTGTTGTACTGGTTTTATCATAGTTACTGTTGGGGAAAACTTTCCTACTGAAAAACAACTTTTATGGTAAATATATGATGCTCTAATTTATAGCCAGATACATGAACCATATACCTTTCTGGTATTATTTTACTGTATTACAGGGCAATGTAACCTAGGAAAAAAATGGTAAAGTTTTACTGTATTACAGATTCTGATTTCGAACAGAAAATATATGCTTTCCTGTAGTAAATAACGTGATTGGACCGAATTTGACCTTCATTTCTGTTGTGAAATTTCACCAGTTTACCAAATCTGCCCGATGTACTGGGCGGATCGCAAGGCCTTGAAGAGGCTAGCCTCTCAAAACCCTTCAGGAATTAAGTAGAATACGGCTATATTTTAACAAGTTTATTACAAAAATAATCATTTACTATGAAGGAAATACATAATTAAACCTTTACTCGACATACAAAGGAGACACTTGACTAAATGACCACGTGCGTTACTTGAAAAAATACTAAGTCTGCACCGGACTCAAAATTAAGCAAAATTAATTAATCTTTTAGTAGGTTACCTCGATAAACGGCATACCGAGGCCTTTTCACGTAATTTACAAGACAACACTGATCCCCAATCACAAGGATCGATTAAATATTCATAGATACAAATTTTACAGAACACTAGCAAAACCTATATGGAAACCGACCTGGGTACAATAGGGGGAGAGAGTACAATTAAGGACTTACTTCAACTGAGGACGTCGGATCAAAGAGGTAGAGCTGGTCTCTGCACCCCCCGACGTCACCTTGTTCCCGCTTTTTTTCTGTTAACCTAAATTTCTAGATGGGATTTTTTCATCATGTTTCAATAAATTGACATCAGATTTTTTAATCATAAATTACAAATGCTCGATTTCTATAGCCTCAGCGCCTCCCCTACCAGGCGGTTGCTCTCTAGGTTCTAAAACAGTCTCGTCTTAAACCACATTCATTCGCCCGCGAGTTCTCTCAACCCTCCCTCCAATTTGACGGAACGTAGGTGGAGTTAAATGGCGGGAATTTCGAGTGATCAGTTTGAAATTCCCGACATCCTCCACGTCGGTCAATTGGACGAGGCTGGACTCGAGGTGGGGGGAGTAACTTACTCCAAGACTCTGTTAGGCTCGCTGCGTAGCGCTCCGCAACGACTCGAACAGAGTACACACAATGTACAACACACAGCAATGTTACCCGGGGCAATAAACTCTTACAGGTGTACACAAAATAATAATCCAAATGTACCTATACAACAGCTCAAATTAGGCACTGGGCCTAGCAATTGAAATGTACTCGTGTATAATACATATAAGGAATCAAATGGAATGGCAATTAGGCAATGGGCCTAAGACAAATCAGCTTGTCAAAAAAAACAGCAGAAAATAGCAGTAATGTACACATACATGTTACAGACAATTCAAATGGCAAGCAAGTAGGCAATGGACCTAAAACAAATCAAGAAATAGCAATGGAAATGCATACATAACAATTCAAATGTAAAGGCAATTAGGCAATGGGCCTAAGACAATCAGAAAATGGCAAAAATTCGCAATGTAAATGCATACATAACAATTCAAATGTAAAGGCAATTAGGCAATGGGCCTAAGACAATCAGAAAATGGAAAAAATTCACAATTGAAATGTATTCTCGCAATACCAAAGTCAGTCTGCCTTTACTCACATTAATCGATACTTTTATAGCACTGTTACATACAGGCTATTACTTGATGGAGTACAAGAGGGAGGGGGCTGGTTCTGTGCAACGCTCGGTCTGTACGCACGAGAGACCATCCCGTCCCCGTTTTCCACGCCCTACGCACTTCCAACTTCCGCAGATTCATGCACACCTTACAAACTGTTTCTCCACCCTCCCTGCCTTCCAGATAGGACACTCCCCTTTTTCACTCACTGTTTGCAGCTACGTTTTATATATCGTCACCTTTCAGCAGACAGTCCATCAGTTCTCGCTGCTTCGCGGCAGCCCTTCTCAATGGGCGTGCAGAACGTCCTTGTGCGTTCGTCTGCTCTGATTCAGTTTCATTTTCACTTCTTTCACTAACTGTATAGTTCTCACCTTCATCGTCGTTGTCGACTGTTCCTGTGACTGGTTGTTGAGATGTCGTAGCTGGTGCCATATCCTGGTTATCCCCAGACGTCTCCACTATCCCTGGCATTCCCGCCGTCGTCGTTTTCTCCTCCATCATCATCCTCAGAGGGGGCTATTTCTAGGGGAACCAGGTGGCTGACAGCTCGCAGCGACTCGACACCCTCGAACAACACTTTGGCCGAACGCACGACTCCGTCGTCATCAGGATACGTCTCCACGACACGTCCAAGAGGCCATGTAGCTCTTTTCTTATTCTCTTGTTTAACTAGCACGATGTCTCTGGGGTGCAGCTTGGAGGGTTCCCCGGACCGACAGTCGTGCCGGGCTCTCAAGGCACTCAAGTATTCCCTTCTCCACCATTCTCGAAAGGCTTTCAAGGAATCTGTCAGTCTTAGGTAACGATCACGGGCCTGGCTCTGTACAACGCTCAGTTTGTAAGTACGAGAGACCATCCCGTCCCCGTTCCCCACACCCGACGCATTTCCAACTTCTGTGGATCCATGCACACCTACAATCTCTTCATTCCACCCTCCCTACCTGCCAGATAGGGCACTCCCTTTTTCACTCCCTGTGTGCAGCTACGCATTATATATCGTCACTCCTTAGCAGACTGTCCATCAGTTCTCGCTGCTTCGCGGCAGCCCTTCTCAATGGGCGTGCAGGACGTCCTTGTGCGTCCGTCTGCTACGATTCTGTTTCACTTTCACTTCTCTCACTAACCGCATTGTTCTCACCATTAGCGTCATTATCGAAGGTTCCTGTTGCTAGTTGTTGAGTTGTCGTAGCCGGAGCCATTTCCTGGTTGTCCCCAGACGTCTCAATGATCCCTGGCATTCCTGCTGTCGAACTGTACGCGCCCTCTTCTCCGTCGTCGTTGTCTTCTTCTCCAACATCATCCTCAGAGGGGGCAATTTCCAGGGGAACCAGGTGGCTGACAGCTCGCAGTGACTCGGCACCCTCGAACAACACTTTGGCCGAACGCACGACTCCGTCGTCGTCAGGATACGTCTCCACAACACGTCCAAGAGGCCACGTAGCTCTTTTTTTATTTTCTTGTTTTACCAGCACGACGTCTCCAGGCTGCAGCTTGGAGGGTTCCCCAGACCGACAGTCGTGCCGGGCTCTCAGGGCACTCAAATATTCCCTTCTCCACCTCTCTCGGAAGGCTTTCAAAGAGTCTGTCAGTTTTAGGTAGTGATCACGTAGCCTTCGGGAGGTGAAGGTCGCGTTGAGGTGGTCGTCCGGCAAGATCGGTGCCATGAGGTGGACTGGGTGTCCTCTTAGCAAATGGGAGGGGTGAGGACTTCATCCTCGCATTTGTCGCCGCTGTACATAAGCGGACGATTATTCACCACTGCCTCTGCTTCTTTCACAAGGGTTAGTACGTGGGCGTCCGGTAGGTACTTCTTTCCGAGAGCTATCTGGAGGGTCCGTTTCGTTACCCCGATCAGGCGTTCGAAGAACCCACCTTTCCAAGGTGCACGGGTCGTCTGAAATTGCCACTTTATGCCCGTTCTCCTCAGGAACTGCTGGACTTCATCTTCTTCATAGAGTCCCTGGAGGAGGTGGCTGGCAGTTTTGAAAGTTTGATGGTTATCAGACGTGATGAACTGCGGGGCACCGTGGGTGGCGCAAAATCATCTTAGGGCTAATACGAATTCTTCCGCTTCCAGGGAGGGGCAGAAATCGAGGTATACGGCCCTGCTGGCCATACATGTCACGATCAGTATGTAGCCTGGTCGCGTTTCAGTCTGTATGGCAGCTGTGTGGTCCACTCCGACTGCTATAAAGGGTTTTGTGAGGATGGTCCTCTCCTTCGGTAGAGGGGGTGGTAGTGGCTGTCTCAACAGAGGCTGGAAGGCTAGTATGCATTCTGGACATTGTCGCACGGTCCGCTTCGCAATGGATCATAGACCCGCCGCCCAGCATTTCTGTCGAAAGATAACCATGAGTGTATTCACCCCACAATGCACGTGCAAACGGTGTAAATATCTTAAATAAATCCTGACTAAATGCCCTTTGGCTGGCAAGAGAATTAACTGATTAGTTTCCTCTACTTGGGACACTCGTCCCCTAGTACAAATAAGACTATCTATTAATACTAGATTCAATTGTCTGACAAAATTGGCAACTTCACGAGGGGGTCTGACTCCGCCCTCTAAGTAAGCATAAACTGTAGGCAAATAATGTTTTTGCTCTAGTTGGACAACAATACCGAACGGATGCCGTTCTATTTTTGTAAACCTTTTGATTACCCTAACAACTCTCAACAAGAATTGGAATTCTGCTTCCCTTTGTAGAATTTCCCATATCTCGCCTGGGGGGGCAGGACTCATTTCCTCCCTCAGTTCTTGTACCGCCGTTACTGTAGTGTTTTCATGGGTTGGATCTTCCTCCTTGCAAGGAACAGGCTTTCCCGTGGTCCTGAGAAATTCTGGACCGTTCCTCCAAAGGGAGTTATCTAGCAGTTGTTGCGTCATTGCACCTCTGGACAGGACATCAGCAGGGTTCTGTTTACTGGGGACATGGTTCAAACTGAATCGACAAACCTGCTGAAGAAAAACAATCTCCGCCACTCGGTTAGATATACAGATGTTCTTGTGGTCCTTGGCCTTGGGAGATGCTACCCATGCCAACGTAACCTTACTGTCAGTCCACATGACTATCTCTCGTGGCTCTATCAGCTCTTTGAGGGTCTTTGCTAATCTGCTGCCTAGCAACAATGCTAGCAGTTCTAGCTTGGGAATTGTCAATTTGTTCATTCCCTTCGGAGTGATCCTCATTTTACTAGTTATTAGGCTTACCTGATTGCAGTCATCCCTGGTATATGCCACTGCGCCGTATGCCTTACTGCTGGCATTGGTGAATACATGGAGTTCTAAACCTTTCCTACCTATCGTTCTTGGAAAGGTGATTTCGCTCACCGCTTTCAAATCACTCGACAACTCACTCGCTTTTCTAGCTTTTTCTCCTTTTAACACATCATCCCAACCCCCGTCATCCTCCCATAGTTGTTGGAGGAAAAGTTTTCCTCTTACAAATAATGGGCTTATCAAACCTATCGGATCGAAAAGTGAGACCAACAGGGAAAGTACCCTACGCTTCGTAGGCACCCATCCCTCCCCCAACTCACAGATTCTCTTGCTTTCTTTCACACACAATCTGTCTACGTCCCGGGCCCATCGCAGCCCAAGCACGTTCACACTCACAGGCTCTCTCCACTGTTTCTCGCTATCGAAGGTCAAGTGATTGGACGCCCACCCTTTTAAAGGCATACCCGGCCCTTTTAAGATTTTATTGACAGATTCATGCTCTTGCCTCATAATCTCTAGATTTTCAAAAGTGGCCAGATAATTATCCACATAAAAAGACTTCACCAAATCTGGCCTACCTTCCCCTTTGAAATGATAATTTAACACTTGTTGTAACAAAAGTGGACTTGCCGTGATGCCGAACACCACGACTCTAAAGGCGAAGGTGAGCGCTCGACCTGCTGCCTCGCGCCACAGAAATCGTGTGTATTTGGCATCATGAGGATCCAACAAGACACAATGGAAGGCTTTGCTGATGTCAGCTAACATAGCATATTGGTTCAACCTAAACCTTATGATCAAATGATACGCTAATTCTACCAGATTGGGGCCAGGTAAGAGGCATTCATTCAATGACTTACTACCCTTTGATTTCGCCGAGGCATTGAACACGATTCTAAGGGGGTAGTGCGCCTATCTTTCCTGATTCCAAAGTGCGGCATATAATCCTCGTCAGCCTAGGACATCGAGACAGGCTCCGGCAGCAAAGGCAAAAGTGTCTAAGCAGCAGCCCTTTCCTGTCAAGGACAAGAAAGGCGGAAAGTCCTCCAGGGGAGGTAAGAATCCTAGGGGGAGTGGCCGAGGCCGTAAACGCTAGGGTTGGCAATCCCCCTGCATGTCCACCAGTGGGGGGATGCCTACAAAGTTGCGCGAACAGGTGGCAGCAACTCGGGGCCGATTCCTGGACGATCTCTGTGATCAGCCAAGGATATCGCGTTCCGTCCATAACATCTCTTCCTCCCCTGACAGCGAATCCAGTGTCGTTGAGCTCCTATGCCATGGGATCGGTAAAGGGGCTAGCCCTTCGGGCAGAAGTCGAGACCATGCTCAAGAAGGATGCTCTGCAGGAGGTCGTCGACGGCTCCCCAGGCTTCTTCAGTCGACTCTTTCTTGTAAAGAAGGCGTCTGGAGGCAGGAGACCTGTCATCGACCTCTCAGCTCTGAACAAGTTTGTCAAGCAAACTCCTTTCAGCATGGAGACAGCGGACACGGTCAGACTTGCAGTGAGACCGCAAGATTTCATGTGCACTCTGGATTTAAAGGACGCGTACTTCCAGTTCTAGAGAGAGAGGCTTCAGCCTTTCAGACCCACTGGTTTTGCTATGACACACCCCTGGCTGCTGCTCCCCCAGACAGCCGTAAGCGGGCACAAACCACGCCCATCGGGGCGGAGCAACCAGAGACATGGTTGACAGGAACCAAACTGCCATATTTGAAGTTGACAGGACACAGGCAACACCTGTTACACCTCACCATTACCACTACCCTCCCCTAATTATTGTTACGAGGGACAACGACTTAATTAACCAATTAAAATGTCCAAAAAAGTCGTAGTATCAGCAGATGTGCATAATCTTAGCGAAACTAGTGATGATGACAATATTCCACCGGCACAATCCAAGAAGAAGAGATGTCCCAAAACGGAAGAAACCAGCCAGGAACCTTCCAACAGTGAAATTCTTCAATTGTTATTATTACAGAATCAAATATTATTGAAACTAGTGGAGAAAGGGTAAGGTTTAATATTCTGTTTTTATATAAAAACGTCTTGGATAGCAGCGGATATAGACTGATGACGTCACAAGCACGGCAGTAAAAGGTAATCAAAGAGACGGAACGGACTGTACAGTAGTTACTATCGTAAAGTTTGAAAATAGATAAATTTCGAGACCGAAGTACATTATCATATAATCCCAAACTGTGTAAAGTGAGCCTAAACATTATAAGGGCTAGATACGTATATGCCAAAGGTAATTAATGTAGCAGGTGAGGTGTTAACTACGTTTGTCTTACATTCCAAAGAGTCGAGTAGCCTAACTAGCCTAACTTTTTCTAACTTTGAGTTTTACATACTACGTCAATCTAGGCTACCTATTAGCCGCTCCCTTCCGCCTATCCCACCGAGATCGTATCGTCGACATTTAACTGGAGGGGTTCCTGTCAAAGGCGGTATAATTGCGCCTACCTCAGCTAATGGGTAGGATTTTATATCACACTCGTTTCCTTTCGATATAATGGTTTACCCCTTACCATGAGGAACTGCGTCTTAAGAATTTCTGACAGGTCGGCTATATAAATAATATAAGATGATTACTGTAGAGGCTATATAAATTTAAGCATGGGATATTAGTGAGAGGATGCCGATTGACCTGAATTAACCGATGAAGGCCATTTGAGCCTAGAACCCGATTGCCTGGCTTCAGCCTTCTAGGTCTGCTGCTGTCCAACCTGATTTGTAAATTCATGAGCCATATTATAGACATCAGTTAAACTTTTATTATCAAATGTGAGTCTAGGTTTTCACTCCTATTGCAGAAGTGGTTCGACTGCAAAAAGGAATGACAATACTCCTCCTCCTAAGCGCCCTCGCCGTAAAGTAGATTTACCTGAGAATGCAAATGAAGAATTATTTACAACTTATAATGTAGATAGTAGTGACTATGAAGAATTTAATGTAGATAGTAGTGACTATGAAGAATTTAACCCGCTTACGTTTAACAAACCTATTCCTACTTATATATCTAACAATTTTAATGTTGTGCCCTCCATTCATAGAGATGGAAAAATACAATTAAATGACTCCCTAATTGCATTAACATTAAGTGAAGGAGACAAGAACTCTCATGATCAATTCTTTGTTTGTAATCATAATAAAGAACTTTTCAAATTGATAAATTTGCCAAAGTTGAACTTTTGGCCAAGTGGCAGGTTGTTCAATGAAAATTTCAAGAAGAAATTTCACTTTGATATTGAAAACATTAAAATGGCTATATCTTCTTTTCAAGGGCATGCAGCTCTGGCGCAATTAGCTTACCCCTCTAAGATTAACGATATTGATTTCATTACTAAAGTGATAATTGGGCCTTTCAGGAAACACATTGATCTACTTAAAAGTTTAATCCGCTCATTCAGAAGTAGAACTTTACCCAGGAACCTCAATTTAGATACCAGAGATGCTATTATTAAAGCTGAAACTAATGATATATGGGTCTTATCAGATGATCAAAGGAAAGCTATTGCTTCGTGCTGTCGAGGCGGTCCCCTTCCTAGAGGAGGGGACATTTTCTCTAGAGGTGGAAGGTTCAACTTTGGCAAGCATCAGGGCTACCCCAGAGGGAAATTCAACTTTTACAGAGGTTTCAGGGGAAGCTTTGGGTTCAGGAATAGGTTCACTCCCTACAGGCGAGGTATCAAGAGAGGTGGCCGAAGAGGGGGAAGGAGTACAGGGGGACAGACAGCAATTAATTCAGACGTCAAAGATAAGAAACAAAACTAATTATGCTTTAATTCTTAATGCCATCGAGCCCTGCTCGGACCAAGAGGAAAATAACCTGGAGCTACACAGTAAAGATAAAAATTTGGCAAATGTACCCACTAACAATTCAATGATATTGGAAGAGTTAAATTTCCCTACAGAAGCCTCTAGCTCCAAGGAAACCTCTCACGCCCCTCCAGTAAGTAGGATAGATAGGTCATTGACAAATAAATTAAAAAATAGGCAAAAACTCCCAAATTCTTCTTTTGCATGCAACTTGATCAGTAAGGGTGTGAGACTCCCATTTACAGTATCAATAAAAATAAGGCTCAAAAGACTTTGAAAAGATTAGGGGTTGATAGATATTATTCTTCTAGCAAGAGAATAATACTAGAGAGAGAATGTAACAGATTACTAGACCTAGGGGTAATAGAACAAATTAACAGAAATTCTTTCTACTACTCTAACCACATCTTTTACAAGCTTAAACCCGATGGGAGCATTCTCCTAATCTTCGATATGAAATGCCTAAATACTATGATCAAAAAACTTTCTTTCTCTATGCTGAAACCTAAAACTATATTCCCTTATTTGCATTTAAACAACTGGGCATGTAGACTTGATTTAAAGTGACGCTTATTGGCACGACCCCCTTCATTCAAGGGCTCAAAGATTCTTAACGTTCAAATTAGGAAAGCGTAAATTCAAATGGACGGTTGTTCCCTTCGGGTTAAAGATAGCTCCCTACATCTTTTCCAAACTAATGAACACAGTAGTTAAATACATTAGGAAGAAATATAATATACTCATCTTTAACTACTTAGATGATATACTCATATTGGCAGATTACTTTCACAAATGCGAGGCTCACATCCAAATAGTCATTAAAGTGCTCACGGAGCTGGTCTGGCAAATATCTATTAAAATGTCTGTCGTTCATCCAGTGCAAAAGATAGAGTTCCTGGGAGTTCATTATAACTTGGAGAGCAAAACAATGAGACCAATGCAGAAAAACATTGATAAATGTATCAGGCTTGTCAATACAGTATCCAACTTGAACAGATCTGACCTCAAATTATATCAAAGATTGATAGGATCACTTAACTTCTGTTCCTACTACACCTTTTATGGTAGATACTATCTTAAATTCCTTCACAGATTTCATAGATATTTTGCTAAAGGATATAGAATCATTCCTCCTTTCAAATCCTTTCTAGGAGAATGGAAACAGACTAACATGTATAGTGATATAAACATTCCTAATAATCAAGTAGATCTAGAACTATTCACAGATGTATCCAACTTTGGCTGGGGTGGAGCATTAGTAGGAGAACATGGCATACTCTCAACTAATAATACATGGCTAGTGAATGAGAATACTCTGCACATTAACATTAGAGAATTACTTGCATGCATTTATTAGTGTGCTACTGTTATTAACACACATTGAGTATGTGTTGTTTGAGATGTTGAGTCTTGAATTAAAGTCAATCATGGTAACTTTAAAATGGTTTATTCTCTAAAAACAACAGTGTTAAACATCTCCATCACAGGAGTATAGCTGGTTTGGTCGGATGACCAATTCAGGTGAAGTATAGGTAAGAACTGCCTAAAATATCGATATCACAGATATCGTATGTTTAGTTGTCTCAGCATTTAAACACAATATGTAAACTTTACATTCGTTTAGGAAGACACCTGCATCCAGTGACGACACAATCTTTCACACGGTATGCATTTGTGTTTATGCTTCAGAAAAATGTTACATTGCTGAGGGATGCAAAATACATCCTGTTATGATTTTATCTGACTACAGCAAATCTCACACTAGCTTCTTCTTCCACAATGACATATTACGTCATGTGTTTTAAACATGTAATAACTAACTTTGTTCCGTAACCGAAATACAAACCACGCTATTTACAAAGGGTATTACTTTTAGCGTAGCTGAAATGGCGAGCCATTAGAATTTTAACGAGGGTGTATTACCCCCGCGCTAGTTAGCGGGGGGGTAGGGGAGTGGTAGCTAGCTACCCCTCCTCCCCCTCACACACAGGTGAATACCCACTTTCACTTTTGGCTCGGACTGTGACAGACGTTTCTGTCTTGGTCCTCGCTTGGCAGCCATTGTCTGTTTTGTCTTTACTTAATCGCTTACTTTTCATTTACTCAATATATATGTAAACATGTTTTCATGTTTGTATATATATTTGAGTATAGAAATAAGTAAGTTTCCTTTTCAGATGTGTGTGTGTAGTGTACGATATCTACGTGGAGGCCTCGGCAGTTAGGCCACCCCGGCGTATTTTATGGGTGGCGATTGAGTTTGACTTATGTCTTTCTCTCTCTCTCTCTCTCTCTTGAGGTCGTTCACCCTTTTACTACGTGTTACTACGCCCTTGTAGCCTAGCTTCCTTTCCGTGTGGGGGGTTGCTACGCCGTACGTTTGTATCAATTAGTTATGAATCTAATTGTAGTTGTTTTTTGTTTTTCAGCTTGTAGAACGATTCCTTTCGGGGTTTTCGTTCTTTCTTTAGTGTTCATTCATTTTTAAATTACATAATTACATAGTTACATAATTATAATTGTTATAATTCTGTTTTGGTTACAGCTCTCCTTCCGCGAGTGTAAGTGGTTGTGAGGGCACGTGCCTGTTGTGTAATTCTTGTTCCTTTCCCTCGGGATTCCTCTTCGGAGCCTTCCCGGGGGAATGAATGTGTACTAATGTTTTTTGTTTTATTTTTTTACAGTTACCGATCTAGTTCGTTTCTGTAATATAGCAACGGTGTGAGCTGTCTGGTTGAGTCCTGGGGATTCGGCTGTTGCTGCCTCCCCCCTTGTATTTTCGTCAGGGGCGTGTCTCCTTCTACTGGTAGTACTCCCGTGTCGACGGACAGCTCTCCAGTTCATTTTAGAACAGTCAGGAGGCTTGCCTCCTTGGGCGGATAACTTTCCTTCCGAGGGAAGTTTTTCCTGTCCAGGCTTGAATTTTTCCCCTTTTGGGGGGTTCTTCTCTTGCCTTTTTTTCGTGCGACTATGCTCTTGGTGCTGAGCGGTCGCACCTGCAGTTTCGCTCAAGGGGCTGGGCAACTGCAGGAGCTCCTCTTCGGAGGATTGCTCCTTTTAGGTCACTGGCTGACCAGTCTCTTCCACGAAGTGTTTCTCTTTCGTTCGCGAGAGAGTACACTCATAGAGACTCCTCTTCGGAGGTTTCTTCTGTTGCTGTTGCTGTTGGCCTCCCTCGCCGTAAGGCCCACCGTCCGCCTCGTCGTAAGGGCCTCTCATCTCCCTATAAGGGTGCTTGAGGCGCCTTTTTGGATCTCCGTTTGCAGCCTACAACTCCTTTTTCTCGATCTTCCGTCTTGGTGCAGATGGACAGCAGTCTGATCTCGTCTTCCGACGGGCAACGGTCTTCCCGACGGACAACGGTCTGCCCGACGGACAGCGGTCTTCCGACGGACATCAGTCTCCCGGCGGACAACGATCCCTTCGGGGCAAAGGGTTGCTCCCACGGGGGTTCTTCCCTTGCGTGTCAGGGTTTCCCTGCGCGCCCTTCTGCTCATCAGCGCTCTCCTGTTCGTCAGCGCTTTCAAGATGATCTTCCCTGCGGTTCCTGTTGGTTCCTGTTACGCGCCCTGTGCGCCCACGTTCGCCCTCGCGATCTAGAACTTCGGTTCAGGTCAGGGTCAAGGCCAGCGATCATCAGCTCGCCAGCGATCATCAGCCCGCCAGCGATCATCAGCTCGCCAGCGATCATCAGCCCGCCAGCGATCTCCGGATCGCCCACGTGTGTTACAGCCGGCACGCCGACGTTCTCCAACACTTCTGAAGGAACATGGTTCGCCAGCTACTAGCTCACCTGCGCATGCTGATCGCCATCGCGCGACCCTCAACTGCGGATGCTGATCGCCATCGCGCGACCCTCAACTGCGGATGCTGATCGCCATCGCGCGACCCTCAACTGCGGATGCTGATCGCCATCGCGCGACCCTCAACTGCGGATGCTGATCGCCATCGCGCGACCCTCAACTGCGGATGCTGATCGCCATCGCGACACCCTCAACTGCGGATGCTGATCGCCATCGCGACACCCTCAACTGCGGATGCTGATCGCCATCGCGACACCCTCAACGGCGGATGCTGATCGCCATCGCGCGACCCTCAACGGCGGATGCTGATCGCCATCGCGCGACCCTCAACGGCGGATGCTGATCGCCATCGCGCTACCCTCAACTGCGGATGCTGATCGCCATCGCACGACCCTCAACTGCGGATGCTGATCGCCATCGCGCGACCGCACACCTGCGGATGCTGATCACCATCGCTCAACCCTGCGCATGCTGATCACCATCGCGCGACCCTCAACTGCGTATGCTGTTCGCCATCACGCGATCGCCCACCTGCAGATGCTGTTTGCCATCGCGCGACCGCCAACCTGCGCATGCTGATCGCCATCGCGCGACCCTGGCATGCTGATCACCATCACGCGATCCTGCGCATACTGATCACCATCGCGCGACCCTGCGCATGCTGATCACTGCTTGCTCACCTTCGCATACTGCTCGCCAACGCACGATCGCTCACCTGCGCATACTGCTCGACCATCGCGTCGGCATAACACAACGCGCCATCGCCAAACTGCGCGTTAACGCTCACCAGCTCACCACCGATCGCTTGTTGATCCATATCGCCAGCGGTCCTCCTCGCCATCGCGCTAACGCTTGCGTTCGCCGCCTCGGACTCGCTCTCATCCACCTGCCCACCCTCACGACCGCTCGCCTGCGCGACCGCTCAACCGCGCGACTGCTCGCCCGTGCAACCGCGCGACCGCTCGCCGTGCAACCGCGCGACCACTCGCCTGCGCGCCCACACGCCCACGTGCCTGCACATCTACGCTCATGCTCTCCAACGTTCGCCCACGCGCGAACCAACGGTTTTTTCCATCGCGCAGACGGATGGTGTTCCGTCGCGCGAACCTACAGTGTTTCTTCGCACAAATGTCGGCTTATTTCTTGCAGTATCCATTGCTCGTCTATGGGTTATCGCTCGCCGACCACCAGGAATTCCCGTCGCGCGAGCTCCAGGGCAATTGCGACCACGATTCCCAATGGGGTTTTCGCAGCATGACCAGCCTGGCGAGTTCTTCTGGAGCGTATTTCCAGAACACTGTCTCACCCCGTAAACACGAGCATGGCACTTGCAAGAATAGGAGAAACTTAAGGGAGATCTGAGCAACACTCCTCTATTCCTGAATCTGGGTTAGCCCTTCCCCGTCATTCCCTGGAAGGATTTTTGGCGGGGGGGGGCTTTCCGTTCGAGATTTCTCCATCAGACAAGGGGTGACTGCTTACCTCTTCCTCTGGGAGCTTACCAGGTTCTTTCCCTCCTCGGTTACGGCCCGAGGTTTGGTTCAAGGAAGCTACTGGAAGATCAAGGGTACTTTCCTCCTCTCGAGCTCAGGCACCTTGGCCTTTCGTCGTTAAGTATCTAATTTGCGGACCAGCTCGATGTTGTACCATCTGGACGCGCTGACTGAGGGCTTCCTTCGGGTGTCTCATCTGTGGAGGTCGACGACCTCAGACACCCTTCCATCCTTGAGAAGAGTTTGTTTGTGCCCAAGGACAGAGACTTAGACAGCTGCTGTGCGGAGTAAATCGACTTCCGGTTTCACTCCTCCAAGGCGCTTTCTTCCAGACTCTGCAGGGCTCCAGCGCCCTTTTCTTTCAACCACGTCGGCCTAAGTTATCTGCTTCGACAACTGGGACAAGGTGTCCAATTGCAGTTTCCTCCTGTCAGGAACAGATGGCACGGGAGACTCCCCCGGGAGGGCATAGTCCTAAAAGGAGTTCACGAACTCTAGGATTGCAGGGTTTTCGCTGGGAGGATGCTTAAGGTTACTCATCCGAATGACAGCTTCCCGATGCCCATTATTATTATTATTATTATTATTATTATTATTAAATGCTAAGCTGCAACCCTAGTTGGAAAAGCAGGATGCTATAGGCCCAAGGGCCCCAACAGGGAAAATAGCCCAGTGAGGAAAGGAAATAAGGAAATAAGGAAAAATAGAACATTTTAGGAATAGTAACAATATTAAAATAAATATTTCCTATTTAAACTATAAAAACTTTAACAGAACAAGAGGAAGAGAAACTAGACAGAAAAGTGTGCCCAAGTGTACCTTCAAGCAAGAGAACTCTAACCCAAGGCAGTGTAAGACCATGGTACAGAGGCTATGGCACTACCCAAGAATAGAGAACAATGGTTTGATTTTGGAGTGTCCTTCTCCTAGAAGAGCTGCTTACCATAGCTAAAGAGTCTCTTCTACCCTTACCAAGAGGAAAGTAGCCACTGAACAACTACAGTGCAGTAGTTAACCCCTTGGGTGAAGAAGAATTGTGTAGTAATCACAGTGTTGTCAGGTGTATGAGGACAGAGGAGAATCTGTAAAGGATAGGCCAGACTATTCGGTGTCTGTGTAGGCAAAGGGAAAGAACCGTAACCAGAGAGAAGGGTCCTATGTAGTACTGTCTGGCCAGTCAAAGGACCCCATAACTCTCTAGCGGTAGTATCTCAACGGGCGGCTGGTGCCCAGGCCAACCTACTATCTCTGTGAGTAGCCAAGGATATCGCGCCTGCCGTCTCTGTCAGTGAATTCAGTGTCTCTGAACCTCTATGCCATAGCGTCAGCAGAGTTGCCCGGTTGGGCAGAATGATCCATACCTTAGGCGAAGGTCTTCCTTAGGATCATCGACGGCTTCACCCCCGGCCCCCTCAGTCGATCCTTTCTTGTAAGGAAGGATCTGAGAGGGGATGTCCATAGTCGACCTCTCGGCCCCGATCAAGTTTGTCGAACAAAATTCGGCCAGCGTAGACCAGCAGAATCGATCAGACTGGTAACGAGGCGACAGGACTCCTTAAACCCTGGATCGGAAGGACGGGTACTTTCAGTTTCCATTCCATCCATCTTCCAGGGTGCTCGTCAAATTCAGCCTAGACTGCAAGTATTCCTGCTTATGATGCAGTGGGGCTATCCCGCCGTGGCATAGCAGGTTTGTTTCCCCAGAGAACTCTCTTGGCCGCTCAGGTGCAGGCTTCCGCCTCCTCTGCTGTTTGGAGGGCTGGTCAACTCCGGTAGGCTCAGGTTTCGACCTTCTTCAGCTCCGGGACAAGCTTCCGGATGCTTACCATGAGTGTGGGCTCATGGTATTTTGCTTGGAGCCTTCTCTTCCTCTGCCTCAACATCTGGAGTATCTGGCCATGATATTGAGTCAACCGCCTTACCACATTGGAAACCCCGCTTCTCGTCCGTCCAGCGAGGTTAAGCAACGTCGGTACTTGGATGGGTGACCACCTGGGGACGCCAGATTTTGTTACCACATCCTCCGAGCCTTCCTTTCGGTTGACTGTGGCAAGACTGAGGAGAGTCGCAGTACCTGTTCTCAGTCAAGCAGAGCTTTCAGCCCTACCTTGGAACGTTTCCTAGTTCTTCTTTCCTCATTGACCCGTCTATAGTCCGAACGGTCGCCTCAGGATAAGTTCCATGTGGGGTGATCCAAGTTCCGGTGGCTTCAGGCAATGTTTAACCGGACTCCCTGGCCCTATAGGACCAGCGGAACTATTAGACCTGCAATGGGTGCTGACCTATGGAGCTTCTTGATGGTAGTGGATATTCTCGTCCTTTCTTGATGCGGTTCTCGGACTCGTCAAAGGAAAGGGGGGGGGGGGGGGGGGCATGTTCCGGTCCAGGCCTATGGTCAAGACCTGAAGGATACCTCTCCATCATTCAGGCAGGCTTAGGGGCCTTAGTCTGGCCCCTCTTCAGATCCTACAGCTCCTGCCGAGTCGCCCCGTTGCGCGTCGACTTCATTCTAACCAGCAGGGGACGCATTTTCACACCTTCACATCTTGCAGTAGAGATACCGGGATGATTGAGATTCTCTCAATACCACCATCGGCTCTCTCATTCCAGGCAGGGGAATGTTTCTCTCAGACTATCCGAGCAGAGCCTCATAGAGAGAGTGTACCTAGGGGTCTTTGACCTTGGGTAACCAGCAAGTGCTAGTCTGGGGGACCTGATCGCGACAGCTTGGAACCTCAAGCTTCCGCTAGTCTTCCCCCCAGTCTCAGACCCCGAGACTCTGGCAAGATGCATTCCGGTGATGGTGGGACAACTTCGACGCCTGCGTCTTCCCTCCTTTTTGTCTGCGGACAATGGGTCTCAACAAGACCAGGTTGTCTGTCAACCTTTCAATGGGAGAGCTCCACTGGGACTATGCGCAGAACGGTTTCTGGACCCTCTGCTTCCCCTGACGGAACTCCCGGGAGAGCTTCTCCCACGGCGCAGACTACTCAAGCAACCACACTGCGACATCTCTCCCGAACCGGGGCGTCGCTTCGGCTTCATGCCTGGAGACACTACGCTTCCTCCTCTAGAAGAGACAACCCGCTACAGTCGCGGTACGGAGGTCGCGTCATCTGCGATAGTCATCCACAGGGGTCTCCCAGGCAAAGTGAAGAGTCTAAGGTAGTTGGTGCCGTGGGAGATATACCTCTTCCCTTGAGGCCTCTTCTCCAGCAATAACGGTCTTATTGCCTTTCGGCGGGAGGAAACTCCTTTCCGCTCTCGGCAATGAAGCCTGTCGCTCAGCCTTTCCCTGACCTTCAGGCTTAAAGGAATAACTTTTTCCTGCCCGCTGGATCTATCCTCGCTCATACGAAGCTACGATCGTCCCTGCCCTAGTCGGAGGAAGACCTCCAACTTGGAGCATGGCTCGGACTTTTAGTCCTTTAAGAGATCTTCTCAAGACCCTTTTACGACAGGCCTCGGATTGTATTCCGCCTTGGGTCTTCTGCTCACTCTGGCCACGGCCAGTGTGTAAGCAATCTTCTTGGTCTCTTACTACTCCCCCCTTTCTAAGGAAGAGGAGAAGGCAACATTCAGGCTCGCTCCTGAGTTGTTGGCTAGACTCAGAATCTGAGGGTCCCGGCCCTTCGGTCCGATTCATTCAAGATTTCGAGTCTCCATTCTGTGTCTGATGTCCCAAGACCTTCTCTTTCTTGCCAGTAAGGAATCGAGAGGTTAGCGCTGGGAACAGCTGCAGTTTGTCCTCAGTTGCAGCCGATTTGGGAACACAAGGAGGACATGGGGGGAGAGTCACCAGTATACCTCTTCAGCCCGGACTCAAGGACATTCATCTCGACCTGTCTTCAGACTCTCCCCCGTCACGTCGCCCTACAGCACGATGTTGGATACATCGCAACGTCCCTCGCCTTCGAGTAATACTACTCTGTGACGCAGGTGCTACAAGCTGGAGTCTGGAAGCGTCTGGTGACCTTCGCAGCCCGCTTCCTGCAGGGCGTGACCCACAGGAGTCTCGATACGTTTTCTATCGCTCTGTGGTGGCTACACAACAGCTGGTCTAACCTCAGGCTCCTTTTTGGACAGGTAGCAGAAGGTTGAGGGCATTGTTATCAGGTTTTAGTCTGCATGAACGAAAGAAGTATGTCTGGCCCTTACTACTTTCTTCATCATCCCCTCTACGGGGAAGCAGCATCCTGGTCTCTGCATAGCTGACCTCGAACCTCTGCAGGTAAACCATGCTTCCTTGTGTTCCGAGTATTGAGTCAATACTGTCGCGTCCCCCATACCCTGACGAGGTGGTATTGGGAACGTCCTAACCCAGAGTTCCTTCTGGAACTCCAGGTCAACTGCCTAGGACGAGTCACACTTCTTCCTTCACACACAAGCTTACGTAGGCCACATGGTTCCTTGCGGAGCAAGGAACTTGTGAGGTACAGGGACTCCTTTTCTCGAGTGTGACCCACTCGGATTCTGAGTCCCCGGGTAAAGCCAAAGCAAGTATGGCTGGGGACTTTCCCCCCTTCCTAAGGGATAAGTCACCCTTTGTAAATAGCGTGGTTTGTATTTCGGTTACGGAACAAATGACAAATTCGAAGATAATTTGTATTTTTCCTAACCATACAAACCTTAGCTATTTACACATATTTGCCCGCCAGCCCTGTCCCCCAAGACAAGTCCTACCTCTTAAGTGAAAGTGAGTATTCACCTGTGTGTGAGGGGGAGGAGGGGTAGCTAGCTACCACTCCCCTACCCCCCCGCTAACTAGCGCGGGGGTAATACACCCTCGTTAAAATTCTTATGGCTCACCATTTCAGCTACGCTAAAAGTAATACCCTTTGTAAATAGCTAAGGTTTGTATGGTTAGGAAAAATACAAATTATCTTCGAATTTGTCATATTACATTAGCTCGGCCAGCTATCTCAATTTTTTTTTCTAAAAATTTAACAACACGCCAAAATATGTTTACTAGGAGTGTGACTGGATATATGTATTATTCTTTGTTTAACTTTAGCCATAAGCAAATGAGGACGAATGTCCAAATAGGCACATAAAAAAAAAAATAACAATAATGCATATGAAAAGATATTACCAAAGCAAAGAAAAAAAATGCATGATAAATACAGATCACATATATGGTACATTGCTTAGCAAATGATTATATGGTACCAAAAAAAAATACTGATATACATATGATTCGGTAACTTATTAAAGAATAATTGTTACCTTTGTCAGAAACATAGATTAACACAATACGGTAATTAATAGAAATATTTGTTACCTTGGTAAAGATTCAATTTTAGTGCACAAACACGAATTCCTGGTACGTACACGTACCACGGTTTCGTACATATATATATATATTTATATATAGGGCTTATATATTTTATTAGATGCCCATAGATTCTGTTATTTTTAGTTTTTTTTTTCTCTTTTTCTTTTAACATTCCGGCTTATATATTTTATTAGATGCCGAGAGAAAAAAAGGATGTATTTTTTTAGATGTTTTTTAAGTGTATTTTTAACAATGCAAATGTTCTATAGTTTCTTCAATTACATATTACTAGCGTACTAACTGCTTTTCGTACACACGCTATTTCCAGACCATTTTACTCCTTTAGCGAATGAGGTGGCCACTTCAAACGGTTTTAAACTGAATTAAATAAGGAGTTTTGTCTGGACATGGCAAACGTTCTGTTTTAGCTGCAAACTGTTCCGTAACCTACGCCAAACAAGGATGTTCACGGCGATAAATATCATCACCGTCACAACGGTTCCTGCTAGTAGTATGGGGTGAAAAAATTCCTTACAAGTCGGTGACAGGTGGTCCATCTCGGTCAATTTCATCAATCGCTTGGCTACCTGTTTGTTGTATAAGAGAAGTAGTGATGGCATTGTAGACGTCCACGTGAAGTTCGCGAAGTAAGCTCGTTCTCTGATGATGGTTTTTATCCCGGTCACCATGGAATTAGGGGAAGTCCCGATACAACCATCTGCTGCAACGAAGATTTTTGCATAGGACGTGGATCCGTCCGGGCATGATACATTGAAGCCGTCCTTGTCGTATCGTATCCACGAGCCGTTGTTCAGTCTGCAATTGAACTCATTATTGTCAAAGGGATAAAGCTTATCCAGACAATTTTCACTTGTATGGGAGAGAGCACCGTCTAGCACTATATCTAACTCGCATGAATCCATTAAGTTTTTATGGAAATCAAATGAGTCAGCTGTACATATTTTTCTATCCATTGCGTCTGAACAGTGAGTTAATTGATTTAAGTCTTTAATGACCGTACTGTATATGTTTCCTTGTCTGGGGAAATCAATAAGTGTCCTGTCAAACTGGATATTACTGGATTTGAGTGATTCGTCATGAAAGTCGGAAATGGTGATATCCTGTAAGATTGCCAGGCATCAGAAGAATCAAAGGGAATTGTAATCATAATCTTGTTATTTTCAACGCTTACTGTAATTAGGCTGTAATAAAATTCTAACCTACGTTCGGCTAACAAAGGAACATAGCCTAGTTTATCCCGTCCGTTCTCCAGAACTAACTTTAAGTATTTTATAGGCAACAAATGGGGCGACAGTACACCTTTAGTTGCTAACGTGATAGCTTCTACATAATCTTTTGATTTCTCAATGAAATGTGCAATTCTGTTATGTATGTGATCTATTTTTGAATCATAATACGTTAACGTTGCCAACAAATCCTGTACTTCCATAATCTGACTGATATTACTTGAATGTTCATTTATTAAATCCATAATTTGATTGATTGAAGCTAACTGATTCCTTAGTTCTGGCATAATCAATTCATCTTCATGAGTCAAGAACTCAATTTTCTTATTTTGATTACTAATCTTAGGACGATTGGAAATTCCTAAACCTAAACTTGCAATAGACCCAAAGATGTTTAATGCAGCAAAAATAAACGGGTTTCGTCTTTCTTTATGTTCGTGCCCTACAGTCCACATCAAAAGGTCACGAGCCAAGGATTCTGTCTCGTAAGTCTTATTTTGCAAGTCATCAGATAGCATCTCTGCAACTTTTAGTGTCGATCCAAGCGAACTCTGTAGTCAAATGAAAATGTCTTCTATGCAACTCATCTAATGAGAAAGCAAACCTTGAAATGGCGCTTTTTAAGCTAGTGACATCATTCTCTGGAAGAAAAATTGCTTGCATATGCACTTCGACAACTACGTTGCTTGATGTAATAAAAACGTCGTCTTGTCTTTCAACTATAGTGCCATATTTAAAATCTATACTTTTAGTTTTAGAGCTTGTCCCACACGAGAAAAATGTCTGAGCGAACAATATCACTCCCAACAACAAAAAATTCATCTTGGAAACCTGTAACGAGAAAAATATATGTAATTACTCCTGTATTAAGAAGAAAACTTTTAATCATACAAACAAAAATTTTTCCCTCACTTCTTTCCCTCTCTTTTTTTTTTTTTTTTTTTTTTTTTAATTTCTTATGTGAGCCAATGGTACTATTCTCTCATCCGTGGGTTGGGATACGTTTTGAACTCTAAACCTATTAGCTGTTAATGTTTCCGAAATGTTAAATGGGCCTTCAAACTTAGGTGTTAGTTTATAATTGAGTCCTTTACGTACATTTACCTGTATATATATATATTATCACCCACGGTATATGTTTTAGTTGGCTTCGCTATTTTATCATGATTCCTTTTCATTATGATTTGTGATTCTTCTAAATTCTTTCGAAGGATATCATATCAACTTTTGCTTGCATTTATACATTCTTTTAAAGGATTTGATAGATTAGTTGTAGGCGTTAATACATGGAAAGGCGTTCTAACTGGGGTACCATACAATGCTTCATGCGGTGACATTTTAATTGATATATGATATGAATGATTCAGAGTTCTCAGTACCGCAGGTATTGCAATATTCCAGTTGGGGTATGATCCCCCTAGTGTTACTCTTAATATATTTAAAACCTTCCTATTTGCTCTTTCCACTAGCCCATTCGACTCTGGGTGATAGATCATGGTATTGATTTTCTTTATGCTAAGGAATTCACACAATGAGGTAAGAAAGTGATTATTAAATTCACCACCCGAGTCTGAGATTATCATGTGTGGAATTCCATGTTTACAAATGTAACACTCGTAAAACTTCTTAGCGCATTCAATCGCAGTTTGTTCCGTAACCGAAATACAAACCACGCTATTTACAGAGGGTTTACCTTTTAGCGCAGCTGAAATGGCGAGCCATTAGAATTTAACGAGGGTGTATTACCCCCGCGCTAGTTAGCGGGGGGGTAGGGGAGTGGTAGCTAGCTACCCCTCCCCCCCTCACACACAGATGAATGCTCACTTTCACTTTTGGCTCGGACTGTGACAGACGTCTCTGTCTTGGTCCTCTCTTGGCAGCCATTGTTTGTTTTGTCTTTACTTAATCGCTTACTTTTCATTTACTCAATATATATGTAAACATGTTTTCATGTTTGTATATATATTTGAGTATAGAAATCAGTAAGTTTCCTTTTCAGAGTTGTGTGTGTAGTGTACGATATCTACGTGGAGCCCTCGGCAGTTAGGCCACCACGGCATAATTTTATGGGTGGCGATCGAGTTTGACTTATGTCTTTCTCTCTCTCTCTCTCTCTCTCTTGAGGTCGTTCACCCTTTTTACTACGTGTTACTACGCCCTTGTAGCTTCCTTTCCGTGTGGGGGGGTTGCTACGCCGTACGTTTGTCTCAATTAGTTTATGAATCTAATTGTAGTTGTTTTTTTTTCTCAGCTTGTAGAACGATTCCTTTCGGGGTTTTCGTTCTTTCTTTAGTGTTCATTCATTTTTTAATTACATAATTACATAGTTACATAATTATAATTGTTATAATTCTGTTTTGGTTACAGCTCTCCTTCCGTGAGTGTAAGTGGTTGTGAGGGCACGTGCCTGTTGTGTAATTCTTGTTTCCTTTCCCTCGGGATTCCTCTTCGGAGCCTTCCCGGGGGAATGAATGTGTACTAATGTTTTTTGTTTTATTTTTTTACAGTTACCGATCTAGTTCGTTTCTGTAATATGGCAACGGTGGGAGCTGTCTTGTTGAGGCCTGGGGATTCGGCTGTTGCTGCCTCCCCCCTTGTATTTTCGTCAAAGGCGTGTCTCCTTCTACTGGAAGTACTCTCGTGACGACGGACAGCTCTCCAGTTCATTTTAGAACTCTCAGGAGACTTGCCTCCTTGGGCGGGTAACTTTCCTTCCGAGGGAAGTTTTTCCTGTCCAGGCTTGAGTTTTTCCCCTTTTGGGGGGGTTCTTCTCTTGCCTTTTTTTCGTGCGACTATGCTCTTGGTGCTGAGCGATCACACCTGCAGTTTCGCTCAAGGGGCTGGGCAACTGCAAGAGCTCCTCTTCGGAGGATTGCTCCTTTTAGGTCACTGGCTGACCAGTCTCTTCTACAAAGTGTTTCTCTTTCGTTCGCGAGAGAGTACACTCATAGAGACTCCTCTTCGGAGGATTCTTCTGTTGCTGTTGGCCTCCCTCGCCGTAAGGGCCTCTCATCTCCCTATAAGGGTGCTAAGAGGCGCCTTTTTGAATCTCCGTTTGCAGCCTGCAACTCCTTTTTCTTGATCTTCCGCCTTGGTGCAGATGGACAGCAGTCTGATCTCGTCTGCCGACGGGCAACGGTCTTCCCGACGGACAACGGTCTTCCGACGGACATCAGTCTCCCGGCGGACAGACAACGGTCTTCCGACGGTCATCAGTCTCCCGACGGACAACGATCCCTTCGGGGCAAAGGGGGTTCTTCGCTTGCGTGTCAGGATTCCCCTGCGCGCCCTTCTGCTGTTCTCTCCTGCTCCTGCTCAGTGTTAGCGCACAGGGGCGCTCCTGCTCATCAGCGCTCTCATGATGATCATCCCTGCTGTTCCTGTTGGTTCCTGTTACGCGCCCTGTGCGCCCACGTTCGCCCTCGCGATCTAGAACTTCGGTTCAGGTCAGGGTCAAGGACTCTTCTTCTATGCGCAGGCTTCCACGCGTTGCCTTCTGCTCGTCAGCGATCATCAGCTCGCCAGCGATCACCTGTCTCTCGGCGATCTCCGGATCGCCCGCGTGTGTTACAGCCGGCACGCCAACGTTCTCCAACACTTCTGAAGGAACATGGTTCGCCAGCTACTAGCTCACCTGCGGATGCTGTTCGCCATCGCGCGACCGCCCACCTGCGGATGCTGCTCGCCATCGCGCGACCGCCCACCTGCGGATGCTGCTCGCCATCGCGCGACCGCCCACCTGCGGATGCTGCTCGCCATCGCGCGACCGCCCACCTGCGGATGCTGCTCGCCATCGCGCGACCGCCCACCTGCGGATGCTGCTCGCCATCGCGCGACCGCCCACCTGCGGACGCTGCTCGCCATCGCGCGACCGCCCACCTGCGGACGCTGCTCGCCATCGCGCGACCGCCCACCTGCGGACGCTGCTCGCCATCGCGCGACCGCCCACCTGCGGACGCTGCTCGCCATCGCGCGACCGCCCACCTGCGGACGCTGCTCGCCATCGCGCGACCGCCCACCTGCGGACGCTGCTCGCCATCGCGCGACCGCCCACCTGCGGACGCTGCTCGCCATCGCGCGACCGCCCACCTGCGGACGCTGCTCGCCATCGCGCGACCGCCCACCTGCGGACGCTGCTCGCCATCGCGCGACCGCCCACCTGCGGATGCTGCTCGCCATCGCGCGACCGCCCACCTGCGGACGCTGCTCGCCATCGCGCGACCGCCCACCTGCGGATGCTGCTCGCCATCGCGTCGGCATGCCACAACGCGCCATCACCAACCTGCGCGTTAGCGCTCACCAGCTCACCACCGATCGCCTGTTGATCCATATCGCCAGCGGTCTTCCTCGCCCACGCGGCAGCGCGTTTCCTCGCCATCACGCTAACGCTTGCGTTCGCCGCCTCGGACTCGCGCTCATTCACCTGCCCACCCTCGCGACCGCTCGCCTGCGCGCCCGCGCGACCGTTCCCCTGCGCGCCCGCGCGACCGTTCCCCTGCGCGACCGCTGCCCGCGCGACCGCTTGCCTGTGCGACCGCTTGCTTGTGCGCCCGCGCGATCATTCGCCTGCGCGCCCACACGCCCACGTGCCTGCACGTCTACGCTCATGCGCGTCCGCGCCCATGCTCTCCAATGTTCGCTCGCGCGCGAACCAACGGTTTTCCATCGCGCGGACGGACGGTGTTCCGTCGCGCGAACCGACGGTGTTCCGTCGCGAGGACCGACGGTGTTCTGTCGCGCGAACCGACGGTGTTCTGTCGCGCGAACCGACGGTGTTCCGTCGCGCGAACCGACGGTGTTCCGTCGCTCGAACCTACAGTGTTTCTTCGCACAAACGTCGGCTTATTTCTTGCAGTTCCATTGCTCGTCTATGGGTTATTGCTCGCCGACCACCAGCTCTTGCCCTTCCTACCACGCTCGCCCTCCTTCTGCTCTCCTTCGCTCACCTTCGTTTGCGTTCCTGCGTTACCGCGCATGGGCGCTTCCACGTTCGCCCACGCGCAAATCTTTGAATTACTATCGCGCGAGCTCCAGGGCGATTGCGACCACGATTCCCAATGGGGTTTTCGCAGCATGGCCAGCCTGGAGCGTATTTCCAGAACACGGCCTCGCCCCGTAAACGCAGAGCATGGCACTTGCAAGAATAGGAGAAACTTCAGGGAGATCTGAGCAACACTCCTCTTTCCAGAACCTGGGTTAGCCCTTCCCCGTCATTCCCTGGAAGGATTTTTGGCGGGGGGGCTTTCCGTTCGAGATTTCTCCATCGGACAAGGGGGTGACTGCTTACCCCTTCCTCTGGGGGCTTACCAGGTCCTTTCCCTCCTCGGTTACGGCCCGAGGTTTGGTTCAAAGAAGCTGCAGGAAGATCATGGGTACTTTCCTCCTTTAGAGCTCTGGCACCTTGGCCTTTCGTCGTTAAGTATCTAACTTGCGGACAAGCTCGATGTTGTACCATCTGGACGCGCTTACTGAGGGCTTCCTGCGGGTGTCTCATCTGTGGAGGTCGACGACCTCAGACACCCTTCCATCCTTGAGAAGAGTTTGTTTGTGCCCAAGGACAGAGACTTAGACAGCGGCTGTGCGGAGGAAATCGACTTCCGTTTTCACTCCTCCAAGGCGCTTTCTTCCAGACTCTGCAGGGCTCCAGCGCCCTTTTCTTTCAACCACGTCGGCCTAAGTTATCGGCTACGACAACTGGGACAAGGTGTCCAATTGCAGTTTCCTCCTGTCAGGAACAGATGGCACGGGAGGCTCCCCCGGGGGGGCATAGTCCTAAAAGGAGCGGCAGAGTTCACGAACTCTAGGATTGCAGGTTTTTCGCTGGGAGGATGCTTAAGGTTACTCATCCGAATGACAGTTTCCCGATGCCCATTCCCGCACAATCTCTGTGATCAGCCAAGGATATCGCGCCTGCCGTCTCTGTCAGCGAACTCAGTGTCTCTGAACCTCTATGCCATAGCCTCAGCAAGAGGTGCCCGGTTGGGCAGAATGATCCATACCTTAGGCGAAGGTCTTCCATAGGATCATCGACGGCTTCACCCCCGGCCTCTTCGGTCGATCCTTTCTTGTAAGGAAGGATCTGAGAGGGGAGTTCCGTAGTTGACCTCTCAGCCCTGATCAAGTTTGTCGAACAAACTTCGGCCAACGTAGAACAGCAGAATCGATCAGACTGGTAACGAGGCGACAGGACTCCTTAAACCCTGGATCGGAAGGACGGTACTTTCAGTTTCCATTCCATCCATCTTCCAGGGAGCTCGTCGAATTCAGCCTAGACTGCAACTATGATGCAGTGTGGCTATCCCGCCGTGGCATAGCAGGTTTTTTTCCCCAGAGAACTCTCCCTGCCTTCCTCATGGCCGCTCAGGTGCAGGCTTCCGCCTCCTCTGCAGGCTTCCGCCTCCTCTGCTGTTTGGAGGGCTGGTCAACTCCGGTAGGCTCGGGTTCGACCTTCTTCAGCGCCGGGACAAGCTTCCTGATGCTTACCATGAGTGTGGGTTCATGGTATTTTGCTTGGAGCCTTCTCTTCTTCTGCCTCAACATCTGGAGTATCTGGCCATGATATTGAGTCAACGGCCTTACCACGTTGGAAACCCCGCTTCTCGTCCGTCCAGTGAGGTTAAGCAACTTCGGTTCTGGTCGGTACTTGGATGGGTGACCACCTGGGGACGCCAGATTTTTTACCACATCCTCCGAGCCTTCCTTTCAGTTGACTGTGGCAAGACTGAGGAGAGTCGCAGTACCTGTTCTCAGTCAAGCAGAGCTTTCAGCCCTACCTTGGAACATTTCCTAGTTCTCCTTTCCTCATTGACCCGTCTATAGTCCGAACGGTCGCCTCAGGATAAGTTCCATGTGGGGCGGTCCAAGTTCCGGTGGCTTCAGGCAATGTTTAACCGGACTTCCTGGCCCCTATGGGACCAGCGGAACTATTAGACCTGCAATGGGTGTTGACCTATGGAGCCTCTTGATGGTAGTAGGTTGGCCAAGGCACCAGCCGCCCGTTGAAATACTACCGCCAGAGAGTTATGGGGTCCTTTGACTGGCCAGACAGTACTACGTTGGATCCTTCTCTTTGGTTACGGTTCTTTCTCTTTGCCTACACATACGCCGAATAGTCTGGCCTATTCTTAACAGATTCTCCTCTGTCCTCACACACCTGACAACACTGAGGTTACTAAACAATTCTTCTTTGCTCAAGGGGTTAACTACTGCACTGTATTTGTTCTGTGGCTACTTTCCTCTTAGTAAGGGTAGAAGAGACTCTGTAGCTATGGTAAGCAGCTCTTCTAGGAGAAGGACACTCCAAAATCAAACCATTGTTCTCTAGTCTTGGGTAGTGCCATAGCCTCTGTACCATGGTCTTCCACTGTCTTGGGTTAGAGTTCTCTTGCTTGAGGGTACAATCAGGCACACTATTCTATTTAATTTCTTTTCCTCTTGTTTTGTTAAAGTTTTCATAGTTTATATAGGAAATATTTATTTTAATGTTACTCTTCTTAAAATATTTTATTTTTCCTTCTTTCCTTTCCTTACTGGGCTATTTTCCCTGTTGGGGCCCCTGGGCTTACAGCATTTTGCTTTTCCAGCTAGGGTTGTAGCTTAGCAAATAATAATAATAATAATAATAATAATATTCTCGTCCTTTCCCCACATTCTTGATGCTGTTCTTGGACTCGTCAAAGGAAAGGGGGGGGGGGGGCATGTTCCGGTCCAGGCCTATGGTCAAGACCTGAAGGATACTTCTCCATCATTCAGGCAGGCTTAGGGGCCTTAGTCTGGCCCCTCTACAGATCCTACAGCTCCTGCCGAGTCGCCCCGTGCGCGTCGACTTCATGATTCTGGCGTATTCTAACCAGCAGGGGACGCATTTTCACACCTTCACATCTTGCAGTAGAGATACCGGGATGATTGAGATTCTCTCAATACCGCCATCGGCTCTCTCATTCCAGGCAGGGGAATGTTCTCTCCGACTATCCGAGCAGAGCCTTGTAGAGAGTGTACCTGGGGGTCTTTGACCTTGGGTAACCAGCAAGGCCTGGTCTGGGGGACCTGATCGCGACAGCTTGGAACCTCAAGCTTCCGCTGTTCTTCCCCCCAGTCTCAGACCCCGAGACTCTGGCAAGATGCATTCCGGTGATGGTGGGACAACTTCGACGCCTGCGTCTTCCCTCCCTTTTGTCTGTGGACAATGGGTCTCAACAAGACCAGGTTGTCTGTCAACCTTTCAATGGGAGAGCTCCACTGGGACTATGCGCAGAACGGTTTCTGGACCCTCTGCTTCCCCTGACGGAACTCCCGGGAGAGCTTCTCCCACGGCGTAGACTACTCAAACAACCACACTGCGACATCTCTCCCGAACCGGGGCGTCGCTTCGGCTTCATGCCTGGAGACACTACGCCTCCTCCTCAAGAAGAGACAACCCGCTACAGTCGCGGTACGGAGGTCGCGTCATCTGCGATAGTCATCCACAGGGGTCTTCCAGGCAAAGTGAAGAGTCTAAGGTGGTTGGTGCCGTGGGAGATATACCTCTTCTCTTGAGGCCTCTTCTCCAGCAATAACAGTCTTATTGCCTTTCGGCGGGAGGAAACTCCTTTCCGCTCTCGGCAATGAAGCCTGTCGCTCAGCCTTTCCCTGACCTTCAGGCTTAAAGGAATAACTTTTTCCTGCCCGCTGGATCTATCCTCGATCATGCGAAGCTACGATCGTCCCTGCCCTAGTCGGAGGAAGACCTCCAACTTGGAGCATGGCTCGGACTTTTAGTCCTTTAAGAGATCTTCTCAAGACCCTTTACGACAGGCCTCGGATTGTATTCCGCCTTGGGTCTCCTGCTCACTCTGGCCACGGCCAGTGTGTAAGCAATCTTCTTGGTCTCTTACGACTCCCCCCTTTCTAAGGAAGAGGGGAAGGCAACATTCAGGTTCGCTCCTGAGTTGTTGGCTAGACTCAGAATCTGGGAGTCCCGGCCCTTCGGTCCAATTCCTTCAAGATTTCGAGTCTCCATTCCGTATCTGATGTCCCAAGACCTTCTCTTTCTTGCCAGTAAAGGAATCGAGAGGTTAACGCTGGTAACAGCTGCAGTTTGTCCTCAGTTGCAGCCGATTTGGGAGCACAAGGAGGACACGGGGGAGAGTCACCAGTATACCTCTTCAGCCCGGACTCAAGGACATTCATCTCGACCTGTCTCCAGACCCTCCCCCGTCACGTCGCCCTACAGCACGATGTTGGATACATCGCAACGTCCCTCGCCTTCGAGTAATACTACTCTGTGACGCAGGTACTACAAGCTGGAGTCTGGAAGCGTCTAATGACCTTCGCAGCCCGCTTCCTGCAGGGCGTGACCCACAGGAGTCTCGATACGTTTTCTATCGTTCTGTGGTGGCTACACAACAGCTGGTCTAACCTCAGGCTCCTTTTTGGACAGGTAGCAGAAGGTTGAGGGCATTGTTATCAGGTTTTAGTCTGCATGAACGAAAGAAGTATGTATGTCTGGCTCTTATTTCTTTCTTCATCATCCCCTCTACGGGGAAGCAGCATCCTGGTCTCTGCATAGCTGACCTCGAACCTCTGCAGGTAAACCATGCTTCCTTGTGTTCCGAGTATTGAGTCAATACTGTCGCGTCCCCCATACCCTGACGAGGTGGTATTGGGAACGTATTTCGGTTACGGAACAAATGACAAATTCGAAGATAATTTGTATTTTTCCTAACCATACAAACCTTAGCTATTTACACATATTTGCCCGCCAGCCCTGTCCCCCAAGACAAGTCCTACCTCTAAGTGAAAGTGAGCATTCATCTGTGTGTGAGGGGGGGGAGGGGTAGCTAGCTACCACTACCCTACCCCCCCCCGCTAACTAGCGCGGGGGGTAATACACCCTCGTTAAATTCTAATGGCTCGCCATTTCAGCTGCACTGAAAGGTAAACCCTCTGTAAATAGCTAAGGTTTGTATGGTTAGGAAAAATACAAATTATCTTCGAATTTGTCATTTTAGTTTTAAGCGCTATTAGTTCTGTATATCGAGTTAAAGCATCTACAATTATTAAGAGGTGCTTATTTCCTCTGTCTGACTCGTAAAATCTAAATGTATTCTTTCAAAGGGTTGATTGGGCACGGGATAAGCCCCTAGGCTGACAGGTGTTTTCGTATGCCCTTTGTTTTCCTGACATGTGCGACAATTAGCTATGTGTCTTTTTATATCTGTAAGCATTGTATGCCTATAAAACAATGATTTGGCTTTCTGTGACATTAATGAGAACCTCGGGTGTCCATGTAATGGATTTGCATGCAACCAATTCAGGACAGTGGAAATAAGTGAGATTGGTACTACTACCTGGTCGTAAGTTACATGTGGTGTATTGTGGGTTTTCCTTGTCACAGTCCTACACAGAATATTATCTTTGATTATATAATTCTGCTGCTTATACTTTATATATCCCTTTTCCTTATGATTGCCTTTCAAAGCATTTATAATTGTTTCTATTTTCTGATCTTTTTTTTGCTCAGTCTGTAATAATTCAGCTCTCCAGCCTAAATCTTCTTGTTCAGATATCGTTTTAACAATAGGCATGGATGTTGATATATCTATTAATTCAGCTAAAGGCTCCGTACAAGATGACACGGGGTTGCGTGATAATGCATCCGCAATGATATTTGCTTTCCCAGGTAAATACCCGATTCTTGCGCCAAAATCTTGAATGATCAAATGCCACCGAGTTCGTTTAGGGCTGTGGTTGAAGCCTTTAAAGAACTCGGTTAGTGGTTTATGGTCAGTAAGAACCTTAACGGGATAACCGTATATTATGAACTTAAAATGCACTAGTGAATTAACAATAGCTAGCCCTTCCTTGTCTATTACTGCATACTTACTTTCGGAAGTTCTCAGTTTTCGAGAATAAAAAGCTATCGGGAAAAATTGTTTATCATATTGCTGAAGCAATACCCCTCCTACTCCTAAGTCTGAGGCGTCTGTTGCAATGAAGAATTCCTTACCGAATAAGATCAGTTAAAGGAGCGGCTATTATGGAATAGTTGCGTATAAAACGCCTGTAATATCCACTACAACCCAGAAATTGCTGTATTCCCTTGACATTAGTAGGTATGGGAAAATTACGTATAGCCGACACCTTATCATGGACTACTTTAAGACCTTGGCTTGACACCATGAAACCCAAATATATTAATTCTGTTTTGAAAAATTCACACTTACTAATCTTTACCCTTAAGTTATGTTGTCCTAATCTCTGTAGTACTAGTTTTAAATATTAAACTTAGCCGGTGAATATATAAATAGCTGACGTCTCCGTCGGTCGACAGATTCCAAAAACTCGCGAGCGATCGCCATGAAGGATGCCGGGTGTGCCCACCAGCGCCGACTATCGGCCAGATACCGCATATACTTCTCAACCAAACCAGTTTTTCTCTGTCGGTGTTAAAGACAACACTGATTCCGCTCGCGCTTGACCTCGAGTTTTCTACCGATTGGTGAAGTACTTGGTTTTGGTCTTATTGCTTTCGCCGTGTTGGATTATTCTATACTATCTTCAAAAGAAATGCTTTTGAAAGGAGAGGAAAAGTTTTTGCCCTTGCTTTTTTAATCTCGCTCTGGTTTTTCCATAGAGAAAAGATGGCCGATCCTTCCCTCAGTGTACGGAAGTGTGTTAAAGGCCTTTAGTAATTATTTTATCACTTTATAAATTATTGTTGATATTTATAGATTTACCTCTATATATTTTATATCTCACCCGGCTTCATTAGGCCTCTTCGATTAGCTTTCCATTTATTCTAAACATCGAAGTAAATTTTATGTTTTTGTTTATATGCGGCCTTTACCTATTCTTTGTAGGCGGTCCTAACTTGGGAAACGAAGTTAAACAACGTTGAGCCCATTCAACTTTTATTTTTGTTTAGATTAAAACAGTTGCTCTTTAAGAGTGATGAGATGAATATTTTTAGAAAATATTTTTAGAAATTTATTCTTTGAATAGTCTTCGTGCTGTTTTTCAAAGATGAACTAACGTTTGGTTTATTTATGCGACGCAGTTTGCGCTCTATCGTTACGATAGAGAAAGAGAGAATCACGGTTTCACTTTGCAGAAAGAGTAAATCGATTTTGACGTTTTGTTCATTCTTCTTTCAAACTGAAGTGTTTTAGATACTAATTTAAAGGAACATGTTAATTTTCAATTTCTGAGTCCTTTCAGTTTTTTCCTTTAGTCAAATAACCTGTTATTGACGAAGGGTGAGTGGGCCATTCTCTTGTGAGTGACAAGAGAGAGAGAGAGAGAGAGAGAGAGAGAGAGAGAGAGAGAGAGAGAGAGAGAAAGAGAGAACGATCCGATCTTTATTCTCGTCCCAAGTCTCTGTACAAGGAGTTTGGGAGCGAGTAACGTTGTTCTCGCTTCAGTTTTTTTTTACTCTCGTCCCAAGTCTCTGTACGGGGAGAGAGGATAAAACGTTTTAGTTTTTATTCTTGTCCCAAGGCACTGTACGGTGAGAGATTGAAAACGTAGTAGTGAACTAGTGTTTAGTCTCATCCTCAGTTACTGATCTTTTTAACTTTATATATTTCCGTTTTATTCGATATATATGTATATGTTTATTGATTTTTGCATGTGTGTTTCATTTTGTACTAATGTGCTTACATTATACGACTCATTTCGCAATTCTAATCTTTTGATTTAAGGGAGATTTGCTTGCTTTAGGTAGAAATCAGTTTTATTCATGTCTAATGTGAAATTATTAAAAAATGTGATATCAGTGAAGTAAGTGCAAAAAACATGTTCTGTGTTGCGGAGGGTTCGTTTGTTCGTGCTTGTCACTTGCCTAGTCCGAGACCTCTTTCAGGCTCCCCTGCACCAGGGAGAAGGAATGTCGTAGGACCTAAGGGAGTGAGGAGTGTAAACCAACGAACAGACGTTCCCTCAAAGGTATCAGACGTTGCTCGTCAAGCACGTCCTTGCCATAAGACAGGAGAGACGAAGTTTCTCCTCGTCTTCCGATGATTCGTCTCTTTAAAAGCCTGGGCGTAAAGTCTCGAGACGTTTGAAACGTTTATTAGTTCCTTCAGAACAAGTTCAACGTCTTAGCTGTCGTCATCATAAGAGTCCCGTTCATAGCGATGACGTTCATGTACAGACGTTTCTGCCACAGACTCGACGTGACGTTGAGCGGTAGACACCGTAGACACAACGTGACGTTGAGTGTCAGTCACCGTAGTCACGATATAGTATCGATCAGCAGTCACCGCTGTTACTACGTGACGTTTGAACGTCAGCCACCGCAGTCACAGGTTGATCCGAAGTGAAGTGTTTTGCAAGATATGCTGTTAAAGCTTTCTTCTCTAATAGAAGCTTTCGATCCTGTTCCTGTGCGTAAGGATCCTTTGCTTTTTGTACGTCACGGTTCTGGGATACGTGATTCGGGTCTTCAACCTTCTAGACGAGCTTTGTTACGCCACGCTGACGTTATCCCTAGTGACAGCTTTGCTGTTTAACGAGATGCGGAGCATAAATCTCGATGTAGCTTTGATCGCTTTGAACGTCAGCCACCGCAGTCACAGCGTGACGTTGAGCTGCAGACACCGCAGACACGACGTGACGTTGAGCGGTAGACACCGTTGACATGACGTGACGTCGAAGGTCAGTCATCGTAGTCACGATATAGCATCGAACAGCAGTCACCGCTGTTACTACGGGACGTTTGAACGTCAGTTACTTCTGTCACGACGTGTAGTAGAATAACATTCTCTGCAGTCACAACGTGACATCGACCCTCCAACTTTAACTTCTGTTCATATACAAGGTGTCAGGTTTTTCCTTCACGTCATTCTGAATATAAATCTCCTTCTCGCAAGACTTTAGATTTATCAGATGATGTGCCTTCTGAAGAAGTTGATGACCCCCTTTCAACTAATGTACCTTTGGGGAGTCATTCAGAAGAGGAGTAACCTAGGGTGGTCCAACAATCCCTTGTTTTTTAATTATGAATTTCTTTAGTGAAATTTTGTCCTACTCGTTTTGTAACGGCTGCTCCGCCGTCTGAGTTTACTCTTGGCATGACTTTCTTCGACTCCTACATTTACGAAGTCAGTTCTCTCTTGTTCTTCCAAGAGGGCCATGCTCTTACTGGGAGACTGGTTGGAATCCAGGAGAAGTTTAGGAAAGTCTGCTTTTGCTTTTCCTCCTTCTTAATTAGCTTCTCGCTCGGGCGTCTGGTGTGACACAGGAGAAGCTCGAGGAGAAGTTCTCGGCTTGGGAGTACCTGCCTCTGCCCAGGGAGACTTCTTAAGCCTAGTGGACTCTCCTCGTTGTCTAGCCATGAGACGCTCCAAGATTTTATGGTCTGCTTCAGAGCTAAACCATCTCCTGTTAGGAGTTTTTTCGAGCGTTTGAAGTTTTTTATTTGTTGGATTGGTCACTGGGAGCCTTAAGTAAGAAGGTCTCTCCAGTTGTCAATGTATTGCTGTACAATTATGTCATGCATGAACAAGGCTATCAGGGATGGCTCCAATGATCTGGCAGCCACGTTCACTGCAGGAGCAAGGCTATCAGGGATGGCTCCAATGATCTGGCAGTCACGTTCACTGCAGGAGTACTTAAGATGTAAGTGCGCTCAATGTGTTCATTGTCAAGACAAAGTTCACGATGAAGACTACCAAATCTGTCTTGGCAGCAGTAAGGGAAGGCGACTGGATGGTCTCTCTCGACCTTCAGGATGCATACTTCTACATCCCGATTCATCCAAACTTTCAACAACATCTGAGGTTTGTGGACGGGAAAGTAATGTACCAATTTCGAGCACTGTGCTTCGGCCTCATTCCTGCTCCTCTTGTTTTTACAAGGCCCTTGCAAAATGTAGCAAGCTTTCTACATTTTTTGAGGATTCAGAGCCTCCCTTTATTTTGACGACTGGCTAATCAGGGCGTCGTCATTAAATCGCTGTCTGGAGAGCCTCTAATGGACATTAGACCTAACCAAGGAGCTAGGTCTCATAGTGAACGTAGAGAAGTCGTAACTTACAGTACTCCATCCCAGACTATTCTTTATTTGGGAATGGAGATACAGTGTCGGATTTTTCGGGCCTTTTCGTCTCCCACGAGAATGGAACAAGCTCTGTTAAAAGTCCTTCACTTGCAAGAGAAAAGCAGTTGCTTTGTAAGAGTTTGAATGAGCCTCGTGGGAACTCTTTCATCGCTGGAGTAGTTTATCTCTCTGGGGAGACTCAACCTTTGCCCTCTCCAATTTCACCTAAACTATTGGAACAAGGAGAAGGGCTTAGAGAGTATCTCTTTCCCAATCTCCAACTCAGTCTAGACATGTCTGACTTGGTGGGACAGCAACATCAGACTTCGAGAAGGTCTTTCTCTTGCGATCAAGAACCCAAACCATGTGTTGTATTCAGATGCATCGGATTTGGGTTAGGGAGCTCCACTGGACAGTCTGGAATGCTCGGGTCTTTGATCCACGGATCAGAAGGAACTCCATTTAAGGCAAGTAACATCTCTCCTTTGGCGAGATTTGTGCAAGGAAAAATGAATGTCTTGGCGGACTGCCTCAGCAGAAGAGGACAAGTCATCTCCATGGAGTGGACGTTGCATAAGACTGTGTGCGAGAAGCTATGGATGACATGGGGTCAACCCACCATAGATCTTTTTGCGACTTCACTGACAAAGAGGCTCTCGACTTACTGCTTTCCAGTTCCAGATCCAGAGGCAGCCCACATAGACGCTTTCCTGCTGGACTGGTCTCACCTGGATGTTTATGCCTTTCCACCTTTCAAGATCCTAAACAAGGTGCTGCAGAAGTTCACCTCTCACGAAGGGACCAGGTTGACGTTGGTTGCTCCACTCTGGCCCGCGAGAGAGTGGTTCACAGAGGTACTTCTATGGCTGGTAGACGTTCCAAGAAGTCTGCCGTTACGGATGGATCTCTTGCGACAGCCTCACGTAAAGAGATTTCATCAAAGCCTCCCCACGCTTCGTCTAACTGCCTTCAGACTATCGAAAGACTCTCTTGAGCTAGAGGGTTTTCGAAGGAGGCAGCTAGAGCGATCGCGAGGGCTAGAAGATCCTCTACCATCAGGATCTATCAGTCGAAATGGGAGGTATATAGAGACTGGTGCAAGTCCTCCTCTATTTCCTCTTCCAAGTGCCTCTGTAGCGCAGATTGCGGATTTTCTGCCTTATCTGAGAAACGGTCGCTCCCTCTCTGCATCCACCATTAAAGGCTACAGAAGCATGTTAGCTTCTGTTTTCAGGCATAAGGGTTTGGATCTTTCTAATAACAAAGATCTCCAAGACCTGCTTAAGTCTTTCGAGACTTCCAAGGAGCGTCATATTTCGACTCCTGCTTGGAACTTGGACGTGGTCCTACAGTTCCTTATGTCAGACAGGTTTGAACCATTAAATTCAGCCTCCCTGAAGGATCTTACCCTCAAGACACTTTTTTTGGTGAGCTTGGCTTCGGCTAAATGGGTTAGTGAGATACATGCTTTTAGCAAGAACATCGGCTTCTCCGCTAATAAAGCAGTATGCGCTCTTCAACTTGGTTTTTTGGCCAAGAATGAACTTCCGTCTCGTCCTTGGCCTAAATCATTTGAAATCCCCAGTCTTTCTGAGATTTTGGGGAATGAAGTTGAAAGAGTGCTGTGCCCCGTTAGAGCTCTTAAATTTTGTTTATCCAGAACTAAACCACGACGAGGTTGTTCAGAGGCTTTATGGTGCTCCGTTAAAAAGCCCTCTTTGCCCATGTCTAAGAATGCGTGGTCTTATTTTATTAGACTTTTGATTCGGGAGGCACACTCTCATTTAAGTGAGAAGGATCATAATTTACTTAAAGTCAAGGCTCATGAAGTTAGAGCGATAGCAACTTCTGTAGCGTTTAAGCAAAATAGATCCATTAAAAGTATTATGGACGCGACCTTTTGGAGAGGCAAGTCGGTTTTCGCTTCATATTACTTGAAAGATGTCCAGACTCTTTATGAGGACTGCTACACACTGGGACCATTCGTAGCAGCGAGTGCAGTAGTGGGTGAAGGCTCTACCACTACATTCCCTTAATCCCAATATCCTTTTAATCTACTCTTGAAATTTTTAATCTTATTTTGGGTTGTACGGGAGACTAAGAAGTCTTTCGCAATCTTTTTGATTTGGCGGGTGGTCAAAATATTGTTTCTTGAGAGTGCCCAGATTAAGGGTATTGATGAGGTCCTGTTATAGGGGTGTTCACCCTGGATATAGCAGCTCCTGGGAGTCTTTCAGCATCCTAAGAGGATCGCTGGGCTTCGTGAGGATAGCGGACTAATGAGGCAGAGTAATTATCAGAGTCAGCTTCCTTACCAGGTACCTATACTTGAGTTTGTTTTTTGAATAGTTGTCAAAAACTCTTGAGCATATACGCCTTTATTGTTTTAATACTGGTCTCTACCCACCACCATGGGTGTGAATCAGCTATTTATATATTCACCGGCTAAGTTTAATATTTAAAACTGATATTTTCCTTATAAAATAAATTTTTGAATATACTTACCCAGTGAATATATAATATTAAAGGCCCTCCCTTCCTCCCGATAGAGACCCTACGGACGGAGAAAAACTGGTTTGGTTGAGAAGTATATGTGGTATCTGGCCGATAGTCGGCGCTGGTGGGCACACCCGGCATCCTTCATGGCGATCGCTCGCGAGTTTTTGGAATCTGTCGACCGACGGAGACGTCGGCTATTTATATATTCACCGGGTAAGTATATTCAAAAATTTATTTTATAAGGAAAATATCATTTCTAACTAACGTAGATGTTCTTCTGAGGTGTTGGAAAAGATTACAAGATCGTCCATATAGGCATGCAATATATCCCCTAACAAGTCTCCAAACACTATGTTAATCATTCTTGTAAATGTTATGGGAGCACAACGTAAACCAAAAGGCATCCGTAAAAATTCATAATGTCCCCTGGCTGTGCTGAAGGCTGTTTATGGGATACTATCTTCTTCTAATGATATCTGGTGAAAGCCTTTAAGTAAGTCCAAACTGGTGAAATATTTATTCTGACCTAACAAAGACAAAATATTGTCAGTACATGGCACTGGGAATCGATCAGGGATCGTCTCCTCGTTTAGACGACGGAAGTCTACGCAGATACGCCATGTTCGATCTTTTTTCGGTACAACTATTAATGGAAAAATGTAAGGGCTGTTTGATTTCCTAATGACTCCTTCTTCTAGTATTTTACCTACTTCATCATTTATTTCATTCTGGAATTTCATAGGGAGTCTGTACGAGGGTACATAGATAATTTTCTGCTTGTCCTTTAACCTTATTTGATGCTCGATCACATCTGTTTTTCCTAAGGATCCATCCGTAGTGGAAAAAACATCATGATATTTAGTTAAAAGTCCAAAAATTTTCTGCTGAATTTCTTCGTCTTGAATGTCTTTATTGATTTTATTTTTAATAGATTGCAAAAGGGATTCATCCGCAACTGATTGAGCGTGATTGATTTCAGCAACGGTAAGAATACGATGTTTATAAACTTCTACATCCAAGATATGTTGATTTTTGTGAATTACTAAAGTGTTATTTAAATGATTACAGACTTCAATATTACATTGCTGATGTGAGCCTACTGTATAAATAGCTTGTGTGACAGACAATCCGTTAGTTTTCAATGTGTCGGAAAGGATTAATATTTCAGATCCCGGTAATGTTTTCTTTATTTGCACTATTAAATTCGAAGGTACGTTTGGCTCGATAGATTGCGTGCAAGATGATATTACGGGTGAACGAGAATTCTGCTGGGTCGCGTATATTATTTCTTTATTAGTGAGACAAGTTATTGGTTCTTCAACGTACGTTACGGTTACATTTGTCGTGTGCTTTTTATCCAAAACTGATTTTAAGGTATTAGAAGACTTATAGAATTTTCCTTTGATATACACGCCGTGCTTGGCAGGGGCTAAGATAATGTTTTGATTTCCCATAGATGGGTATCCTATAATTACAGCTGGATACATATCAATGTTTTGTACAACAACAAATGTATCGGCAAACGTGCGTTTACCGACTTTGAATTGAACATGAGTTATGCCTATGACATTTAATTCATTATTTCCTATACCCGAGAGTCTTACTCCGGATTTTTCTATCGGAAAGTTCGAAAACAACAAATGATGTGTCCTCAAATCCATGATATTACGTGGACTACCAGAGTCAAAAAATAACGTAAAGGATTTGTGTTCTAAATTTACAGCATATAAGGTTGGTCGTAACTCATTTTGGCTTGTTATTGTATGAGTTCGTTGCAAATCTACGGGAGCATGCACCGTTTTACTTAATTCGGCCGTGTGTTTCATAGGAAAATCTATTGCCTCACAATGATCTGATAAAACATTAAATTGATTATTCAATACTATTGATGTTGACATGAATGACCTTGACCCAACATCACTCTCTTCCCCACTGGAGTTAGTTATGTGGTATTTGCTTTGCTCTGCACATTCTGAAAATTAGTCTGACCTTGCGAGGTCTGGTTTGACGACCCAGGCTCGGCGATATTCGAAGAAGTGTTTGTTTGTTTCGGATTCTGAACTACATTGACGTTTGGCTGTTTCTTCTTATTATTAAAATGAGGATTTTTCTTTTTATTTCCATATGGAACTGACTGTGGAATTGACTGTGTATTTCTAGGATTCTGTTGTGTCTTACGCGAGTAACACTGACTATATGAATGAGTCGAACTATTATGTACCGAACAGAATTTCGTTCTGCAGTCCGCGATTAAGTGACCTTGACGTTTGCAATTATAACATGTCATTCCCGCAACTTGACTATTATTAACTACGTTTACTTGTTGTGGCTTTGTTTCATTCTTTGCAAAAACTTGAGTTAACACGGGATCAAGATCAGGACACTTAGCCATGTGTTTCTTTATCTGTTTATATACATCCAACTCCGTACTTGCAGGCGATAACTTTTTATCAAAACACCGCACTAAAGCTTCAGGCAACATAAGTGTCATGCAAGTTAAATACATTAATCGTAAAAAATCTTTCACGGAGATGTTATCTCTAGTAACCCAAGTGGAATTACCTAAAATATCCTGATATTCACTAAGCCTATCAGCTATGAGAGCTGTTCTCTCAATAACATTAAGCCGATTCATAGTGGCTTGATTAAGTGTATTTCTTAACGTTAATACTACATCCAAGGCTTCTTCACCCCCATAGACCGCGCGTAACCTAACTTTGAAATCATCCCAGGTAACTGCTTCTTGAAATGAAACACCTCTTAAATACGCACTCGCATCCCCCTTTGAAAAATCTATAAAACTTTTAGCTTCTTGTAATTGTACAAAAGGGTCTACAATTTGTTTGGCATTTAAATGGGCATCGACGGAAGAAATCCATGACTCCACATTTTGAGGCAAAAACCCATTAACCCGACCCTGAAAAGGAAGGATTGCAGACCTGGCATTTACAAGCGTCACAATCGGGAGAGGATTAATCTGTCCTACGCCACTAGGTCCAGGGATGGGGCTCACAGGGGGCGTCATGATTACGGTATTTCTTTTCCTATCTCTTCCCCCTTGCAATTCTATCAAAATATCTATATGAATACAGACATCCACTGCGTAAACGCATAAGCACCCACCGATAAAGATTATAACATATAACAAAATTCCACAAAACAATGCTACTAATCCCAAGACATTTCCCGAGAATTTCTGAAAGAAAACGGAATTAGCACAAAGAGAGAAAAATTCTAGATGAGAATTCGGAGTTGAACACAGTTTCCTTTAATGAAAGGAAAATACAGTGAACCCTCGCTACTTCGCGGTTCGACCATCGCGGATTCACCACTTCGCGGATTTTTTCCATAACCCATATATATACAGTAATATATATATATATATATATGCATGTATTTATGTATATATGTATGTATGTATATATGTAGGTAAGTAAATGTGTATACATATATATATATATATATATATATATATATATATATACACACTCACTCACTAAATCCCGTCCGGAATTATCCGGGTTGGGTCCTGCATCTGATATCGCCATTCTCTCCAGAGACTCCTATCCAATGCCATCTGTGCCAGCTGCTGAAATGTCTCGCCTCCATTTGCTTTCTTGAAGGTTTTCACCCATGTATCTCTTGGTCGTCCTCTCGGTCTATTTCCGGCCACTTGACCATGAAGCACTATCTTTGGCCATCTGTCCTGTTCCATCCTCTGTACATGCCCAAACCATCTCCTCTGAATATCTTCCACTCTAATCAGAATTGTGTCCTCAACACCAGCCATTTCTCTCACTCTCTCGTTCGTAATTCTGTCCTCCCATCTTACACCACAGATTCTTCTCAGACATTTCATTTCAAAGGCTAATAACTTTTTCTCCTCTCTCTTCTTCAGTATCCAGCATTCAGCACCGTATATCACTGTGGGGATTACTATTGCTCTTAATAGCCTAATTTTCAACTTAATGGATATATTTCTATCTTTCCAGATTCTTCTTAGCCTTCCAAATGCTTTCTGGCCACTTGAGATTCGGTCTTGAATTGCTCTTTCCATCTTTCCATCTGCTGTGAAAAACACTCCCAAATATTTAAACTCATTGACTTGTTCCACTTCTCCCTCTGATAGCTGTATTTCTAAGGCCTCTCTCTGGCGTCCAATTTTCATACTTTTGGTTTTCTCTCTATTTATCACTAATTCATACCTACTGCACTGCTCCTCCACCATTCTCAACACTCTCTGAAGTTCCTCCTTAGTTTCTGCTAAAAGCACTATGTCATCTGCATACCTCATATTAGATATTTTTGTCCCTCCTATATCTATGCCACCCTCATAATCTCCAAGTGCCATTCTCATTACCCATTCCAAGTATAGGTTGAAGAGGTGTGGTGATAGTGGGCAACCCTGTATAACCCCACCAGTGGTTATGAACTCTTCTGTCAAACACTTTCCTTTTCTTACTCTAGCCGATGTTCTTTCATACAATCTCCTGATGGTTTCCAGTATTTTTGGTTCTAATCCCCATTCCTTCAAAATCCTAATCATTCCTTCCCTCCATATGGAGTCAAACGCTTGCCTGAAGTCAATAAATACACAATACAGATCTTTTTCCTTCTCCCAGAATTTTTCTATGATTTGTGAGAAGGTGAATACATGATCGATTGTTCCTCTACCCGCCCTAAATCCTGCTTGACCCTCATCAATTATTTCCTCTTCTTGCCTTGCTATTCTACTTTGTATGATTTTTGCTAAAACTTTATAAGCATGTGGTAATAGACTGATAGGCCTATAATTTTTGCATAAGGTGGTGTCCCCTTTCTTGTGTGTTGGAATTATAATGTTTTCAGTCCAATCATTTGGAGCTGCTTGTCCATCTACTATATCCCTGCATAAATCACACAACCATCTTTCTACCATTTCACCGCCAGCTTCAAGCAATTCCTTTGGTAGTCCATCTATTCCTGGTGCTTTCCCACTGGACATAGCTCTTAAAGCTTTTCCCACTTCTTCTATCAGGAGATCTGGTGTTTCCTGTATGTTCCATAGCTCTCCTCTTAGTTCTGGATAATCTTCTCCAGTTACCCGTCTTCCATTTCCTTTTAGTTGTTCCTCGTAGTGCGTTTTCCAGATCTTCTCAACATCAGCCGTTGCTGATACCTTGTTGCCATCTGCATCTCTTACAGCAATTCCATTGTTCTTCCAACCCCTTGTTAATCTGTCTACTGCGGTGAATAGCTCTCTTGAATGGCCGTTTCTGAAACATTCCTCACATGTTTTACACAGGTCTTCTATCCATTTTATTTTTGCTCTTTTGCATTTATTGTCCACTGCTCTGCACTTTTGTCTATAACTTGCTTTGTTTTCTTGGGATGGGTTTTCATTCTTTGTCTTTTTTGCTTCTCTCCTCTCTTGGCATGCATCCAATACTTCCTCTGTGACCCACTGTTGCTTTGCTTTCCTTCTCCTTCCCAAAATACTGTCGGCTTCCTCTTTAATTATGTCTCGTCCCCGACGCCACTTTTCCTCTGTTGTCTCGAGTCCTATTAGTGGTTCAAAACGTCCTCCTACTCTTACTTTGAAGGCAGTTTTTACTTCCTCGTTCCTCAGTTTATCTAGATTATACCTGACTAGTTCTTGATTTCTTCCTCTGTCCATCCGTCTTCCAGGAAGTACTTGAGATTCAGCCTAGACAACAAGACCTACCAGTTCAAGGTGCTGTGTTTTGGTCTCTCCACAGCACCTCAGGTGTTCACCAAGGTGTTCACCCTGATTTCTTCGTGGGCACACAGGATCGGCATCCATCTCCTCCGCTATTTGGACGACTGGCTGATCCTGGCAGACTCTGAATCGACCCTTCTTCGACACCGAGATAAGCTTCTGGGACTTTGCCAGGATCTGGGGATCATGGTAAATCTCAAGAAGTCTTCTCTGCTCCCAACTCAACGACTGGTTTATCTAGGCATGATATTAGACACCAATCTCCACAAGGCCTTTCCATCAGACGACAGGATAGCAAGGCTGAGGAGGGTCGCAAGACCCTTCCTCGGACAGGAAGCCCTTCCAGCCGAATCTTGGTTACGTCTCCTAGGTCACCTGGCCTCCCTGGCCTGTCTAGTTCCGAACGGCCGGCTCAGGACGAGATCCCTACAATGGCGGCTGAAGTCCCTGTGGAATCAAGGCAACGATTCCCCGGACACTCTGGTCCCTATGGGACCCACGGAACGGGCGGACCTGCAGTGGTGGCTGACCGACGAAAACCTTCGAAAGGGAGTGGATCTTCTCGTCCTCCCCCCGGATTTGATGCTATTCTCAGACGCGTTAAAAGAAGGGTGGGGGGCCCACGTTCTGAACCAGAGGATCTCAGGCCTATGGTCAGAATCAGAAAGGTGCCTCCACATCAACCTGCTAGAAATGAAGGCCGTCTATCTGGCCCTTCAACAGTTCCAACAGGTCCTGGCGGGCCACTCCGTGGTGGTGGTGAGCGACAACGCCACAGTAGTGGCTTATATCAACAAGCAGGGAGGTACCTTTTCACAACAGCTATCCCATCTTGCAGTAGAGATACTGAGGTGGACCGAAGTCCACTCGATTCCACTATCAGCTCGCTTCATTCCGGGCAAAAGGAATGTGCTCGCCGACAATCTGAGCAGAGCATCGGAGATAGTGAGTACCGAGTGGTCTTTGGATCCTCAAGTAGCCAACAAAGTCCTGACTTTGTGGGGTTCCCCGACAGTGGACCTGTTCGCGACAGCTTTGAACTTCAAGCTTCCGCTGTACTGCTCCCCAGTTCCGGACCCCAAGGCACTCTGGCAAGATGCCTTCCAACAACGGTGGGACAACATCGACGTCTACACCTTCCCACCGTTCTGTCTGATGAGAAGGGTGCTCAACAAGACCAGACTATCGGTCAATCTGTCAATGACCTGAATAGCTCTGCTATGGCATCATGCAGAGTGGTTCCCGGACCTTCTGCATCTCCTGACGGAACTCCCGAGAGAGCTTCCTCTACGACACAAGCTACTCAAGCAACCATACTGCAACATCTACCACAAGGCCGTAGCTTCGCTTCGGCTTCATGCCTGGAGATTATCCAGGGCTCCTCACTGAGAGAGGCTTTTCGCAACAAGTTGCGGAGAGGATGTCTCGACACCTGTGAAAGTCATCCGCAGGGGTCTACCAGGCGAAGTGGAGAGTCTTCTGTGGTTGGTGTCATGGGAGGGGTATCTCTCCCCTCGATGCCACTATTCCAGCAATAGCGGAGTTTCTCGTGTATTTTTGGGAGGAAATGCGCCTTTCAGTCTCGGCGGTGAAAGGCTATCGCTCAGCCTTAAGCTTAGCCTTCAGGCTGAAAGGAATAGACATTTCTTCCTCGCTGGAACTTTCTTTACTCATACGAAGCTACGAGCTTACCTGCCCTCAGTCGGAAGTGAGACCACCTCCATGGAACGTGGTTCACGTCCTCAGGGCTCTTAAGAGTCCTCCGTTCGAACCATTACGCCAGGCCTCTGATCGACACCTGACTTGGAAGACGGCGTTCCTGCTCGCTTTAGCCTCAGCCAAGCGAGTCAGTGAACTTTATGGTCTCTCATACAACGTCGCCCATTCAAGGGGATGGGGGGAGGTAACGTTTGGGTTCGTCCCTGAGTTTGTAGCTAAGACTCAGAACCCTGGAGTGCCGGACCCACGGTTCGACTCCTTCAGGGTCTCGAGTCTCTGTTCTGTAACAAGTGACCCAGACCATCTGTTGCTATGCCCAGTGAGAAGTCTGAGGCGTTATCTGAAGAGAACAGCTGCAGTCCGTCCTCGCGTGCAGGCCCTGTTTGTGAGCACGGGAATGACGAAGAGGAGGGTCACCAAGAATACTACCTCTGCCTGGATCCGAAGGGTCATCCACCACGCCTTGAATCCAGACCCTCCTCCGTCACGGCGTCCCAGAGCACACGATGTCAGAGGCATCGCTACTTCTGGAGAGGGAGGTATCAACCTTCCGGACTCACCAGTGGTAGCTTATAACCCCCCCCCCCCCCCCAGAACCCCCCCATGCGGCGGCGCGAGCCCTAAACCACGCCCCCTTGGGCGGAGTTATCAGGGACGAGCGGGTTGACTCGGCAATGGAAGTCACATTTCTGAAGTTGACTTCGGCACAGAACGTTCTCCTCTCTTCCCTCCCGCTGCTCCCAACATATATTTGCTAGTTTTCATTATTCTGCACTCAGTAACCAGAGTAATATCCCAGCCCACGGCTTTATTATGGCTAGGCAAATTCTTACCTCCGTGGAGGTGCATCGGCTTAGCGAAGACTCCAGCGAAGATGAGAACGTAATCAGTAACGAAAAACGAACACAATCGACTGCAGGAAGTGAAATGCCTTCAAATTCTGATATTGTTAATATGTTACCCCAACAGAATCAAACTCTCATGAAAATTATTCAGAAAAGGTAAGGTCTTAAATTCTGTTTACAACGAAAACGTCATATGGAAAGCAGCTGATTTAGACTCATGACGTCACAAATGCAAATGGCGGGCCCCATACGTAAGTTTGTTATGATTTGAATGGTTAGAGCAGGCATTTCCGAACATAGCGTAAGTAGCTTAAGCAAAGCATGTGCATGATTACAACATGAATAATTGGAGTAAACAAACTAAGTACTCCAATTTATATATATAACAAAATTATAACTAGGTATACAAAACAAATTGCTTGCCTGACACATCAAAAGCACGCAGCTTAATAGGCAGTACTGTAGGCTAGACCACAGGTAATTTCGAGTTTACATTTCTCACTTTAAACCTATCGACACTAGCCTAGGCCCTGGGGGGCGACCTGATAAGGGTTACATATGAGGCAGGTCTAGATTATTGATGATAACAGATATAAACTTAACATTCACTTAAATATGGCTCTGAATTAACCTAAGAGGGCTATTTGAGTCGTGAACCCCATTGCCTGACTTCAGCCTTCTAGGTCCGCTGCTGTCCATATTTACTATACCTGTTGAACAAACATTTAGATTTATTCTATGGTAAATAAATCACTGATATTAAAACATTCATCTCGGCAGAAGTGGTTCACCTGCTAAGAAGAATGAGGCTCCCCCTCCTACTAAGCGCTCGAGACGATCACCTGAATTACCTGAAAGTGCAAATTTAGACCTCTTTTCCTTTTATAATAATGGAGATGAAACTGATTACGAGGATTTCAACCTTCTTACCTTCCATAAACCCATTCCCAGACTGGTCTTGGACAACGAGGTGATAGTAAGATGTCTAAACCGACAAGGCTCGAGATCACCTCACATCAATCACGTGATGTTAGCCATCTTCTACCTGGCAAGGAAGAGAAGATGGCATTTATCAGCAGTTCACCTGCAAGGGTTCCGCAATTTGACGGCGGATGCTCTATCCAGGCGAAAGCCGATAGAGACAGAATGGTCCCTAGACGCACTCATTCTCCTTCATCTCGGAAAAAGTCCCAGAACTGCTGACCGACCTCTTTGCAACATGCGACAACAAGAAACTACCTCGTTGTGTAGTCCCTTCTGAGGACCCTCAAGCAGAAGCAACAGACGCCATGTCTCTCGACTGGAACAGATGGAATTGAATCTATCTTTTCCCACCAACCAATCTCCTGCTGAAATGCTCAACAAGTCCTCAACAAGCTAAGATCCTTCAAAGGAACAGCAGCAGTAGTGGCCCTCAAATGGCCCAGAAGCAATTGGTTCTCTGTAGTTCTAGAATTGAAACTGAAGCTTTTTTCTCTACCGAACCCAGTCTTATCCCAACTGGTTCAGAAGTCGACTGTCTACGCATCAGCCTTGAGAACCAATAACCTACATCTCATGATTTTCTTGCCCTAGCAGCCAAGAAAAGGTTTGGGATCTCAAAAGACAAGAACGACTTCATCGAAGAATTCAAGTCAAGTTCAACTAGGAGACAATATGAATTGTCTTGGAAGAAGTGGGTTTCCTTTGTGAAAGCAAGGAAACCAACAGAAATATCAATAGATTTCTGTCTCTCCTTCTTCATCTACCGACACAAACAAGGCCTTGCTTCCTCCACAATAACTGCGTGTAAGTCGGCTTTGACTAGACCTCTTCTTTACGCCTTTCAGGTGGACCTTTCAGGTGAAATCTTCAATAAGATACCAAAAGCATGTGCTAGACTCAAACCAGCAACCCCTCCAAAGCCCATATCATGGTCGTTGGACAAAGTCTTGCACTACGCTTCGAATATGAACAATGAGGATTGCATCCTAAAGGATCTGACACAGAAAGGGATATTGCTGTGTGCTATAGCCTCAGGGGCTAGAGTTAGTGAAATAGTAGCCTTATCCAGGAATGAAGGCCATATTCAGTTCACAAAAAGGGGGAACTGAATCTTTTCCTTGATCCTACCTTTCTCGCCAAAAATGATCTGTCCACCAAAAGATGGGGTCCTTGGAGAATCTGCCCTCTGAAGGAAGATGTCTCTCTATGCCCAGTAGAGTGTCTTAAGGTCTATCTTCGAAGAACTTCAGACTTCAAGGAGGGACAGCTCTTCCGAGGCAAAACCTCTGGGTCAAATTTATCCCTAAAACAACTGAGGGCGAAACTCACCTACTTTATTCGCAGAGCAGATCCTGACAGTACACCCGCAGGTCATGATCCGAGAAAAGTTGCTTCTTCGTTGAACTTGGTCTTTGATAGGCTCCGCTCATATACAGGGTGGAAATCATCCAGAGTCTTCTATAAACATTATGGGAAGCAAGTGCACGAGATAAAACACTGAGGTGATGGCAGGTAGTGTCATAAAACCTGTCGTCTAGTGCTGCGATGAACAGTGGACTGTTTTGGGAGTCAACAATGTATCGGGTGAATAGGTGTTAACACCCTGGAGTGTAATACCTTCTAGTGAAAATCACTTTGGTGATTGATGTACTGTTATATACAGGTGCAGAATCTAACTAATAACACCAGTCCCGTGTGAACATTTGTACACAGTGTTGAAGCATATCCAACATCCAAGTGAATCTAAGCAAAATTAACTTCACATTTATTGAGTGGCATTTTAACAAATGAATTAATATATGTATATTCTTCCCTTACAGGTCAAATATATATATATATATATATATATGTATATATATATATATATATATAACCATGATGTTCATATATGCAAGGCTAGATTCCTTCTCATGATACATTATTATTATTTTATTTTGCTTATGAAAATAAAAAATAAAAATGTGTCTGCGTCTTCTTTTATCCTCAGTATTAAAATAAAAGATTCCAGTTTTTATATTTCCCTTAAATAGATATCAAAATGGTAATGATTTCCAAAATACAACTAGGTAATCTCAAAAGAAGTTTCCCTTGTTTCCTTACGGAAATACAAACGTTGAATCCTTATAGTCGAAGTCGACAATTTCCCTGCTGGGAGCAGGAAGCCCTAAGCTAGTTCCAAGCTTAGTGGATATGACAAACAACGGTAATGGCGTATATAAGGGTCTAGGAGACCATATAAGGAACATTCAAAGTAAAGGCACTTATACAAACTCTCAGATATAGTACTTTTAAGTTAATTCTCTGGTAAGCTTCCATCAGGACAATATGGCCGAGCCCAAAAAACATATTTTGAGCAAAGTGAAAAATTTATTTTTGGGTGAGATAGCCATGTCGTCCTGATGGACCCACCCTTCTTTCTTAAAATGACCCCACTCGAAACTGCTCTATCTGCGGCTATTCCTGCTTAAATGCAACTAGGAATGATGGGCTGTAGTAGTACAGGGAGGGGTCCACCGGGTACCTTGATAACGGCTCCCCTTTCGTTCGCCACTCTACCCCCTCAAAGAGTTGAATCTATTTGGAGTGAAGATTGCTATGTGTCGTATCAAAAAATACGTCCCCTGATATTATGCAATATCCTTAAAGATATATTAAGGATACTCACGCCAGAAGTTAGAATTCTGGAGACCTATGGTTAATTCTCTGGGAGTATCACTGTAGCAAATATCCCTTAGAAAGCTACCTAAAGGAACCTTCCATCAGGACAACATGGCTATCTCTCCCAAAAATAGATTTTTAACTTTTCTCAAAATCCATTATTTATATATATATATATATATATATATATAAATATATATACATATATACATATATACATATATATATATATATATATATATTATATATATATACAGTAAGGT
>NC_090731.1:95458897-95561397 GCF_036898095.1 Palaemon carinicauda | reverse complement strand
TTGCACATTTAGACGTGTTTTTCATATTCAAATAAGCCATATATTTTTGCTACATTAATGTCTGGATTCTCTTAACGACCTCTGGCTCAGAGCCCCATTCAAAATCACACAAAGACAAGAGCTTGTAACAGGCCAGGAGTCGAACCCTGGTCCGGCAAACTTGTAGAGACAGTGACTACCACTTGGCCACGACGAAAGATAAAAGTGAATGACAATTCTGCTCTACTTATACCTGTCAAATTCAGGTTTTTATGTATATAGAATTGAAATTAACCTATTTTCACCATCGTAGCTAATTGGTAGTTTGTTACTTGGCATTCGATTAATGATATATTTTTCCACATTTAGACGTGTTTTTCATATTCAAATAAGCCATATATTTTTCTTACATTTATGTCTGGATTCTCTCAATGACCTCGGGATCAGAGCCCCAGGCGAAATCACACAGACAAGAGCTTTTGACCGGCTGGGAGTCGAACCCTGGTCCGGGAAACATGTATAGACAGTGAATACCACTTGGCCACGAAGAAAGATAAAAGTCATTGACAATTCTGCTCTACTTATACCTGTCGAATTCAGGTGTTTTGTACTTAGAATTGAAATTGACCCATCTTCACCATCGTAGCTAATTGGTAGTTTGTTACTTGGCATTCGATTAATGATAAATTTTTGCACATATAGACGTGTTTTTCATATTAAAATGAGCCATATATTTTTGCTACCTTAATGTCTGGATTCTCTTAATGACTTCGGGATCAGAGCCCCAGGTGAAATCACACAAAGACAAGAGCTTGTGACCGGCCGGGAGTCGAACCCTGGTCCGGCAAACTTGTAGAAACAGTGACTACCAGTTGGCCACGAAGAAAGATAGAAGTCAGTGACAAATTCTGCTCTACCTATACATGTCGAATTCAGGTGTTATGTACTTAGAATTGAAATTAACCCATCTTCACCATCGTAACTAATTGGTAGTTTGTTACTTGGCATTCGATTAATGATAAATTGTTTGCACATTTAGACGTGTTTTTCATATTAAAATAAGCCATATGTTTTTGCTACATTAATGTCTGGATTCTCTTAATGACCTCGAGATCAGAGCCCCAGGCGAAATCACACAGACAAGAGCTTGTGACCGGCCGGGAGACCAACCTGGGTCCGGGAAACTTGTAAAGACAGTGACTACCACTTGGCCACGAAGAAAGATAAAAGTCAATGACAATTCTGCTCTACTTATACCTGTCGAATTCAGGTGTTTTATACTTAGAATTGAAATATCCCATCTGCACCATCGTAGCTAATTGGTAATTTGTTACTTCGCATTCAATTAATGATAAAATTCTGCACATTTAAGACATGTTTTTCATATTCAAATAAGCCATATATTTTTGCTACATTAATGTCTGGATTCTCTTAACGACGTTGGGATCAGAGCCCCAGGTGAAAACAAACAAAGAGAAGAGCTTGTGACCGGCTGGGAGTCGAACCCTGGTCCGGCAAACTTGTATAGACAGTGACTACCACTTGGCCACGAAGAAAGATAAAAGTCAGTGACAAATTCTGCTCTACCTATACATGTCGAATTCAGGTGTTTTGTACTTAGAATTGAAATTAACCCATCGTCAACATCGTAGCTAATTGGTAGTCCGTTACTTGGCATTCGATTAATGATAAATTTTTGCACATATAGACTTGTTTTTCATATTAAAATGAGCCATATATTTTTGTTACATTAATGTCTAGATTCTCTTAATGACCTCGGGATCAGAGCCCCAGGCGAAATCACACAAAGACAAGAGCTTGTGACCGGCTGGGAGTCGAACCCTGGTCCGGCAAACTTGTAGAGACAGTGACTACCACTTAGCCACGAAGAAAGATAGAAGTCAATGACAATTCTGCTCTATTTATACCTGTCGAATTCAGGTGTTTTGTACTAAGAATTGAAATTAACCCATCTTCACCATCGTAGCTAATTGGTAGTTTGTTACTTGGCATTCGATTAATGATAGATTTTTAGCACATTTAGACGTGTTTTTCATATTAAAATAAGCCATATAAATTTGCTACATTAATGTCTAGATTCTCTTAAAGACCTCGGGATCAGAGCCCCAGGTGAAATCACACAAAGACAAGAGCTTGTGACCGGCTGGGAGTCGAACCCTGGTCCGGCAAACTTGTAGAGACAGTGACTACCAGTTGGCCACGAAGAAAGATAAAAGTCAATGACAGTTATGCTCTACTTATACCTGTCGAATTCAGAAGCTTTTTACTTAGAATTGAAATTAACCCATCTGCACCATCGTAGCTATTTGTTAGTTTGTTACTTGGCATTCTATTAATGATAAATTTTTTGCACATTTAGACATGTTTTTCATATTCAAATAAGCCATATAAATTTGCTACATTAATGTCCGGATTCTCTTAATGACCTCGGTATCAAAGCCCCAGGCGAAATCACACAAAGACAAGAGCTTGTGACCGGCTGGGAGTCGAACCCTGGTCCGGCAAATTTGTAGAGACAGTGACTACCAGTTGGCCACGAAGAAAGATAAAAGTCAATGACGATTCTGCTCTACTTATTCCTGTTGAATTCAGGTGTTTTGTACTTAGAATTGAAATTAACCCATCTTCACCATTGTAGCTAATTGGTAGTTTGTTACGTGGCATTCGATTAATGATAAATTTTTGCATATTTCGACGTGTTTTTCATATCCAAATAAGCCATATATTTTTCTTACATTAATGTCTGGATTCTCTTAACGACGTCGGGATCAGAGCCCCAGGCGAAATCACACAAAGACAAGAGCTGGTGACCGTCCGCAAGTCGAACCCTGGTCCGACAAACTCGTAGAGACAGTGACTACCACATGGCCATGAAAAAAGATAAAAGTTAATGACAATTCTGCTCTACTTATACCTGTCATATTCAGGTGTTTTTTACCTAAGATTGAAATTAACCCATCTTCACCATTGTAGCTAATTGGTAGTTTGTTACTTGGCATTCGATTAATGATAAATTTTTGGATATTTAGACGTATTTTTCATATTCAAATAAGCCATATAATTTTGCTACTTTAATGCCAAGATTTTCTTAACAACCTCTGGATCAGAGCCTCAGGCGAAATCACACAAAGACATGAGCTTTCCACTGGCCGGGAGTCGAACCCGGGTCCGGCAAACTTGTAGAGACAGTGACTACCACTTGGCCACGAAGAAAGACAAAAGTGAATGACAATTCTGCTCTACTTATACTTGTCGAATTTAGGTGAATTGAAATTAACCCATCTTCACCAACCTAGCTAATTGGTTGTTTGTTACTTGGCAATTGATTAATGATAAATTTTTGCACATTTAGACATGTTTTTCATAATCAAATAAGCCATATATTTTTGTTACATTAATGTTTGGATTCTCTTAACGACGTCGGGATCAGAGCCCGAGGCGAAATCACACAAAGACCAGCTTGTGGCCGGCCAGGAGTCAAACCCTGGTCCGACAATCTTGTAGAAACAATGACTACCACTTGGCCACGAAGAAAGATAAAAGTCAATGACAATTCTGCTCTACTTATACCTGTCGAATTCAGGTGTTTTGTACTTAGAATTGAAATTAGCCCATCTTCATCATCGTAGCTAATTGGTAGTTTGTTACTTGGCATTCGATTAATGATACATTTTTGGACATTTAGATGTGTTTTTCATATTCAAATAAGCCATATAATTTTGCTACATTAATGTCTTGATTCTCTTAACAACTTTGAGATCAGAGTCCCAGGCAAAATCACATAAAGACAAGAGCTTGTGACCGGCCGGGAGTCGAACCCTGGTTTGGGAAACTTGTAGAGACAGTGACTATCAGTTAGCCACGAAGAAAGATGAAAGTCAATGACAATTCTGCTCTACTTATACCTGTCAAATTCAGATGTTTTGTACCTAGAATTGAAATTAACCCATCTTCACCATCGTAGCTAACTGGTAGTTTGTTACTTGGCATTCGATTAATGATAAATTGTTTGCACATTTAGACGTGTTTTTCATATTAAAATAAGCCATATGTTTTTGCTACATTAATGTCTGGATTCTCTTAACGACCTCGATATCAAAGCCCCAGGCGAAATCTCACAAAGACAAGAGCTTGTGACCGGCCGGGAGTCGAACCCTGGTCCGGCAAACTTGTAGAGACAGTGACTACCTCTTGGCTAGGAAGAAAGATGAAAGTCAATGACAATTTTGCTCTACTTTTACCTGTCGAATTCAGCAATGCAAGGGTCCTAACTAAGATCATATTTTCTGAAGTATGTTTCGAATATGTTAGAGATATCCTTACCTCCTGTAGTTATCTTGAGTGCTTGGCACAACAGCAGATCTTCATGCACAGATTTATATGAAACATATCGTATAAACACTTGATTCATCAAGCTGAATGGTGAAGCCCACAGGACTTGTTTTTATTATTATTATTATTATTATTATTATTAGTAATATTACTAGCCAAGCTATAAGGCCAAGGGTTCCAATAGGGGGAAATAGCCCAGTGAGGAAAGGAAATAAGGATATAGATAAATGATGAGAACAAATTAATAATTTTTAAAAACAGTAACAATGACAAAACAGATATATTATTTTCATTATTATTATTATTATTATTATTATTATTATCATCACTTGCCAAGCCACAACCCCAAATGGAAAAGCAGGACGATACAAGCCCAGGGGCCCGCAACAGGGAAATCAGCCCAGCGAGGAAAGGAAACAAGGAAAAATAAAATTCTTAAAGAAGAGTAACAACATTAAGATAAATATTTCCTATATAAACTATAAAACTTAACAAAACAAGAGGAAAAGAAATTAGATAGAATAGTGTGCCCGAGTGTACCCGCAAGCAAGAAAACTGTAACCAGACAGTGGAACACCATGGTACAGAGGTTATGGCACTACCCAAGACTAGAGAACAATGGTTTGATTTTGATTTTGATTTTATATAAACTATATAAAGACTTATGTCTGCCTGTTCAACAAAAAAACATTTGCTACAACTTTGAACTTCTGAAGTTCTTCTGATTCAACTACCTGATTAGGAAGATCGTTCCACAACTTGGTAACAGCTGGAATAAAACTTGTAGAGTACTGAGTAGTATTGAGCCTCATGATGGAGAAGGCCTGGCTATTAGAATTAACTGCCTTCCTAGTATTATGAACAGGATGGACTAGTCCAGGAATATCTGAATGTAAAGGATGGTCAGAATTACGAAAAATCTTTTGCAACATGCATAATGAACTAATTGAACGACTGTGCCAAAGATTAGTATCTAGTTGAGGAATAAGAAATTTAATAGACCGTGATTTTCAGTCCAACAAATTAAGATGAGAATCAGCAGCTGAAGATCAGACAGAACAATACTCAAAACAAGCCAGAATGATAGAATGAAAACACTTCTTCAGAATAGATTGATCACCGAAAATCTTGAAAGACTCAATAAACCAATTTTTTGAGTAATGGAAGAAGACAGAGACCTAATGTGTTTCTCGAAAGTAAATTTGCTGTTGAGAATCACATCTAGAATTTTTTAAAAGAGTTATACAAAGTTAAAGGAACATTATCAAAACTGAGATCCGGATGTTGAGGAGCCACTGTCCTTGACCTACTTACAATCATACATTGAGTTATTTTAGGATTCAACTTCATACCCCATAATTTGCACAATGCACTAATTTTAGCTAGATCTCTATTAAGGGATTCAGCAACCCCAGATCTACATTCAGAGGATGGAATTGATGCAAAGAGAGTAGCTTCAGCTGCATATGCAACAAGCTTGTTTTCTAGGCTAAACCGCATGTCATGTGTACAGTATATAGTATGAAAAGTAATGGGCCAAGAACACTACCCTGTGGAACCCCAGATATCACATTCTTATACTAACTATGGTGCCCATCAACAACAACTCTTTAAGATTTATTACTTAAAAAAATCAATAATAATACTAAGAAACGACCCACCCACTACCAACTGTTTGAGTTTGAAAATAAGGGCCTCTTGATTAACACGGTCAAAGGCAGCACTAAAATCAAGGCCAATCATACAAACTTCCTGACCTCAATCAAGGGATTTCTGTACAGCATTGGAGATTGTAATAAGGGGATCATATGCTCCAAAGCCTTTACATAAACCAAATTGCAAACTAGGGAATAGATGATTACCTTCAGCAAACCTATTAAGACGTTTTGCCAGAAGACGTTCAAAAACTTTAGATAATATGGGAGTTATGGAAATTGGGCGGTAATCAGTGGGACTTGAGCTACCACAAACACATTTACATAGAGGAGTAACATTACCAGTTCTCCAACAAGTGCTAAAAGCTCCTCATCTTGCTAACTTGCGCAAATAAGAGATAACTTTGGAGCTAAGAAATCTGTAGTCTTTATAAAAAACAACGGAAAAATACTATTTGGGTCTACACCTCCATACACATCAAAGTCCATCAACAGAGCTTTAATTTCACGAGATTGAAAAGCTAAACTAGTTAGTTTAGCCTCAGAATAACAGAAATGAGGAAGTTCAAGTTTTTCTAGTTTAAGTAGAGGAGGAACTGTTACATCTACACCAAAGAGTGCAGATTTAAGGGTAGACCACCATTTATGTTCCCGAGTTGTACCAGAAAGGGTTTCTTTTATGGTTAAATTGTATTCATTTTCAGTTGAAGCATAAACTCTCTGAGCAAAAGCTCTAAGCTGAGTATAGTTATTCCAGGTCAAGTCTGATTTGTTACCCTTCCAAAGATGATAGGCCTCCTGCTTCTCCAAATAAGCACGTCTACAATCATCATTGAACTACGGTTTGTCCTTCACTCAGTACCTTAGCATACGAGAAGGGATACGCCTATCAATTATGTTGACTAGATTCTCATTCAAAGGGACAGCAGGATCAACACTACTCTATAATTCGGACCATTCCAGTCTGCTAGAGATTTCATATAAATTTTACAAGAGTATGATACATCAGGGACAGGCCGCTCAGTCTTCACTACTAATGAAATCAAGGCATGATCAGATGTCCCGACTGGGGTACCAACCTTACTAGTTATAACGCCTGGGGAGTCACTGTATACGAGCTCCAAGCAATTACCGGACCTGTGAGTAGCTTCACTTATGATTTGCTCACAGCTTGATTCAAAGGCAAAGTCATGGCAATTGGTAGGAGAGATAAAACTTAACCACTCCCTATGGTGAGCATTAAAATCACCAACAAAGACAAAAGAAGCTTTTCTATCATCTTCTTGTATCTTAGCCATCATGGTAAAAAGACAATTGAAGATAGAGTCATCTATATCTGGATTCTGGTAGATCGAACACAAATGAAAGTTGTTATGCCTGCCACAACTTTTATTACCTGAATCTCTTGACACTCACATTCATAGTTGGACTTAGGAGAAGCAGGGTACTCAGCCCTAATATACACCGCCATTCCCCTGGCCCTAGGGATGGCATCACGTTTCAACATTATTGGCTTCTTAAAACCAGTTATAAGGAGCTCAGATGAGTGCCTCATATTAGAAACCAAAGTTTCTGACCACAATAGAATATCATACTGTCTGGGAGCAACTGTAAGGTCTTGAATATTTGCATGAAGACCACGAATGTTGCAATACAGAAGACGACATTGACAAATTCTAGGACGTACTGGTCCCGGATTTTGCTCAATGTCTCGAGACAGCATAAGAATTAATAGTAATAAGAAAAAGACATCATACTTACAAACTAGATCTACAAGAATTATAACAAAAACAATATGTACCGAATCATAAATAAAATGATATATCCATAGACTATAGTAAAAAGTTGGAAAAACTGGTCAACATGGAGGAGCCGATACACCATGCCAGGCTAAATATCCTCCAGGATAGCCACTTCAAGTGAAGAGAGGACAGTAAGGATGGTTTTGAGAAGAAAAATAAATCAGATAAGGAAAAGACAGCCTCTTGATAAACCGCCAGACATCCATGACCCTTCTATTAAGCCTGTCCAACACACTATTTAAAAAAAAACAGGAGGAAGAAAAAAATAAGATAGAATAGTGTGCCCGAATGTACCCTCAAGTAAGAGAACTCTTAACCCAAGACAGTGGAAGACCATGATACAGAGGCTATGGCACTACCTAAGACTAGAGAACAATGGTTTAATTTTGGAGTTTCCTCCTAGAAGAGCTGCTTACCATAGCCAAAGAGTCTCTTGTACCCTTATCAAGAGGAAAGTACACTGAACAATTGCAGTAGAGTTATTAACCCCTTGGGTGAAGAAGTGTTTAGTAATCTCATTGTTGTCAGGTGTATGGGGAAAGACGAGAATCTGTAAAGAATAGGCCAGACTATTCGGTGTATGTGTAGGCAAAGAAAAAATAAGCCGTAACCAGAGAGAGGGATCCAATGCATTGCTGTCTGGCCAGTCAAAGGATCCAATAACTCTCCATTGGTAGTATATCAACGGGCGGCTGGTAACCTGGCCAACCTACTACCTATAACACTGTTTCACAATTATCTGCCATCTCTTTGATTCAACGAGATATGGTGACATTTGACAGGGATACAGTGTCAAGAACCTTGCTATATTTTTCACTAAACATAAAAACCACATCTTTTATTCATGATTGTACTAAAGATTTTGTAATTGTATGCACTTCTCTAGCTTTTGCAATGTAATAACTTACTCTGTATGATGATTCAAGTGCATTTCTATTGTCTTGGTAAGAAAATTTTTCTAAGGAAACAATACTCTCTTTTATCTGATCTCGTTTTCATATAAAATAATCTACGTGTTTGTTAACTAACTGTTGGTGTTTGATTTTAAGGTGTCTCCTCAGTTTTGTAGTATTCAAGCTACTATTAGCCAAAACTTGATTACATTCAACACATCAGGAGGATTTCCATCTCCAACTGATATAAAACCAATTTTTATGTAACTCATAAAATTTGCACTTTGAACTCCCAATAAATGATTCTTGTATCACAGCAGCAGAGGCATGTAGTTCATGCAAAGATTCTCTTTCATCACTAGCTGTAACTGGCTGTTCAGCTGGTTCACTACACACAGTAGAATTAGTAGATGCATTATCACTTTGCAACTTTGGCCGTAAGGTGTGGCATTTTAGCCTGTTTTCCTTCCTAAAAAATTGATAATGCAATAAATGACACAAGAATGCATTGCAATACACTTCACATGAAGTCATACTGGTTGGTTAGCAATGCAGAATTGCTAACCAGTAGAAGCCACAAGGCCTATACCGATGGAGGAAACTTTGCCACATTGCAGAGAGACGAAGGATTTATTTACGATCCCGAGATCCTCAGCAAAGCCTCCCCTATCTCGAACGGAGACTCGACGAGAGCCGAGTACATCCTCGGGAATTGCTTAGTCCCCTGTCGATCTTAATGATGACCTTGACCTACTCTGGGCTCCTATGGATGAGAGATGAGAAGTGGAAGAGCAGAATGATTATGAGGACAACATTTTGCCAGCTGCCTCTAGCCCTAAAATGACGGAGATGGAGCGAAAGGATACAAAACATGCCTTCTGGTAGGTTTTAATCTGTGTCCGAACCATCGATGGGATGCCATGTCCATTGGCCGACCTTCCGGATGGTAAGGATACAGTCTCAGACCAATTCTATGGCACTCAGAGACCTTTGAGGGCCAGTGCAGCTTTGCCCTGGTCAAAGGGGTTCACGTGTGGCAAGCGGAAGGCTTTCTCCCAGGCGACTGGTTCGTCTTCCTCCCTTTGCTTCAACGCCGCCTCCAAACTCTTCCTGCCGCCTTTCATCACGCAGCAGAGGTATTATGAAATCATCAACGAGCCACTACTAGTCTTGCCTCTAGATCACTCTATGGAGGCAATCTTGAAATGCATGCCCTTGGAGAAATTAGCGGGACTGACTGTCTCGTTCACGACCACTGAGATCCTGAACCAGGTAAAGGTCACTTGGTATGCCATGCAGGCTACTTCCTGGCTGGACCTCTGGTTAGGATCTTAAGGACAATTTGTCCCATCTCAGAACTGGTCCAAACAGTCCACTAGGAAGTCTGTGGAGACTTTCCTATTATCTGGTACTCGGGCCATCGACTGGTGAACCTTTGGGCCAAAACCATTTTGAAAAGATGGGATGCTGTAATAGGAAAACTCCATAGGCAGCACCCTCAGGCCGAGGTAGCTAGGCTTAGGAACTTCCTGTTTGCGGGAAGTTCGTTTTTCAATTCTAAGGACGTACAGCGGGGGGCTGAGAGGTGGAGAAAGTCCACGAAGTACTCATAAACTGCCGACGAAGAAGGCTAAAGACCCTAAACAACAGGGTTGTAGGATGTCCTACAAACCCTTTCGAAGTAAAAAGTCCTTCTGTGGAGGCAAAGGCAAACTCGGGTCTGGCAGAGGCCAACCCCGCTAGGATGGGCAAACCTCCCATATGTCCACCTGTGGGTGGATGCCTGAACTGCTGATGGCAAAGGTGGCTTCACCACGGGGCAGAATTCTTGGACGGTCGAGGTGATCCGTTCGGGTATCGAGTCTCGTTCACGTTATCTCTCCCTCCACTGATTCAAGTGCCTCTCCCATCAGACTTCTATGCGAAGGGATCCTCAAAGAAGTCAGCCTTCCGGGACGAAATCCAGACCCTGTTGGAGAAGGGTGCTCTCCTAGAGGTCCGTGATGGGTCTCCAGGCTTTTACAGTTGACTCTTTCTTGTAGAAAATGCGTCTGGAGGCTGGAGACCAGTCATTGATCTCTCCCCCTGAAGAAGTTTGTCCAGCAAACTCGGTTCAGGATGGAGACTCCTGACACGGTCAGAATTGGAATTAAACTGAAAGACGTCATGTGCACTCTAGATTTGAAGGATGCATACTTCCAGATCCCAATCTAAGATTCTCCCTAGACCAAAAACTATATCGGTTCAAGGTGCTGTGTTTCGGTCTCTCCACAGCACCTCAGGCTTTCACGAGAGTCTTTGCCTTCGTGTCAGCTTGGCTCACAGATTCGCCATCCGTCTTCTAAGTTACCTGGATGACTGGCTGATTCTGGCAGACTCGAAGGCGGCCCTTCTCCACCGTTGAGGCGAGCTTCTAAGGTTTCGCCAAGATCTGCGGATCATGGTAAACCTTGAGAAATCTCATGTGACTCCCTCTCAAAAACTGGTATATCTAGGCATGCTGTTGGACACCGTAAGGCACAAAGCATGTCCATCAGACGAAAGGATTCTAAAGCTGAGGAAGGTAGCACAGCCCTTCCTTAGATGGGAAGGGCTCCTAGCATAGAGTTGGATTCGTGTGCTCGGTCACCTCTCTTCTTTGGTACGTCTAGTTCCAAACAGCCGCCTCAGGATGAGATCCTTCCAGTGGTGGCTGAGCTTCTAAGGTTTCGCCAAGATCTGCGGATCATGGTAAACCTCGAGAAATCTCATGTGACTCCCTCTCAAAAACTGGTATATCTAGGCATGCTGTTGGACACCGTAAGGCACAAAGCATGTCCATCAGACGAAAGGATTCTAAAGCTGAGGAAGGTAGCACAGCCCTTCCTTAGATGGGAAGGGCTCCTAGCATAGAGTTGGATTCTTGTGCTCGGTCACCTCTCTTCTTTGGTACGTCTAGTTCCAAACAGCCGCCTCAGGATGAGATCCTTCCAGTGGTGGCTGAAATTACAATGGAATCAGACGACCGATTCCAGGAACACTCTAGTCCGCTTAGGGCCAGAAGAATAGATGGACCTCAGATGGTGGCTGATGGACCTCAGATGGTGGCTGATGGACCTAAACCTCTGCAAACCTCTGGGGGGGGGGGGGGTGGAGAATGAGAAATTCTCCCCCCCAGATTTGAAAAGAAGGGTGAGGAGCCCACATGCTGCACCACACCATCTCCGGCCAGTGGTCTGAATCTGAAAGGTATCAGCATATAAACCTGTTAGAAATGAGGGCAGCCTTCCTCGCCCACAAACAGTTTCACCAGTTCCTGGCGGGGAACTCTGTAGCGTTGATGAGTGACAACAGTACAGTATTTGCTTATCTAAGCAAACGAGGTGGTACCTTAAGGAAACTGTCCTGTTTGACCAAGATGTCATCATCTTAATTAGTGGAGTCAGCATATTTTGAGAAACCGAGCCTGAGGGAAATCCTTGTTTAGGATTTATGTCATCGTGGAAGGACACATACTGCCCTTTTGTTACGACTTAACACATGGTCCGGATTGCATCAGAAATTTCTTCTAGTAGCTTCCATGGCGTGATCGAAATGGGCGTTTTTGAGGAAGCCAATAGAGATGCAGAATTGTTATAAAGAATACCTTCTATGGAGATGACCACTGCCCACTGTAATTAACTCCGCCCATACATGGGTATATAAACTTCAAAAAGAGATTGTCCAAGAGAGATAGGATAGGACATAAGACAAGAGAGGAACTATGTCCGAAGCAGTTAAGATCCAAGTCCTAGCAAGATAAGAAACAGAGAAGACCAGAAGTCTGATAGAGCCAGATTCTAACCTTCCCTTCAGACAACAAAAGCCTATCTCCAAAAGATCCTGCTATGGCTGAGAAGAAGAGACAAATTGAAGCAGCCAGCCCTCCCTGCTTGTGACAAGAAGTAGCCAACACTGCCTGCAGCCTGCCTTCGTTCAACAGTATCATCGAATCTTTGGAAGAAGATCTCTGATGCCCTTTCTTGATGCCACCCCTTTTGTGACGTCTTCGAATCCGATCATCGTGCCAGTTTCATCTGAACTTCAGCCACCCTTCTGCAACGTTTTCAAGCCTTACTTCAACAGTATCATTAAATCCTTGGAAGAAAACCTCTGATGTCCCTTCTTGATCCCACCCCTTTTGTGACTTCAAATCCGGTCATCGTGCCAGTTTCCTCTGATCTTCAGCCGCCCTTCTGCTATGTTCTCAAGCCTGAAGTCTCTGTACCAGAATCTTCTCAGCAGCTGCAGAAAACTATCCCTTAAGTATTTCTACCTTACTGATTGTTCCCCTTTTCTGTTGGTGTTTGATTGGTTTGATTTGTCAGTTAAGTAACTGAAGAAGTAATATTGATTTTCTTTATAAGTTTGTGAATAAAGGTGTTGTGTTTTTTCATGAGTTTGTCTTTATATTCATTTCCCATATTTAATTGGTTGTTGTTGACATTTATTTCACTTATTAAAAGAACCTGTAACAATTTTAAGATCGTAAAAATCTCCTCCACCTCGATCTCATGCCGAGGTGCCCCCTTCTAGTTCTTATCTTACTAACCTTCCCTTTACTCTGGTGAAGGCAAGGGAGACCTTGACAAAGTGGCAGAAGAGGAGGATGAGAGGCGTAACTCCACCACACGCTGATCTCATCCATTCTAGGACAAGTAGGGACATTGGCTCTCCCAGGGAAATCTCTGTCCACCCCTTCAACCCTCAAGAAATTGAGGTAGTGCCTTTGGACCAGTGTCCTATTTCCTTACCTCCACCTGAGGAAGAGCTTAAGGGTCCTACTGCTGAGGCTTTGGCTATTGGTGTCCCAAAACCCTCGCAAATTCCTCCTTCCAACATCATGGAGGAACACTTCCCTGTGCGAAGGGAATCTAAAGACACCAAAACTGAGCCTAAGAATGTTGCGGCAAGGGAAGCCCGTTTGATAGAGGCACACAGAAGGTCCCCTGTGGCGGGTTCCTTGATTGATGTAGTTGACGACCCTGACCTACTCCATGCTCTGGATGTGAGCCTGGAGGTAGATGAGCTATTGGACACAGACTATGAAAATTTTCCAAGAGCAGCTAGTCTGAACTTTCACTCGGAACAAGAGAGACGAGAGTCGGAGCATGCCTTTTGGCAGGTCCTCTCTTGTATGAGGGCCATTAATGGACTGTCAACTACTGGTACCACCACCCAGGAGTGGAAGGGTATGGTTCTTGACAAAATCTTTGAGACCCAGAAGCCCCCTAGAACCAGTGCAGCCTTGCCTTGGTCTAAAGGCCTGATGGCCTCCAAAAGAAAGGCTATTGCCTAGATAGCTGGAAGCCAGTTCCTTGAGGGCAGGGTCCTCCTCTTGGTCTTTGCCACTTCCTTTTTTCCTACAAAGGAAGTATTATGAGATCCAGGGGGGTACCATGCCACTGAAGGGTGTCCTGGCTCAAACCCTCTCCTCTCTGAGGGCCTCCATTTCGTTAGTTGAGCTCCTCAACATAGAGAGAGGCGTGAAGTATGCCAGGCAGGCTGCTTCTTGGCTTGACTTAAGGTTGGAGTCCTAGGGTTTCGTGGTGCAATCACACGATCTTTCTAAGGAGTTTTCTGGGAAGTCTTTGGAGTCTTTCCTTTTGTCGGGTACCTGAACTTTTCTTATTGCACCACGTTTTTAACTTGTGGGCGAACGCTATCCTCAAGATAAGGGAGACCGTCATTGGTAAGTTCCATAAACAGGTGCTGAAGGTGGAAGTCTCACATTTTAGGAATTCCACCCTTGAGGGTTCTTTCTTTGTTCCAGAAGAGATTGAGAGGGCTGCTGAACGATGGAGGAAATTGTCAAACGATTCTCTCCTCCATAGGGCCATGACATCAAGGCCCTATGGAAGATCCTCCCACTCTTAACGTAGTCTGTAGGCTGCTTCTTCTAATTTCTCAACTTTTATGTCCTCGGGACCTACCAAGGTGTTTAAACGGCCCTTCCAGTCCAAAGGTCAAAAAGGGAACAAATCCTTCAGAGGAAAGAAGGGAATGAAAGGCAGTGGCTGAGGTGGTCACTACTGCAAGGAATGTTATTCCTCTTCACCTACCATCTGTGGGAGGATGCTTGCAGCACCTCTGGCAGGGGTGGCAGTTTCACGGGGCAGATTCCTGGACGATCGAAGTGGTCGCCATAGGGTATTGAATCCCGTTCATTCAATCTCTCCCTCCTCTGACTCGGGATCCAGTACATTTAAGCTTCTATGCAAAGGGATCTGCGAAGGAGCTGGCCCTCAGGGCCGAAGTCCAGACCATGCTGCAGAAGGGGGCTCTCCAAGAGGTTGTGGACTGGTCTTCAGGCTTTTAAAGTTAAATTTTTCTAGTGAAAAAGGCGACTGGAAGCTGGAGACCAGTCATATATCTCTCCCCTTGAACAAGTTTGTTCAACAGACTTGGTTCAGAATGGAGACGGCAGACACGGTCATTCAGGCGGTTAGACCAGTGGACTTACTATGCACTCTAGATCTCAAGGACGCATACTTCCAGATCCCAATCCATCCGTCTTCAAGGAAGTATCTAAGGCTCATATACGAGGACAAAACATACCTGTTCAAGGTTCTATGCCTTGGTCTCGCGACAGCACCTCAGGTCTTTACCAGAGTTTTCGCCCTAACGTTATCTTGGGATCACAGGAATGGCATTCTTCTCTTCAGATACTTGGACGATTGTCTGATTCTGGCAGACTGGGAGACGACCCTTCTTCCTCACCGAGACATGCTTCTTGAGTTTTGTCAGGATCTGGAATCTCGATAATCTCGAGAGGTCATCACTACTTCCTTCACAGAGACTAGTATACCTTGGTATGATAATAGACACCATCCAACAAAAAGTCTTCCCGTCAGACGAAAGAGTACACAGGATGAGAGAAGTGGCTTCACCCTTCCTCAATCGGGAAGCTCTACTGGCCTCTCGTTGTTTGAGTCTGTTAGGTCACTTGACCTCTCTCCGTCTCGTTCCAAATGGCCGCCTCAGTATAAGATCCCTGCAGTAGGAGCTAAAGTCCGTGTGGAACCAACACTCAGATTCATCGGACACTTGAGTTCCAATTACTGTACTCAGGAACAAGTAATCGACCTGCTTTGATGGGTGGCAGATGTAAATCTTCTTAAAGGTCAGGACCTTCTCGTCCCTCTGGACTTGATGCTTTTTACAGATGCATCAAGAAAAGGGTAGGGGGCCCCACTTGCTGCATCACATGTGGTGTTGATGAGTGACAACACCACAGTAGTAGCTTACATAAACAAACAAAGTGGTGTAGTGGTTTGCGAACTGTGGCCAGATATAGCGCGCAGACTGCTGTGTCCGAATGCCGACCACACTCCAATGTTCACTACACAAAAAAGGTAAAACAGTGAAAAACCAAAAATCTGGATAACAGGTCAAGAGAACTTGGCACTGGGCACCACCCCTTGATTTTATACGGGACAAGGGGACCCCGTTAGAACCTTACTTCCCACTTATTTATCCTGCCTTGAGCTTGCTGAATAAACAGGTAGCATGAACGTTGATTCATTTTTGGGAAAATGAGCAGTATACGTGAATAGCTTGAATCTCAGGTTAGATTTTATAAAGGAAACAAATAATACTAAATATATAATGGGTGACTGAGAAGGGGACACAATGGTGTAAGGTACTGGAATGAAATGTTGTCTTCATAAAAACAAGAAAAATATTTATTTTGTGAAAAGGAAAAAAGTTTATATCATTCCTGAGTGAAAGAGAAAAAACTTATAATCTTCAGTACTGTATTACACCCAGAGGAGATGGCTAAATAGCATATCCGATACAGTCTAGTAACTTCCTAAAGCTATGCTACAAACATCTACATATTATAGTACGTAATAAACGCCACCGTGTGTACGTTGCTGTGGCCTGGGTGGTCCAACATTACTGCTACTATAAACGTCCAGACACAAAATGTTTTCAGCAGCCAATGCCGGCAGCTACAATCATTGTCAAAGTTCCCAGCTGGCGGCACAAGAAATTATCAAGCTTAATGGAAAGCCCTGCAACACATTGGTTCATTATCTGCCTGAACAGTCAGCCGGGTTTGGACATTGACAACACTTAAAAGTTTGGCTACCGCTGAAAACTTTTCTATGCCACTTTATGTTCACTTGTTTCTGGGGACAAGTATGTGAAGCACTATCCATGGAAATTCTGTGTCAATATATGGAAAAAAAAAATTACACTATGAAGGGACAATGTCGGTCAGTGATAAGAATAATCTAGTTTCATTTGCTCTTAATCTTAATAACATCACAATGTAGTAGGGCATGCTTGAACCACTCATCAGTGTACGGGAAGAAGTTATAACAACAAAACAGGTTTTGAGTAACTTTTCTTTTGACAACTTCATCTTGCCTATAATCACTGCTGGGTGCAGGGCACTGTCACTCTGTAATAAAAAGAATTCTTTTAGAGAAGGACTGGAGATCCAATAAACAATATATACAGTCTATGCAATATGATGATAAAATAAAAAAATCTCAGAATAATTTGTACTTTTCTTAACTACAGATTTTAAATATTAAACTTAGCCGGTGAATATATAATAGCTGACGTCTCCGACGGCTCGACAGATTCCAAAAACTCGCGAGCAAGTGCCGTGAAGGTTGCGGGTGTGACCACCAGCGCCGACTATCGGCCAGATACCGCATATACTTGTAAACATCTCCAGTTCTTCTCTGTCGGTCTTGTCGACAAGTTGGTTCCACTCGCTTTATGACCTCGATTTTTCTACCGAATTGGTGAAGTACTTGGTTTTGGTTTTATTGCTTTCGCCGTGTTGGATTATTCAATACTATCTTCAAAAGAAATGCTTTTGAAAGGAGAGGAAAAGTGTTTTGCCCTTGCTTTTTTTTTTTTATCTCTGGTTTTTCCATAGAGTAAAGATGGCCGACCCTTCCCTCAGTGTACGGAAGTGTGTTTAAGGCTTTTAGTAATTATTTTATCACGTTATAAATTATTGTTGATATTTATAGATTTTCCTCTATATATTTTATATCTCACCCGCCTTTATTAGGCCTCTTCGATTAGCTTTCCATTTATACTAAACATCAAGATAAATTTTATGTTTTGTTTATATGCGGCCTTTACCTATTCCTTGTAGGCGGTCCTAACTTGGAAAACGAAGTTAAACAACGTTGAGCCCATTCAACTTTTATTTTTGTTAAGTTTAAATCAATTGCTCTGTAAGAGTTATGAAATGAATATTTTTTTAGAAAATATTTTAAGAAATATATTCTTTGAATAGTCTTCGTGCTGTTTTTTTTCAAAGATGAACTAACGTTTGGTTTATTTATGCTACGCAGTTTGCGCTCTATCGTTACGATAGAGAAAGAGAGAATCACGGTTTCACTTTGCAGAAAGAGTAAATCGATTTTGACGTTTTGTTCATTCTTCTTTCAAACTGAAGTGTTTTAGATACTAATTTAAAGGAACTTGTTAATTTTCAATTTCTTAGTCCTTTCAGTTTTTTCCTTTGGTCAAATAACCTGTTTATTGACGAAGGGTGAGTGGGCAATTCTCTTGTGTGTGACAAGAGAGAGAGAGAGAGAGAGAAAGAGAAAACGATCCGATCTTTATTCTCGTCCCAAGTCTCTGTACAAGGAGTTTGGGAGCGAGTAACGTTGTTCTCGATTCAGTTTTTTTTACTCTCGTCCCAAGTCTCTGTACGGGGAGAGAGGATAAAACGTTTTTAGTTTTTATTCTCGTCCTAAGGCACTGTACGGTGAGAGATTGAAAACGTAGTCTTTAGTGAACTAGTGTTTAGTCTCCTCCCCAGTCACTGATCCTTTTTAACTTTATATATTTCCGTTTTATTCGATATATATGCATATGTTTATTGATTTTTGCATGTGTGTTTCATTTTGTACTAATGTGCTTACATTATACGACTCATTTCGCAATTATAACCTTTTGATGTAAGGGAGAATTGCGTGCTTCAGGTAGAAATCAGTTTTATTCATGCCTAATGTGAAATTATTGAAAAATACGATATCAGTGAAGTAAGTGCAAAAAACATGTTCTGTGTTGCGGAGGGTTCGTTTGTTCGTGCTTGTCGCTCCCCTAGTCCGAGACCTCTTTCAGGCTCCCCTGCACCAGGGAGAAGTAAGGTCGTAGGACTTAAGGGGACGAGAGGCTTTAACCAACGTACAGTACAGACGTTCCCTCTTTGGTATCGGACGTTTCTCGTCAAGATCGCCCTTACCATAAGACGGGTGAGACTGTGTTCTCCTCGTCATCCGAAGACTTTTCGCAAAAGAAACCTTGGCGCAAGGTTTCTAGACCCTTGAAGCGAAAGTCAGTCCCTTCAGGACAGGTCCAGCGTCCTGGCTGTAGCCATTGGGACAGCTCTGATCCTTTGCAGTCGTCGGAAGACTGTTCGCCTATTAAACGCAAGCGTAACACGGGGTCCAAGGGTCGTGGTAAAGGCAATGTTTTGCCAACACAGACGTTACCGTCGTCTCGGCCCGTTCCGACTCCCGTTGATCCTAAATGGGTTGTCCTGCAGGACATGCAGACTAAGCTTGCCTCCCTTATGGAGAAGTATGACGTTGAGCAGGTTCACGATGAACCTTCGCTTTCGAGTCGCCGTTACGCTAAACGAGACTCTGGCCGTCAGCCGCCCAAACGAGCATTTACTCGTCTGTTTGACGTTAGTGCTGACGTTTCTTGTACTTTGAAACGTGAGGTCAGTAGTTTTTCACGTCAGTCACGTGACCTGGATCCTCCCTCGCTGCAGTCTCGTGTTGACGTTCAGCCGCTGCCACAGTCTCCGCAGTCTCGTGTTGACGTTCAGCCGCTGCCGCCGCAGCCCCGACCTGACGTTCGCCGACCGGCTCAGTTGCCTCGACTTGACGTTGAGCGTCAATCACCGCAGTCGAAGGTTGTTTTGCCTGCTCAGTCTATGCAGTCAAGGCAGTTCCGACGTGACGTCGAGCGTCAATCAACTTCAGTTGTTGTTGTTGGTCAGTCACAAGGATTTCAGTCCTTTCAGCAGCGGCGTGACGTCGCTTCCTCTACTGCTACTGCTGCTCCTTTGCTTGTTGACATTGCCTGTCAAGCGTTGCCGCCGTGGCAGGTCTCTCCTTTTCATGAGACTCGGCAATTGTCGGACGAGGTTCCTTCAGATGAGGAAGTTGCTGATCCTCCTCCTACTGATATTCCTTTGGGGACTTTGTCAGACGGAGAGGAGCCTAAAGCTGCTCAGCCCTCTATGGACTTTAAAAAAATCATGCTGATTTTTAAGGATCTTTTTCCGGACCATTTTGTAACTGCTGCTCCTCGTTCGCCTTCGTCAGAGTTTACGCTAGGGCTAGCTACTTCGAAGCCGTCGTTTTCTAAGCTAGTGCTCTCTCGCTCTTCTAAGAGAGCTTTACGTTTGCTAGGCGACTGGTTGATCACCAGGAGGAGTTTGGGGGAGACAGCCTTTGCTTTCCCTCCTTTTAAACTGGCTTCTAGAGCGATCGTCTGGTATGACACGGGAGAAGTTCTCGGCTTGGGAGTTCCTGCCTCTGCCCTGGGAGACTTCTCAAGCCTCATAGACTCTCCCCGTCGCCTGGCCATGAGACGCTCCAAGATTTTATGGTCGGCTTCAGAGCTAGACCATCTCCTGTTAGGAGTTTTTCGAGCGTTTGAAGTTTTTATTTGTTGGATTGGTCCCTGGGAGCCTTAAGTAAGAAGGTCTCTCCAGCTGTCAATGTATTGCTGTACAATTATGTCATGCATGAACAAGGCTATCAGGGATGGCTCCAATGATCTGACAGCCACGTTCACTGCTGGAACAAGGCTATCAGGGATGGCTCCAATGATCTGGCAGCCACGTTCACTGCAGGAGTACTTAAGATGTAAGTGCACTCAATGTGTTCATTGTCAAGACAAACTTCACGATGAAGACTACCAAATCTGTTTTGGCAGCAGTAAGGGAAGGCGACTGGATGGTCTCTCTCGACCTTCAGGATGCATACTTCCACATCCCGATTCATCCAAACTTTCAACAACATCTGAGGTTTGTGGACGGGAAAGTAATGTACCAATGTCGAGCACTGTACTTCGGCCTCATTCCTGCTCCTCTTGTTTTTACAAGGCCCTTGCAAAATGTAGCAAGCTTTCTACATTTTTTGAGGATTCAGAGCCTCCCTTTATTTTGACGACTGGCTAATCAGGGCGTCGTCATTATATCGCTGTCTGGAGAGCCTCTAATGGACATTAGACCTAACCAAGGAGCTAGGTCTCATAGTGAACGTAGAGAAGTCGTAACTTACAGTACCCCATCCCAGACTATTCTTTATTTGGGAATGGAGATACAGTGTCTGATTTTTCGGGCCTTTTCGTCTCCCACAAGAATGGAACAAGCTCTGTTAAAAGTCCTTCACTTGCAAGAGAAAAACAGTTGCTCTGTAAGAGTTTGAACTAGCCTCGTGGGAACTCTTTCATCGCTGGAGTAGTTTATCTCTCTGGGGAGACTCAACCTATGCCCTCTCCAATTTCACCTAAACCATTGGAACAAGGAGAAAGGCTTAGAGAGTATCTCTTTCCCAATCTCCAACTCAGTCTAGACATGTCTGACTTGGTGGGACAGCAACATCAGACTTCGAGAAGGTCTTTCTCTTGCGATCAAGAACCCAAACCATGTGTTGTATTCAGATGCATCGGATTTGGGTTAGGGAGCTCCACTGGACAGTCTGGAATGCTCGGGTCTTTGATCCACGGATCAGAAGGAACTCCATTTAAGGCAAGTAACATCTCTCCTTTGGCGAGATTTGTGCAAGGAAAAATGAATGTCTTGGCGGACTGCCTCAGCAGAAGAGGACAAGTCATCTCCATGGAGTGGACGTTGCATAAGACTGTGTGCGAGAAGCTATGGATGACATGGGGTCAACCCACCATAGATCTTTTTGCGACTTCTCTGACAAAGAGGCTCTCGACTTACTGCTTTCCAGTTCCAGATCCAGAGGCAGCCCACATAGACGCTTTCCTGCTGGACTGGTCTCACCTGGACGTTTATGCCTTTCCACCTTTCAAGATCCTAAACAAGGTGCTGCAGAAGTTCACCTCTCACGAAGGGACCAGGTTGACGTTGGTTGCTCCACTCTGGCCCGCGAGAGAGTGGTTCACAGAGGTACTTCTATGGCTGGTAGACGTTCCAAGAAGTCTGCCGTTACGGATGGATCTCTTGCGACAGTCTTATGTAAAGAGATTTTATCAAAGCCTCCCCACGCTTCGTCTAACTGCCTTCAGACTATCGAAAGACTCTCTTGAGCTCGAGGGTTTTCGAAGGAGGCAGCTAGAGCTATCGCGAGGGCTAGAAGATCCTCTACCATCAGGATCTATCAGTCGAAATGGGAGGTATTTAGAGACTGGTGCAAGTCCTCCTCTATTTCCTCTTCCAAGTGCCTCTGTAGCGCAGATTGTGAATTTTCTGCCTTATCTGAGAAACGGTCGCTCCCTCTCTGCATCCACCATTAAAGGCTACAGAAGCATGTTAGTTTCTGTTTTCAGGCATAAGGGTTTGGATCTTTCTAATAACAAAGATCTCCAAGACCTGCTTAAGTCTTTCGAGACTTCCAAGGAGCGTCATATTTCGACTCCTGCTTGGAACTTGGACGTGGTCCTACAGTTCCTTATGTCAGACAGGTTTGAACCATTAAATTCAGCCTCCCTGAAGGATCTTACCCTCAAGACACTTTTTTTTTGGTGAGCTTGGCTTCGGCTAAAAGGGTTAGTGAGATACATGCTTTTAGCAAGAACATCGGTTTCTCCGCTAAATAAGCAGTATGCGCTCTTCAACTTGGTTTTTTTGGCCAAGAATGAACTTCCGTCTCGTCCTTGGCCTAAATCATTTGAAATCCCCAGTCTTTCTGAGATTGTGGGGAATGAAGTTGAAAGAGTGCTGTGCCCCGTTAGAGCTCTTAATTTTTGTTTATCCAGAACTAAATCGCGACGAGGTTGTTCAGAGGCTTTATGGTGCTCCGTTAAAAAGCCCTCTTTGCCTATATCTAAGAATGCGTGGTCTTATTTTATTAGACTTTTGATTCGGGAGGCACACTCTCAATTAAGTGAGAAGGATCATAATTTACTTAAAGTCAAGGCTCATGAAGTTAGAGCGATAGCAACTTCTGTAGCGTTTAAGCAAAATAGATCCATTAAAAGTATTGTGGACGCAACCTTTTGGAGAGGCAAGTCGGTTTTCGCTTCATATTACTTGAAAGATGTCCAGACTCTTTATGAGGACTGCTACACACTGGGACCATTCGTAGCAGCGAGTGCAGTAGTGGGTGAAGGCTCTACCACTACATTCCCTTAATCCCAATATCCTTTTAATCTACTCTTGAAATTTTTAATCTTATTTTGGGTTGTACGGGAGACTAAGAAGTCTTTCGCAATCTTTTTGATTTGGCGGGTGGTCAAAATATTGTTTCTTGAGAGCGCCCAGATTAAGGGTATTGATGAGGTCCTGTTATAGGGGTGTTCACCCTGGATATAGCAGCTCCTGGGAGTCTTTCAGCATCCTAAGAGGATCGCTGGGCTTCGTGAGGATAGCGGACTAATGAGGCAGAGTAATTATCAGAGTCAGCTTCCTTACCAGGTACCTATACTTGAGTTTGTTTTTTGAATAGTTGTCAAAAACTCTTGAGCATATACGCCTTTATTGTTTTAATACTGGTCTCTACCCACCACCATGGGTGTGAATCAGCTATTTATATATTCACCGGCTAAGTTTAATATTTAAAACTGATATTTTCCTTATAAAATAAATTTTTGAATATACTTACCCGGTGAATATATAATATTAAAGGCCCTCCCTTCCTCCCCGATAGAGACCTAGGGGACTGAGAAGAACTGGAGATGTTTACAAGTATATGCGGTATCTGGCCGATAGTCGGCGCTGGTGGTCACACCCGCAACCTTCACGGCGATCGCTCGCGAGTTTTTGGAATCTGTCGAGCCGTCGGAGACGTCAGCTATTATATATTCACCGGGTAAGTATATTCAAAAATTTATTTTATAATCAAAATATCATATTTCTCCACATTCTCCCCCAGTAGATCTTCAGTCCATCTCAAAATTCCTCATGACAAGCAACAATGCCCTACACCAACTCGATACATTTCAAGTGAATATATTTTACATTACAAATGAATTCCAGTAGAGAGGTAGGATGATCACTTAAAAGAAATTTAATACATCATCCGTCCCTTCATCCCACTTGCTGCATCACATGATCTCTGGCCTTTGGTCAGAGTCAGAAAGGTACCAGCACATAAATCTCCTAGAGATGCGAGCAGCATACCCAGCTCTTCATCAGTTCCGACAGTTGCTGGCAAGTCACTCTGGTGTTGATGAGCTACAACACCACGTAAACAAACTAGGCGGTACCTTTTTGCAGCCTCTGTGCCATCTAGCAGTAAAGATCGCTTCATTCCAGGCAAGAGGAATGTGCTCATATACAATCTGAGCAGAGCGACTCTGATAGTAGGTTCCAAGTGGTCTTTGAATCCTCTGATAACCAACAAAGTCCTGACTTTGTAAGGGTTCCCTGTCTGTAGACCTGTTCGCAACATCTCTGAACAGGAAGCTTTTGCTGCACTGTTCTCAGGGTCTGTGGCAAGATGCATTTCAACAATGGTGGGACAACATCAATGTGTACGTCGATCCTCCGTTCTGTCTGATGAGAAAACTGCTCAACAAGACCAGAGCATCCAAAAACCTAATGATGACCCTCATAGCTCTGCTATGGTATCCTGTAGAGTCTCTCCTCTCTTAGAAGGGCTTTTCACGACAAGTTGAAGAGAGAATATCCAGATACTTGCGTAAGTCCTCAGCCTCTGTACCAGGCAAAATGGACAGTCTTCTGTGGTTGTCATGGAAGGAATATCTCTCCTCGATGCCTCTATCCCCGTAATAGCGGAGTTCCTTGTATACCTCCGGGAGGAAATCTCGTTTCAGTCTTGGCTGTGAAAGGCATTTTGCCTGGTACACAAGCTGAGGACTTATGTAAGTATCTGGACATTCTCTCCCTAACTTGTTGGGAAAAGCCCTTCTAAGAGAGGAGACTCTGGATAGTCTCCAACCTTGAGCTTCACCTTTAAGCTGAAAGGAGTGGACATTTCCTCTTCGTTGGAGCTTTCTTTACTCATACGGAGTTATGAGATCACTTGCCCTTTGTCAGAGATTATGCCTCCTTGGAATGTGGTTCTCCTATTTAGGTCCTTAAAAGGACCACCCTATGAACCATTACGCCATGCAACTGACGGAAACCTCACTTTGAAGACAGCGTTTCTGCTCGCTTTAGCCTCGGCAAAGAGATAAACCTGTAGTTTTTTATATAAATTGGCCTGCCATCACCTGTCTTCCAGAAGTCCTGTCTGCAATCAAAAGTGACGTCGATCACATCTGTGAGAGCATATATATAGGTGGCTGTACTCAGCCACCCTCGGCCTACCTGCTCAAGCGCCTAGGCAGGGTATCCACTGCACTTTTATTCTAATGGCTACTTTCAGCTTCGCTGAAAGAATATCCACATAAATAACTACAGGTTTGTATTAGTTAAGGAAAAATACAAATTATTTATGAATTTGTCCTTTTTTTTGCCTTCAAAAGATAATGAATATAGAATATAGGAATGCACACTAGGAAACACAAATTTTACTTTTAAATATCAGATTAAGTGAATAAATAAATAAACTAGTTATCTTTTTTTCCTTAGGCTGTGTCCAAATTAGGATGGAAAGAACCTACGCTAATTCAAGAAAGAGCTATTCCTTTTATGCTTGCTGGCAAGGATGTATTAGCAAGAGCACGCACAGGTTCTGGAAAGACAGCAGCATTTCTCATTCCAGCTCTTCAGAAGGTCCTTGAGGAGAAACATGTTGCTACAGAGCAGGTGAAATATATCTTAATTTTGAGTAGAATTTAGCCTACCCAGTGAACTGTACTTTTTTTTATATTTGGTTGCATTTTATATGTATTTTCATGTGTCAGTTTTTGTTTCACTAATAGACATAATCAGTGTTGCCTTTCCAACTGTTGTTTGTTCCAGTATTTAATACAAACCCTTTCGCGCTTTACTATGGAATTATATTTTGGTGAAAAAGCTTAATTAAACTAGCAATGAAACTTTTAGCGAGAGATTATTATTATTATTATTATTATTATTATTATTATCATCATCATCATCATCATCATCATCATCATCATCATCATCATCATCCAAGCTACAACCCTAGTTGGAAAAGCAAGATGTTATAAGCCTAAGGGCTCCATCAGGGAAAAATAACCCAGTGAGAAAAGGAAATAAGGAAGTAAATTAACAATATGAGAAAAAGATTAAAAATAAAATATTTTTGGGCTCAGCCATGTCGTCGTGATGGAAGGTTCCTTTAGGCAACGTTCTAAGGGATATTTGGCTACAGTGATACTCCTAGAGAATTGACCACAGGTCTCCAGAATTCTAACTCCTGGCGCGAGTATCCTTAAAATAACTCTTAAGGATATCGCATAATGTCAGGGGACGTATTTCTTGATACGACACATGGCAATCTTCACCCCGAATAGAGTTTTCGCTCTGAGGAGGAAGAGTGGCGAATTTGAAGGGGAGCCCTTATCAAGGTTACCCGGTGGATCCCCTCCCGGTACCACCCCGGCGAACTATTCCTTTTGTAGTAGTGAATTAGGCACGGTGTATCTCCCAATTGCTCTTGGTTTTAGTTACTATTTCAAGGATTATTACTATGCAATCTCCAGCATCTTCATTCTCCGGAAAGTTGAGTATTTAATCTTTCCTGTGTATAATTTTTGGCTCCCTTCTCACAGTCAAGTTAGCATAATTTAGATGTGTTTAGCGGAGCAGAGCCATAACCGGAGGCGGCCATTTTGGACCGCTGTCGTACGCCATAAATGCTTTACAGTATTTAGTTAGTAGTACGACGTCCCCGGTATTTAGCTTTAATGAATTATAGCTATTTAGGCAAATTATACTTGTGAAGATGAGATTACACATGTAATATTTCCTCTTCTGTTAAACGTTTCGATAGTATACGATAGGGCCTCGGTGACGTAGCGTAGCCGAGATCCCGACTCCAGTTAGGCTAGCCTAATGTGTTTTAGTATACTTTAGTAAGATTATCCTCGTTTATTCTCTTGTATCGTTTTGTTAATTCATCGGAGATAGCACAGCTCCTAGCATTACCAACATAATTTGATATTCGTCTCTTTTAGAGATATAAGGCTAAACCCTTCCTTCCCTCTGAGTGCCGCCATTAGGCGGCAACCCTATCTTTGGTCTTGCCATAGAGTAGTGTACTCCGGCTTGACTGAGATAGTGTTTCTGTCTATCCTCTTTGCCAGTGAGTATCCTGGCTTTGAATTACGACAGTAACTCAGAGTATTCAGTCTTGTTGTCAGCAACTCTACCGATGGGGGATTAGTCATTCCCCTGCTGGTTTCACAGTTGCCGGCATAGGAAGCCCGGCTTCCCTAGTCCACAACCGAAAGTGGTAGTACAGTTGCCGCCACCTTCTCCCTTGTGATCTAGAAGACATGTCTTATATCCGGCAATGTCTTAGGCCGCCCAAGACGGCGTCGGCATAGGAAACTATGTTTCCTTGTTTTGCTGCTGACAGTGGGAGGCAGATGTGCCGCCTGCTTTCTATGCAAAAATATAAGACCATTTCCCTTCCCCTTCTGTCCTTTAGTGACGGCCTGGCTGTCACAACATTTGTGGCCGGTATTCTACAATCTCCCCGCCTGCCGGGCTGATTACGATGCCGACCGGGCTCCTACAAAGGCAGTTAGATTGCCGCTTCGACCTTTCCCCTAATGGAAGCAAGGCTCCGGGAAAGGTTGTGCCGGCCATGATGGCAGCCGATGGGAGACCCATCACAACTTTGAGTATTCTTCAGTCCTCTCTTGGACTGCCATCCACAAACCCTGTAACCGGCAGTGCAGCCGGCAATAGATATTGTGGCTGGAGGGAAGCTAGAATGAATACATTCTTTCCCCTTCCATTTGAATCGTCATTCTGGAAAGAAGGCAGTAGAGACAGTAGTCCCTACATCCCTTATTATGGTACTAAACTATAATAATACGGTAGCCCTTCTATCCATTCTTTCTCTTTCTCTGTCGGCTAGTGCCACCAGGTACTAGCCTAGCCGGTAGTATGCCGGGAGAATTACAGTATAAGACTGTACAGTAGCCAGTATTCCTGCAGTATAGAAATACAGCAGTTAGAAAATTACAGTATATAATATACAGTAGTATGATTTTCCAACATATTCTGTGTATCCTTTCACAGTCCATTGTTGAAACCGCTAAGCAAATGTTGAAGTGAAGTATTCCTTCAACATTCTGATGTATCCCAGATCATCAGAACATAAAATCTTTACCCTACAGTATTAATATTCCCTTGTGGGAGAGTTAGTGCTAGTATATACTGACTCCAGCTCTACCTACGAGAGGTATTCCACCCTATATTTCCCTAATAAGGAAATTTTAAAATATTAATATTGAGGGAGGTCACAGCAATTGCTTGGACAGGAAACACAGATATGTGTCTTTCCTATTTCCTTTCTAGCTTACTATCCTAAGCTATAATTGTAATAGTAATGATCTGAATAATTATCAGTATGATAAATTACCCCATACTCATTTCACTCTTTCCTTCCTTACAGGAGGAGGGCAAGGTGAAGTGTGCAGCCCTGTCCTGTAACCACAAAAGTAGGACCTTTTATGGCCACAAGATGTGCAGGTCTCATGCTCCTCGCTGCATCGTATTTGGATCCTTGAGGTACTGGAACCCGTACTTTTAGCATATATATCAATAATATAAACAACCTAATACTCATTCATTCTTATCTCCCTTACAGGAGGAGCTGATGGCGAAGTGTACAAGGAGTTCTGCAACCACAAGAGTAAGAACTTTTATGGGCATACGATGTACGGGTCTTATGCCCCTGCCGCATCGTATCCGGATCCCTGAGGTTCTGGGACCCGAAAGGTCACTCCAGTCGCTTGACCTTGCTGACCGACGGGTTTGTAAAAAGACATCCCTGACACTATGGAGTCAAGGGATACAGCAAGGGAAACAACAAAGGTGAGTATGAGGCTTCCCGAAGAACTTTCAGGGACCTTACCTACCTAACAAAATTTGAAGTGCCTACTGTTCCCTAAGGCTTAATCGTATACGTTTGTGCCTCAGGCACAGGTCCTGCCTCCCTCTATCCAACGGACGGTAGACACGGATATCAATAGGCACTGCAAGGCTTGGACATCCACCAAGATCGGATGTCAGAGGCTTCCATTGACACCAGACAGGACCTACTGCAAGAAGGCCCTGTATAAAGTGTGGTTCAACCACCCATGGAGGAAGAAGGATCCGTTTCGACGATGACTGAGGTACCTCAGCTCACTGTGCTAACATATTAACTTCTGCCGTCAACCTCTCCAACCCCAACTCCCCAACTGGCTAGACAGTTTGGCAGGAGTGAAACGCTCCTAGAGTCGATCCAACAGATGCTGACACTGTTCCGGAAGGAACAAGAGGAAAATAAGCAAGATCTCAAAGTGAGGAAAAGAGAGGTACAGGGAAGGAAACGCCCTGGTGCTCCCAGGGGCTCCGCTAAGCCCCCTAAAATATCCGTCCTCCCTCACTGTTCCGCACCAACTCCTGGGGGTAGACGGAACACATGCCCAGGTTGAATAGGGAGCTGTATATCTTCTAGAAGTTGGGGCCCAATCCCCTCGAAGAGCTTCAATTCTGGCCCAGCTTTTAGCGTACCCAGATTGCTTCGTGAGGCTACAAGGTGAACTTACATCCCGCGAGGAGGCTATTCCGAAGGAAGTCATTTTCCTCGAACATGACAAGGCCCAGAATGGGGCCGGATATAATAACTCCAAAGTCTCAGCAGTGAACAAGAAGCATCCAACCGTCATTGCTCCTTCCTCATGAGCCTTCCTCCCTTTCGGGGAAAGCCCTACACTGTGTTAGAAGAGCGGTTGAAGAGGGCAAATCCTGCCCAATCCTAGAGAAAGGTCTCTGTGGAGGATTTATTTTTGCTTTATTTTAATTTCTGTTTTTTGCCAAATCCTGTGAGAGAGAGAGAGAGAGAGAGAGAGAGAGAGAGAGAGAGAGAGAGAGAGAGAGATTGTGTCAGCGAGCGAAAGTAGTTAGTGTATCGATCGTTGGTGGTGAGAAAGACTGTTGGTACAAATGAGATTGTTTATTTATGTTTTTAGTTAGGTTACGACAGTGGTGAATGTTTTGGACCGAATGCTTTTTTTATTTGACTGCAGCTTAAGGCAGTTGTGTGAGTGCTGGATAACTATTTATATATTTTTTCTTACCAGCGTTGGAAGTGTTCATTGATTTTCTGAGCTGTGATTCCTCCTCTGGAGAGCGATTTTTGAAAGTGGATTAATTGATTGTTGACGACTTGGCTTGTAATAAAGAATTTGATACGACCACTCTGATTTGTACAATTGTTGATGACCCGGACCGAATCAAATCCAGATTGCTGTTGATGATGATGATGATGATGATGATGATGGTGGTGATAATACTAACCACGACCCCAATCAGGGAAGTAGTTGTGGCAAATTGCCACCCAGTAAACTGTTAAACACAGAGTTGTGTTAGTGTGCCGTAAAGACAGTCCGGCTTGTGTGTGGCGACAGTAACGGTGTCCCATAATAATATTTATACAAGATAATTCATATATATATTTATTTTTGGTGTTGGTGTTTGGTATAAGTTAAGTTTGTTAGGATTTTTTTGCGTTTATTTGAATGGTATTTATAGTATATTTAGTGTAAAGTTTTTGATGCTGTTGATTTTGGTTAGATTTATTATAGTTTGTAAGAAATATATAGTTTTAAGGTTTGGTTTGTTTTTTGTCCTTTTGTCCTAGAGTCCCGTTGCTGATAACGTAAGGGGAAAGTTTGTATTGAGGAGACATTGGTCTGTTTAGAGTGATTCAAGGGTGAGGGGGTTGTTTTGCAACATCCCGCCACATTATTTTGGCGCCCGAACAGGGACAGCCGAGGTGGGATTGAAGCTGGACTCTTTGACGGAGGATTGAATTAGGTAAAGAATTTAGATATAAGGTTGATGAAAAATGGAGGAGCAATTAAGGGTTTTGAAGGAGGAATTGCGGCTGAGTAAGGAGCGTGAGGAGAGGTTGCTTGTAGAGAATGAGAGGTTGCACTGGGAGAATGAGGCGATGCAGAAGGAGCTTAGGGAGTTAAAGGGAACTGTAGAGAGAGTGGAAGAATGTGTTGAGATGAGGATGAAAGAGAATGAGGAACGAATGGAGAACCGATTGGAAGCTATGATGGGGCAAGTCATGGGGATGATGAAAACTATAATGGGTGAAGGTGCAGTCGGAGGAGTGTCCTCATTTTCGGGTAATGGGTTGATAGTGGATGAGAAGGCTAAGGTTAGTGATAATGGGAAAGGAAGTGATAGTGATAGTAATAGTAATAGTGATAGTGAGATTGAAGATAAGGGAATTGGGAATAGTAAGGATGAACAAAAATGTAATAGGAAGAATAAGAAAGGTAAAAGTGATGTAAAGAAAGAGAAGGAAAAGTGTCAGGATGATAGCAAGGATGATCTTGAATGGGTGAAAGTGGTAAGTAAGAAAAAGGGTAAGAAGGGAATGGGTAAGGATAGGAATTTAAGTGTGGAAGTGGATTCATTATATTCAAATGAGGAAGAAGGTAACAAGGGAGTAGACAGTGATGATAGCAGTGAGAATGAACGTGATGTGTGTAAGACTGTGTTTATGAGAGAGGTACCTCGGTGTGAAAGGTTCAATGAGCATAGCAGTAGGGATGTATATGATTTTTTCAAGGAGTATGAGAGGTATTGTCAGGATAAGTATGGTGATAGTAAAAGAGTTTGGGCTAGGGAGTTAGGAGAATATTTGACTGGGTATTTGTTGACGATGTATGGAGTGATAATGAGTGTAGGGGACGTTGATTATGAAAGTGTGAAAAAGAGAATAATTGAGCAGGTAAAACGTATGAAAGGGAGTGTTAAGTATAAGCGTAAGAATGATTTTGATGAAGCACGGATGAATGCAGGAGAAGCGATATCGATGTATGTATGTAGGTTGGAAACTTTAGCTAGGAAGAAGTATGGGGATGAAGGTATAAATGAGAATAAGGAGTTAATGAAGAAGTTTTTGGCTACTGTACCTGAGAATGTTGCTGAGTTTGTTAATTTGAAACGGAAGGAGAAAATGAGGTGGACAAAAGAAAGATTGACATGGGATGATATTTTAGAGATAGTTGAGGATTACGAGTTGGATAGGTGTATGAAAGAAAGTAAATCTGTGAGTGTAAGAACTGGAATGGAAGAATGTGTAATAGAATTTGGTAGTTATAAGGATGCAATTTTGAGAGGACCAATGAGGGTAGCTGATATTGTAGTAGATAGGAGTGTTAGGGCGAGTAATGTGGGAATACCTGTAAGGACAAATGAAGGATTTAGGCAGGGTAATTGGCGCAATAGGGATAGGAGTGTGAGTGCACATCGAGATATGTCAGATAGCCGTGTCCGTGATGAAAAGTGTTATAGGTGTGGGAAAGTTGGTCATAAGAAGAATGAATGTAGATGGGCTCTAGGTGCTTGTTTTGGATGTGGTGAGGTAGGGCATAGAATTAGCGAGTGCAAGAAAGAGAAAGGGGTAAAATGTTATCAGTGTGGTATGACTGGGCACATACGAGTGGATGTCGTAGTAATCGTATGAATGTGATTTGTGGTAATTGGGGTAAGGATGGTCATTATGCTAGAATGTGCAAGGAGCCGCGGGGTAAGTGTAGTGAATGTGGTTCAGATGGGCATGTAGCTAGAGTATGTAGGAAGAAGGGATTAAGTCAGCTAGGATGTTCGGGAAACTAGAGTGTGAGAGGGTTCAGCTGGGTGAGTCCTCCTGTGTGTGTGGAAGGAATAGCATCAATGTTTGTGAGAACGGGATGAATAATTGGTTGGAAATGAGCAAGTATGAATCTAGTATGCATGAGAAGTTAAGGCTGAAAAATAAACAATTAGTGTTAGTTGAATATAGGAAAAAGAGGCATTTGAAAGCGTTAAGTAAGGATGAAAGAAGGAGAAATTTTATAAGTAAAAGTGAGAATAGTAATAAGTATGACAAGAGTGTAAATGTACAAGTGCGTGTGGAAGATAAATGTATTAATACAGATGAATCATGGCTGAGTATGAATGATACCTATAGTGTGTGTGGTTTTTCATTAGATGATGTAAAAGAAAGGATGACGAATGCGAGAGTGAGAGATAGGAGAATGATTAGTAGTATGAATGAATCTTTTGCTAAAGTTGAGAATGTTTTTGATGAAATGGATGAACTGTTTACAGAAATGAGTGTAATTTTAGGGCCAGATGAGAACGAGGTAGATATGATTGTACATGATATATTAGATGATAGGGATTTAGATAGGAATAGTGTTAATGTAGCGAATGATTGTGATAAGGAAGAAGTGAATGAGAGAGTATATGGAGGCCCAGTTACTCGGAGTAGAGGTCCCGTTCCCGACTGCGACTGGGTTATGAAAAAAATAATATAAGTGTTGTGTGAGAAGGATTTGGCAAAGTAAGGGGGGAGGAATGTGGAGGATTTATTTTTGCTTTATTTTAATTTCTGTTTTTTGCCAAATCCTGTGAGAGAGAGAGAGAGAGAGAGAGAGAGAGAGAGAGAGAGAGAGAGAGAGAGAGAGAGAGAGAGAGAGAGAGAGAGAGATTGTGTCAGCGAGCGAAAGTAGTTAGTGTATCGATCGTTGGTGGTGAGAAAGACTGTTGGTACAAATGAGATTGTTTATTTATGTTTTTAGTTAGGTTACGACAGTGGTGAATGTTTCGGAGCGAATGCTTTTTTTATTTGACTGCAGCTTAAGGCAGTTGTGTGAGTGCTGGATAACTATTTATATATTTTTTCTTACCAGCGTTGGAAGTGTTCATTGATTTTCTGAGCCGTGATTCCTCCTTTGGAGAGCGATTTTTGAAAGTGGATTAATTGATTGTTGACGACTTGGCTTGTAATAAAGAATTTGATACGACCACTCTGATTTGTACAATTGTTGATGACCCGGACCGAATCAAATCCAGATTGCTGTTGATGATGATGATGATGATGATGATGATGGTGGTGATAATACTAACCACGACCCCAATCAGGGAAGTAGTTGTGGCAAATTGCCACCCAGTAAACTGTTAAACACAGAGTTGTGTTAGTGTGCCGTAAAGACAGTCCGGCTTGTGTGTGGCGACAGTAACGGTGTCCCATAATAATATTTATACAAGATAATTCATATATATATTTATTTTTGGTGTTGGTGTTTGGTATAAGTTAAGTTTGTTAGGATTTTTTTGCGTTTATTTGAATGGTATTTATAGTATATTTAGTGTAAAGTTTTTGATGCTGTTGATTTTGGTTGGATTTATTATAGTTTGTAAGAAATATATAGTTTTAAGGTTTGGTTTGTTTTTTGTCCTTTTGTCCTAGAGTCCCGCTGCTGATAACGTAAGGGGAAAGTTTGTATTGAGGAGACATTGGTCTGTTTAGAGTGATTCAAGGGTGAGGGGGTTGTTTTGCAACATCCCGCCACATCTCTAGCTATGCCCACCTGCGAGTAGAAGTGGAAGAAGTACATCTAACCTTCTCCGTCTCGAAGTTGGATCCAGAAATAGCAGGTCAGCAGTTTATGAGAACCTTCCAAAGTTGCCAAACCATCCCTTGGGAAGGGAACAGGAGACGAAGATAAGCTTATCGCCTCCCTGTCTCGTCAGAACCGCTTAAGAAATGTGTCCAGGCCGTTAGTAACGCCCTACCCTTGTGATGGATTTGTAGCTTTTTTCTCAGGTCAAAAAATAACCGGTAGAGACCATGTGTTTGCCGCATCAACGGTGAAACACGAACCCAGAAAACTGATTTCATCATGTATCAGGGGCATAGACCCTTTCCCACAGGAAATGGTCCAAGAGGTCATTACCAAAGCCACCACGGGGAATGGGAACATGCTCCAAAAGTGGGGCATGTCCTCAAAGAGGAAATCATCATTAGAACTGCACAATTTCCGACCGTGACCATGATCACAGTTCCTCAAATGGTAGTCCAGCTGTCAACCACCTTCTAGATGGTCTCTCATCAGCTGGTAGCCAGTCACCTGTATTATTCCAGGCTTTGAAAGGCACTTGTCCCAAGGATAGAGGAGGATGAGGTCACGGAAATATGTCTTCAGGAACCTTCTAATCAATGTGAGGTTCCAGGTAGGAGGGACTTTCGGGATCGTTGGACCTTCGATCCCTGGGTCCACAGCCATATTACGAATGGACTTGGTTGGAAATGGAACGAAATCCACCCCATCTTTCCAAAATTCTTCCAACACTCCCCTTATTGGAAGAATATGCCTCAGAACTCTTGAATAAGAAGGTAATGAGGAAAGTGAAGTCCATCAAAATTCCAGGGAAGGCTGTTTTATGTTCCCAAGAAGGACTCGGACAGACCCAGAGTCATTCTAGACTTTTCTACTCAACAAGTTCATCGAGAACAACAAGTTCTGGATATTTAAAATGCAACACATAAGGACCCTTTTATCAAAAAAGGAGCGTATATAGTCTCAATAGACCTGGCAGATGCTTATTGGCACCTACCAGCCAATCGCCCCCTCTCCTCCTACCTAGAATTCAGGCTACAGAAGACAAAATTTGTCTTCACAGCCTTGCCCTTTGGACTAAATATAGCCCCAAAGGTATTCACAAAACTCACGGTTACGATCGTCCAGCACCTGCTCTCCGAAGGAGCACAGGTAGTAGCATACCTGGACGATTGGCGGGTACGGGCAGCATCCAAGACTATTTGCCTGCAAGCGGCCGGAAAAGTGATCCAGTTCCTGGAACACCTGATCCTCAAGACCAGTCGCTAGAAGTCTCGCTTTTCTCCAGCTCACAAGTCTCAATGGTTGTGAATCCATGGGAACTTGCAGTCACACCACCTCTCCATTCTATTAAAGAAGGGGAGAAAAATAGCGGTATCTGTCAGGAGACTAATCCAACACAAGAGGATTTCAAAATGCCAACAGGAAAGAGCACTGGGCTCTCTCCGGTTCGCAATAGTGACAGACCTGGTGCTAAGAAGCACAACCAAAGGATGCGCCAGGAGTCTGGAGACACATCAAACGTTTGAAGAGATCGACAAGGTTGACACCAACCCGATTGCGCACGCTATTGAGGCCGTGATCAATGAATAAGAGCCTAGCACAGACAATTTTCTTGCAACCACCACAAACATCAGTGACGATGCACACTGAAACCTCCCTGAAAGAACGAGGAGGCCATCCGTATGAAAGGGAAGGGCAAGAAATTGATCATTCCAGTTCAAAAACTTCCACATTAACATCTTGGAGGCTATGACAGTCCTCCTGACGTTGAGAAGACTATCCCCTCGCAGAACAGTCCACATCAGATTGGCTCTCAACAACGACGTGATAGTAATATGTCTAATCGACAAGGCTCGAGTTCATTTCACATCAACCATGGGATGTTAGCCATCCTCCGCCTGGCAAGGAAGAGTAGATGGCATTATCAAGCAGTTCACTTTCAAGGGTTCCACGATGTGACGGCGGATGCTCTATCCAGGCGAAAGCCGATAGCGACAGAATGGTCCCTAGACGCAGACTCATTCTCCTTTATTCTCAATAAAAGTCCCGGAACTGCAGATTGACCTCTTCGCAACGAGCGACAACAAGAACTAGTAGCCCCTTACGAGAACCTTAAGCAGAAGCGTTAGACGTCATGTCTTTCGACTGGAACGGATGGAATCGAATGTATCTGCTTCCACCAACCAATCTCCTGCTAAAAGTCCTCGACAAGCTAGTATCCTGCAAAGGAACAGCTCCTGTATTGGCCCCCAAATGACCCAAAAACAATTGGTTTCCTCTAATTCTAGAATTGAAACTGTAGCTGTTTCCTCTGCTGTACCCAGCTTTATAAAATCTGGTGCAGAAGTCGGCTGTTACATTTCATCCTCGCGAACCAGCAACCTGCATTTCAGGATATTTTTCGCCCTAACAGCGAACAAGAGTTCGGGATCTGGAAGAATTTGACCGACTTCATTGTAGAGTACAAGTCAAGTCCAACCAAGAGACAATGTGAATTGTCTTGGAAGAAAAGGGCACCTCTTGTGAAAACAAGGTGACCAACAGGAATTTCAAAAGGTTTCTGTCTCTCTTTCTTCTTTTACCTACTTGAACGAGGCCTGACTTCCACTACGATAACCATGTGTAAGTCAGCCTGGACTAGACCTCCTCTATATGCCTTTGAGACGAACCTCATAAGCGAAACCTTTTTAAGGTACCAAAGCATACACTAGACTCAAGCCAACAACCCCTCTAAAGCCCATTACATGGTCGTTGGTCAAAGTCTTACACTATGCTTTGAATCTAAACAATGAGGATTGTACTCTAAAGGAGCTAATACAGAAAGTCAATTTTCTGTTCGCAATAGCCTGAGGGGCTAAAGTTAATGAAATATAGGCCATATTCAGTTCGCAGAAGAGGGAAAACAATTCTTTCCCGATCCTATTTTTCTCGCCAAAACGGGCTGCCCACCAAAAGGTGGGGTCCTTAGAGAATCTGCCCACTGAAGGAAGATGTCTCCCTATGCCCATTAGGGTGTCTTAAGGTCTATCTTCATAGAACTTCAGACTTCAAGGATACCTCAGGATAAAAAAAATCTATCCTTAAAATAACTGAGCAGTGCTCACCTACTTATTCACAGAGTGGATCCTAATAGCTCACCCACAGTTCATGATCCCAAGAAAATTGCTTCTTCACGGAACTTCTTCCAACACTATTCGAAGGAAGTACATAAGATAAGACATGTTGTGGTGGCAGCGGGTAGTTCTAAAGAACCTGTCGTCTAAGCCTGCGACGAACAGTGAACTTCTTTCGGACTTTCCAGTGCATCGGGTGCATGGGTACAGTACATTTACCCTCAAGTGCAAATCATAACTATGATTAACACACTGTTCCGCATAGGTGCATATCTGACCGATAACACCAGTGCCGAGTGAACGTTGCGTCACGGTGTTCATGGATTTCCAAAATCTGTACAGATCAGTCAGATTTGGTTTCACATCTCTATTGAGTGGCATCATTTCGATGAAATTATATTTTCCCAAAAGGAGAAAATATGGACCCGTATGTGTTTTCAATGCTGGATCAGATTCATACCTGATTGTAACTAAAATTGATAATTTAGCTACAAGGTAAAATACTGAACTTATTTGCGTTTTATTGCTGCTATCTCAGTAACAGACGAATGAAGCATACTAGTGTTTTAATTAAGCCCTAGTAGGGCCCAACTTGAAATCAGAGTACAGATTTCCAAGGGATAAAAGGTAATCTCTAAGATTTACCATCTGTCCCTATGGAGATACAAACTTTGAATCCTTATAGTCGAAGTCGACACTTTCCCTGCAGGGGGCAGGAAGCCCTAAGCTAGTTCCAAGCTTAGTGGATATGACAAATAACAGTAATGTCATATATAAAGGTCTAGGAGACCATATAAGGAACTCATTCAAAGTGAAGGCACTTATACAAACCCACAGATATAGTACTTTCAAGTAATTCTCTGGTAAACTTCCATCACGACGACATGGCTGAGCCCAAAAAATGGATTTTGAGCAAAGCAAAAAATCTATTTTTGGGTGATATGGCCATGTCGTCCTGATGGACCCACCCTCCTTTCTAAAAAGGAGTATACATATATGTAACAAATCCCCACCCGAAACTACTCTATTTGCGGCTATCCATGCTTAATTGCAACAAGGAATAGTTCGCCGGGGTGGTACCGGGAGGGGATCCACCGGGTAACCTTGATAACGGCTCCCCTTCAAATTCGCCACTCTTCCCCCTCAGAGCGAAAACTCTATTCGGGGTGAAGATTGCCATGTGTCGTTTCAAGAAATATGTCCCCTGATATTATGCGATATCCTTAAGAGTTATTTTAAGGATACTCGCGCCAGGAGTTAGAATTCTGGAGACGTGTGGTCAATTCTTTGGGAGTATCACTGTAGCCAAATATCCTTTAGAAAGCTGCCTAAAGGAACATTCCTTTAGGACGACATGGCCATATCACCCAAAAATAGATTTTTCGCTTTGCTCAAAATCCGTTTTTTAAAACGGTAACAATATTAAAACAGATATGTCATATATTATTATTATTATTGTTATTATTACTAGCCAAGCTACAACCCTAGTTGGAAAAGCAAGATGCTATAAGCCCAAGGGCTCCAATAGGGAAAAATAGCTCAGTGAGGAAAGGAAATAAGGAAATAAATAAATGATGAGAATAAATTAACAATAAATAATTCTAAAAAAGGGATTTTGACGAAGGAAATATCTATTTCTGGGAAGAGACCTGTGACGCCCGGTGAAAAAGGTGAAAAAGGTCCTTCTTTACACTTTTCTAATATAAATCTTCCAAATATACTAGAGAAAGATAAAAGCATGGAATGCAGAGGTTACTACCCTCGCGCGATCATCTTGTGGGTGTCGTGTATACAACAGGGGCGTGTGAAAACCACTATTCACAGGCTGTCTTCCATTTAGATAATCCCTTCATCAAAGGGGAGGGCTGTGACAGGCCCTAGAGAACACAGTTGGACTACCCCACCGACACCTACTACGCACGCCCTCGAGGTCATCCTTCTGCAAGAACATATGGCTTGGCAAGGAAAAAAAGGGGGTGGGTCCGTACAAAACAACCGGGAAGGGTTTCACCGGGCGTCACAGGTCTCTTCCCAGAAATAGATTTTTCCTTCGTCAAAATCCCTTTTCTGGGGCGACCTGTGACGGCCGGTGAAAATGTACCAGAGAATACAGTACCTTCCAAGCCCAATACAATAATAACATAATAAGGAGAATACAAACACCATGTAAGCCAATAATATAATACTGTAAGAAAACATAAAATTACAAACTAGCCAAAAGACATAGGCTAAAATAATTATGAAGACAAGGAATCATCTGAGTGTCCAGTCGCAAAAGGTATCAATCTTACATGTCTAAGCATATCTAAACATTAAAGGAATGGTAAATACAATAACAGTTAAATCATAGGAATTAAACATGGTAAATAACTTAGGGCTAACGAACCACCCAGGAGAGTGGAGAGAAGAGATGGAATAAAGGAATAATCAGAGATTAATGGGGAGAGATAAGACTCCCCGCTGCAACCGTAGGGTATTTAAGGGCCTGTAAGTTCTTTAGATAGTGGCGTTTGAAAACCATAGGAGATTTCCAACCCGTATATTTTTTAAGGTCATCAAAGTCCATGTTCTGGAAGTAATTGATGGATGTAGCTATTGACCGTATATCATGAGCATGGGGAAATGATTCCGGGTTAGCATGTTTAATGAAGTAGAGGATTTGTTGTCTGATACCTTGAATGGTCATAGTACCCCCTTGTACCCTGATAAATAAGGGGCCAGACGAGCGGGTGGCAGTTCTAGCTAAAAAGGTCCTGAGAGTAGTGACTGGACACAGCGAAGGATCCTGGGGAAGAGAGATAATCTTCCAAGGGGACCACCTATTTTGCGGGTCCTCATTTTTAGCTAGGAAAGCTCTGTCTGGAGAAAGCAGTACTTCGCCTGTAGGGAGGAAATCTATGTTTTCCGGGTTACGTGAGAGAGCTGCTAGTTCTGAGATTCTAGCACCTGAGGCCATAGCTGTTAGAAATAGAGTCTTCCTAAGCAGAGTGATATAAGAGCAGGTCTCATTGTCCGTGTCTGACGCAAGTTTGAGGACATCGTTCAGAGACCAAGAGACTTTTTGTGGCCGATCCAAAGGTCGAAGCCTAGCACACGCTTTTGGAATAGATGAGAAATAGGAATCCGCCAGGTTAATGTTAAACCCAACAAGGAAGATCTTCTTCAAAGCTGACTTGATGGTGGTTATAGTGCTAGCTGCCAGGCCCTTGTCAAATAGGAACCTAAAAAATGAGATGGCTAAATTCGGAGTCATACGAGTATGGTCTGAATTCTTTAGGAAATCTGCTAATTTCTTAACAGCCGAATCATATTGACGAATTGTCGAGTCCCTTTTGTCCTCTTCGATGAAGAGAACGTTTTCTGGGTCAATGTTTGCGTCTTTACGAGCTGCAAACTTCATGAAGTCCACAAAGTTAGGGTTTTGGCTATCCTTGAGGAATCTGACACAGTCTGTGTTTGGATTACTTGGGTCAGTTTGGGGAATGGAATCCGGAAGGGTCGGAGTTTCAACTCGAGGAGAGGAAACCAACTGCTCTTTGGCCAGTGAGGTGCTACTAAAGCCACTGCCCCCCGGAAGGAGCGTAGTTTGCGCAATACTTTCATTAGAAGATTCACTGGTGGAAATAGATAAATCTTCCTCCAATGGTTCCAATCCAGGGTTAATACGTCTATGGCATAAGCCTGAGGGTCCATGTTTGGTGTCACATAACACGGAAGTTTGTGATTCATCTGAGTTGCGAATAGATCTACCTGGAGGCCCGGAACCAGTCTGAGTATCCACCGGAATGAAATTATGGCCAGAGACCATTCTGATTCCAGTGGTTTCGTCCTGGATAGTGAGTCCGCTATCACATTCTGGACTCCCGCTAGGTGAGTTGCTGACAGGAACCAGTTCTTTTCTGTTGCCAAGGCGAAGATAGTGACCAGGATCTGATTCAGGTTGGGCAACTTGGATCCTCCTCTGTTGATGCAGTGTACTACGGCTGTGCTATCTGACACTACTCTGATGTGGGTCGACCTCGGAGGAGAGAGTCTCTTCAGGGTCAAGAACACTGCCATGGCTTCGAGAACATTGATATGGAAGTGATTCATGGCGGGTGACCAAGAGCCCTGAAACATCTGATGTTTGTAGTAACCCCCCCATCCACTCAGAGACGCGTCTGTATGAATTGTCACTTGTGGAGGTGGGAATTGAAGAGGAACCGATTTGGAGAGGTTCTTCGGTTCGGACCATGGTTGTAGCCTCATTTTCAAGACAGGGGATCTTCGAGACCTTGTCTCTTAAAGGTACTGTGGCTCTCTTTCTCCAAACTCGATTGATGTCTTTGAGTTTGGCTTTCAATAGTCGATCTGTTACTGAAGCGAATTGAAGAAGGCCGAGGATTCTTTCTAAGGCTCTTCTGGACACCTGTTTGTGTTTGAGAAAATTCTTGATCTTGGAAGCTATTTCTCTTACCTTTTTGGGAGGTAGAGACAGCTTGTGCTCTGAAAGGTCCCACTGAATGCCTAACCATTCGAAGTGGTCTGATGGTAGTAGGTGGGATTTTTGGAGATTGACCCGAAATCCCAGGTTGGCGAGAAAACAAAGTACTTTCTTCGTAGCTCTGTTGCATTCCAGGGCCGACCGATCCCAAATGAGCCAATCGTCCAGATAAGCAACGATCTGAATCCCTTGGTTCCTGAGTTGTTCTAACACTGTCTCTCCCAGTTTCGTGAATATCCTGGGCGCAATGTTGAGGCCGAAGGGCATGACTTTGAACGCAAAGGCTTTTCTGCCTAGACGGAAACCTAGGTAAGGAGAGAAGTTTCGAGCTATTGGTACGTGATAATAGGCGTCGGTAAGATCGATAGAGGTGGTGACGGCCCCACGGGGAAGTAAGGTCCGTACCTGAGAGATAGTCAACATCCGGAACCTGTCGCAGAGGATGTAAGAATTTAGCTTTGACAAGTCCAGGACCACTCTCAATGCCGACGAGCCTTTCTTCGGAACTGTGAACAGGCGGCCTTGGAACTTCAGCGATCGAACCCGTTTGATTGCTTTTTTCTTTAGTAACACTGTGGTGTACTCTCTCAGTATGGTAGTGGGTTTCTGGAAGAAGGCCACTGGTGGAGGAGGAGAACCTTGTGACCATTTCCACCCCAAACCTTTGGAGACTATGCTGTGAGCCCACGGACTGAAGGTCCAATGGTCTCGAAAGTGGTAAATTCTCCCCCCTACTGGGACTATATCATTGCGAGGGAGCACCCCTTATCCTAGGTCCTAGGTCCGCCTCGTTGACGGAACTGTCCTCTACCCCTGTAGCTACCTCTCTGGTGTCCATGAAAGGGACCTGAGGGTTCGTAGCTAGGGTTGTATGTGGGTGAGGGCATCCAAACGGGGTTGGGTTGGGTACCTGGGGGAGCAGTGAGGTAGAACACCTGTTGAGGGTGATTTGGTTGTAGAGTCGACGAAGCAGCGGGAGACTGTGATGACGAGTGGGTAACAGACGATTGATGGTAGTGACCTCGGCTTGTCTTGTAAGGGGCAAATCTCTGTTTCTTCCTGAAGAAGGTTTGCTTTTGAGCTTCAACCTTCCTTTTGGCAGTGAGGCCCCACCTCGCTTGCAAATTTTGGTTTGCTCTCGCAGCGTTTTGTAGAACCTTGTTCACTTCCTCCTGAGGAAAAAGGTTCTTACCCCAGCAGGGGGAAGCTATCAGTCTGTTCTGTTCATGCCTGATCGAGGCCTCAGATAGAACGTGTTTCCTGCAACTAACCCGAGCCGAACAAAACTCGTGTAGGTCGATTTGGAAGGACAGAGACAGGTTCTTTGTGAATACACGGAACAAGGTCTCAGTCGGATAAAGCGAGGCTAGAGACTCTACGGAGGTAATGGAGTGGAGAGACCTAGCTAACCTATTCCGTGCCTCAAACTCAGTCTTGAGAAGATTTTCAGGTAATTTGTGAAGCTTCTCGGAAAACAGATTAGAGGCGCAGTCTGGGTCTAACTTCCCTACTGTGAAAGTAGAGGGGGCATCATCCCAGATAGTAGCGGTACTCGGGATGAGCATGGAGGTGGGGTCCGTCTCTTTAACCCTGGATAGGTACGCTCCTCGGACACCTCTTTAAGGGTATACTCGGACGCGAACGACCCCGACGCCAAAAAAAATTCTTGAAAAATCAGTTTTTGCAGTAACCTCCTTTTTTCTTTTGCCAAAAAAAACTTCAATGAATGCTTGAAACAACTGTAAAGATAAATACTACTCATCTGCAGAAAAACTATTTATTATAAATATTTTAAAAAATTAAGTAGAAAAAAAAAGACCTGACATAAAAATTCATAAAAAAAAAGTTTATACATATATACACAAATCCTTTTAGGAATTGATTCTTGAATGTTTAGGACACATCTTGATGTATTTTGGATGAAGTCAGACCCATGGAGGTGAAGATCTGAAATGAGAAAAAAAGGGTAACTTTTTTTGGCCAAAAAAATTTGTCCAAATTTCATGAATTTTTTTGGGTACCCAAATGAAATAGGAAGTGGCTAATTTTTTTAGGGAATAAACATATATTATCCTAAAATAGAAATATGTAAAAAAATCTTCATTATTTTGTAAATTACATTTATATCAGGGGCCATATCTAAAGGTAATTTTTTGAGTACTTAGAAATTTCGTAAAAAAATACATATATTTAATATATAATATGATATTTATGCAGGTAAAAATATACCAAAATATCACAAATTCTATAGGGAACAAGAATATATATAGATAGGGCAGCTTACGCTTCGGATATGTCCACAAAATGGCCGCCAACCACACTGACTCAGACTCCCTAATCTGCCACTTGAAATGTAGGAAGGGTATGTCAATTTCAAGGTGTTATTTACTAATCTAATTATTATTGGATATGCATAAAAATTGTATGGTGGGTTGCTGGATAATTGTCGATTATTTTACGACTATAAAATTAAAATTCTGACCCAAAAAATTTTTTTTGAAGGGAAATAAAATCGAAAAAAAAAAAAAATGTAAAACAATATAATATTTTAGCTAAAAAAATTTGATGATATTCAATCAAAAAAAAAAGTGAACAAAATTTTCCGACAAATAAACATCTAGAGGAATCATTACTCTGTGATAGTTCCTTAGTACGTAGTAATTTTGAAAGAATTGGGAAAAAACGAAAAAATGGCAATCACCGGAAAATCGAACACATACCTATATATACGCCATATCTGGCTAAAAAAAGATAGGCATGGGTAGCCAGATCATCTAGAAACAGTTTCCAACACTATAAAAATATAAGTTTTGCGACACTACTTGCCAATTCCTTACGGTAACATGACTAAGCAAAAAAATGCAAAACAAATAAAAAGGGGCACTCGCGGAAAAATGGCTAACATTCTAATATACGGCATTTCAGAAAAAAAAAAATTCAGCCACGTGCTAGGCAAACCATCAAGGCACATTTTCCGACAAATAAACATCTAAATGAATAATTACTCTGTGATAGTTCCTTAGTACGTAGTAATTTTGAAAGAAATGGGAAAAAACGAAAAAATGGCAATCACAGGAAAATCGAACACATACCTATATATACGCCATATCTGGCTAAAAAAAGAAGATAGGCATGGGTAGCCAGATCATCTAGAAACACTTTCCAACACTATAAAAATATAAGTTTTATGACACTACTTGCCAATTCCTTACGGTAACATGACTAAGCAAAAAAATGCAAAACAAATAAAAAGGGGCACTCGTGGAAAAATGGCCATTCTAATATACGGCATTTCAGAAAAAAAAAATTTCAGGCACGTGCTAGGCAAACCATCAAGGCACATTTTCCGACAAATAAACACATAAATGAAATATTACTCTGTGATAGTTCCTTAGTGCGTAGTAATTTTGAAAGAAATGGGAAAAAACGAAAAAATGGCAATCACAGGAAAATCGAACACATACTTATATATACGCCATATCTGGCTAAAAAAAAAATAGGCATGGGTAGCCAGATCATCTAGAAACACTTTCCAACACTATAAAAATATAAGTTTTGCGACACTACTTGCCAATTCCTTACGGTAACATGACTAAGCAAAAAAATGCAAAACAAATAAAAAGGGGCACTCGCGGAAAAATGCCCAACATTCTAATATACGGCATCTCAGATAAAAAAAAAAAGACATGCACGTGTTAGCCCAACCATCAAGGCACACTTTCTAACACATAAACATGAAAAAAAAATCAATAATATACGGCAATTCATTACTACGTAGTAAATTTTTACAAATATTGAAAAAAAACAGAAATTGGCAACCGCAGTTAAATACCCAATATACCAATAACTACGTCGTATCTGACAAAAACAAAATCACGCATGGGTAGCCAGATCATCTAGACACACTTTCCAACACTAAAAAAGCAAAAGTTTTACGACACTATTTCGCAATATCTTACGGAAAAATGACTTGGCAAAAAAATGAAAAAAAATGAAAAAGGGACACTCGCGGTAAAATGCCCAACATTCTAATATACGGCATCTCAGATAAAAAAAAAGACATGCACGTGTTAGCCCAACCATCAAGGCACACTTTCTAACACATAAACATGAAAAAAAAATGAATAATATACGGCAATTCCTTACTACGTAGTAATTTTTACAAATATTGAAAAAAAAACAGAAATTGGTAACCGCAGTTAAATACCCAATATACCAATAACTACGTCGTATCTGACAAAAACAAAGTCATGCATGGGTAGCCAGATCATCTAGACACACTTTCCAACACTAAACAAGCAAAAGTTTTACGACCCTATTTGGCAATATCTTACGGAAAAATGACTTGGCAAAAAAATGAAAAAAAATGAAAAAGGGGCACTCGCGGTAAAATGGTCCTCGTGGTGATGAACGACATTTTAACTAAAAAAAAAGTCATGCACATGGTAGCCAAACAATCCACCAAGACTTTCCACAACTGATAACCTATACAAGTTGCACCATTCTACGACAATTTCATAATACGTAATAACTTTGATAATTATGCAAACTACCTTAGAAGGGTAAACTCGGTCGCGCTCGACCCCGACGCGTCTCAGAAATCGGGGAAGGAGTACAGCTACAGCAATGCACATCTGGACACTACTAGAGCGTGTAGGGGAGACACCTCCTGCAGGTCGATCACCCACAAATTCAGTCACGGGGGTGAGTCACGTGAGAAAAACCTCTTTTTTTTTTTTGACGCTCGGGGTCGCAAACGACCCATCGTACCTATCCAGGGTTAAGAGCCGGCATGGCAGAACCTTCTTTGATAGCTTGAAAAGTAAGACCTGTCACTTTATCTGTAATAGGCAAGGTAATAACGGGAGAAGCTGTAAATATGGTGTAGGCTCCTTTGTGTGGGGTGAGCTTGGAATTAGTGCACCCCCAGTCCGACAACGTCCTGGCCCAGAGAGCTTAGGCCTGCTCTTTAGGAAATATTACCGTTTCCTTCGGTACCTTGTCTAACCTAACCAAGGCATGTTCTTTCAATCGGATGGAGCCGTTGAATGGGAATTCTAGTCCCGGAGGGTAAAATTCTAGGTCCTCTAGAGGGCGGGTGCCTATGCCCTCCAGAGTTATGGCACCATCTATATATGGAGCATGTAAGGCAAACCTCCAAGGGTTGTTTTTATTGAAGGGGGGTAACTTTGATGCGTCTGGGGCTGAAGGAGGAGGCATCTGAGTTCCTGAACGGATCAGATTCGCCATCATATCTTTGAGCTCCATCATAGCTCCTTGGTTTGCCCTAGAATGTTGTTGTAGATGCTGTTGTATCTGCTCTTTCACAATATCCCTGACCATGGTGGCGGATAAGGCGGGCTCCCGAGCCCGATCCGCTGACGAAGCCCTGGACTTAGCGGACTTTGTCTTTTTAGTAGTCACGGTTTTAGGTAAAGTAATATCAACATCAGGATCCTTTGAGGGTCCCGGGACCGGTGACACTGATAATGGCAAAGCTGAAGGCTTAAAGGTACGTAGTGGCTTCACCTTGGGTCGTACAGGAACGGAGGGACCTCGAGGAGAAGCCGTAGGTTTATCAAAGCCGTTAAAGGAAGCAGTAGAGGAAGGAGTGAGGGATGAAAGGGGGTCCACCAACTCATCACCACCTACCTGCTCATCCATGGGTTCATCGTCCAGATCTAGAAAGGACGCGTCCTCCGTCAATAAAACCTCTTCCTCCGTTGGAATGGTTGCTCTAACCGCCTCAATTAACGGGGCCGCTGTCGCCGGTGGAACTGCTGCAGTAGTAGATCCCGGGAATAGGCGAGAAGCCATGTCTCCATCAAGGAGATAGGGTGCGCCAGACGGCGCATTCCTCCCAAAACCTGACACCCACGGACGGAGAGTAGCTCTTGCCTCCCGGAGAGATTCATCATCAGCCTGAAAGAGGTGAGGGGATTAGTGATGAAGCAATAATCAATGTAAATATATAAAGAGCAATTAATTCATCGCAAAGGATATTAACAGGAACAAACTAGAACCAACTTACATCCTCGCTCAGGAGTAGGGATGACAGCTCTTAGCAGAGCGTGCATGACTCCGGGAACCATACCATGTAGGGGGCTTGTCCTGGTTCCCGAGAGAAGGATATGGCGCAATGTGCATGGGACCGGCATAGATCATGGCCCAGGGGATCAGTAAAGGCAGCGGAGCAGCCCTTGGCAGTGCAGCGGACTTTCTGTAAAAGAAAGAAGACATAAGTCTGGATGTTCCTTGAGACTCTGGTCAGTGACAGATGAATCAACAGAAACAAATAAATTTAATTATGTGTGAGTAATATATTAGCCTACAAATTAATATATTAACAACCAGTAACCACGTTACATGTAACTATAAACCTCATCGGTAAAAAATTGTTAACTCCGGTTCTGATCGTCTGATTGATCTCTGTTTGTACCGGAGATCCGGTGACAAAGGTCCGTCATCGTGAAATCGTGAACCTCAGCGGTACGATAATATTAACCTCAATGCTGAACGTCTGTGTTATCTCCATTGAAGCCGGAGATTCGATGAAAAAAGGACCATAATAATGTAATTGTGATCAATCATGACAAAGGTTCGTGTGCAAAAGGCTGCAGCCGGAGTCTGAGTGCCGGATTTCACTGTTGCACTCCAAATATCTGACTAGTTCTCACCCAATGAGTATCCATTATAGCGGAGTATAACTCAAGGCAGAGCTAAGGGTGTCGGCATAAAGCGATCCCAAATAATGACTCATACACTAACGGAACCTATTAATAGTGCTAGCTATATTAACAGTAACCACATCAATAAAACGTGAATATCATTAAACCTAATATCATCAACCCGGAGAATAAGAGGAGGCAGGAATAACTCGTGATCATATAAAACGGAAAACGGGAAATCCACCTCCCCTACTCTAGCTTAATAAAAAAAACGAGAGAAGGGGTAACTCGTAACTGTAGTAACAGAAAACGAACATTCTATGCTCACGCTCTCAAGGTTACATAATAAAGAACCAAAATCACACAATAATATGATAAGAATAATGATAAAATTGTAATAACCAAGAACAAAGAATAATGACAACGTAACAAATAAACATAAAGATACAGTATAGTCTAAAACGAGCACCTTCCTGAGGCGTGTACATAACTATAACAAAGACTAGATCGATATTCTTTGTAGGTCCAAATTGGACTTGCTAGCAAATAAATACCATAGTAAAAACCAATAATAAATAATGGTAATAATATTGGTCATAAAACGTAAGTGATATAACCTAGATGACAGAGTACCAGTTGGGCAATATTAACTTGAAAAACTACCAAAGCGAACAAAACCAAAAAGGCTGCCGATACCGAGGCAGGCCAACCGCTTCCCAAACTAAAATCCACAATACTGGAAAAAGAACAAATGCCCGGTACTGAAATAAACTGTCAAAACAAACTATGGTACTTAACATTGGTAAAGGTGAAGTAGCAACGTCAGTCATGTTGAATTAACGACAATCACTTGCGAAAAACACCGAACAAAACAATTAACCACTTAGCGGGCAAGTCCAAAACAGAAGGATGACCTGGAGGGCGCGCGTAGTAGTGACGGTGGGGTAGTCCAACTGTGTTCTCTAGGGCCTGTCATGGCCCTTCCCTTTGATGAAGGGATTATCTAAATGGAAGACAGCCTGTGAATAGTGGTTTTCACACGCCCCTGTTGTATACACGACACCCACAAGGTGATCGCGCGAGGGTAGTAACCTCTGCATTCCATGCTTTTATCTTTCTCTAGTATTTTCTGGTCGCCCCAGAAAAAGTAACAACGTCAAAACAGATACAGTATGTCCTTTATAAACTATTAACGACGTCAAAACAGATATGTCATATATAAACTATAAAAAGACTCATGTCAGCCTGTTCAACATGAAAACATTTGCTCCAACTTTGAACTTTTGAAGTTCTACGTATTCAACTACTGTACCCGATTAGGAAGATCATTCCACAACTTGGTAACAGGTGGAATAAAACTTGTAGAGTACCGTGTAGTTTTGAGCCTCATGATGGAGAAAGCCTGGCTATTAGAATTAACTGCCTACCTAGTATTATGAACAGGATAGAATTGTCCAGGGAGATCTGAATGTAAAGGATGGTCAGAGTTATGAAAAATCTTATGCAACATGCATAATGAACTAATTGAACGACGGTGCCAAAGATTAATATCTAGATCAGGAATAAGAAATTTAATAGAACGTAAGTTTCCGTCCAACAAATTAAGATGAGAATCAGCAGCTGAAGACCAGACAGGAGAACAATACTCCAAACAAGGTAGAATGAAAAAATTAAAACACTTCTCCAAAATAGATTGATCACCGAAAATCTTAAAAGACTTTCTCAATAAGTCAATTTTTTGTGCAATTGAAGAAGACACAGACCTAATGTGTTTCTCAAAAGTAAATTTGCTGTCGAGAATCACACCTAAAATTTTGAAAGAGTCATACAAATTTAAAGAAACATTATCAATACTGAGATCCGGATGTTGAGGAGCCACTGTCCTTGACCTACTTACAATCATACTTTGAGTTTTGTTAGGATTCAACTTCATACCACATAATTTGCACCATGCACTAATTTTAGCTAAATCTCTATTAAGGGTTTCACCAACCCCAGGTCTACATTCAGGGGATGGAATTGATGCAAAGAGAGTAGCATCATCTGCATATGCAACAAGCTTGTTTTCTAGGCCAAACCACATGTCATGTGTATATAGTATGAACAGTAATGGGCCAAGAACACTACCCTGTGGAACACCGGATATCACATTCCTATACTCACTATGGTGGCCATCAACAACAACTCTTTGAGATCTATTACTTAAAAAATCAATAATAATGCTAAGAAACAACCCACCCACTCCCAACTGTTTTAGTTTGAAAACAAGGGCCTCATGATTAACACGATCAAACTATATATAAACTATAAAAAGACTTAAGTAAACTTGTTCAACATAAAAACATTTGCTCCAAGTTTGAACTTTTGAAGTTCTACTGATTCAACTATCTTTTTAGGAAGATCATTCCACAATTTGGTCACAGCTTGAATAAACCTTCTAGAATACTCAGTGGTATTAAACCTCATGATGGAGAAGGCCTGACTATTAGAATTAACTTCATGCCTAGTATTATGAAGAGGACGGGACTGTCCAGAAAGATCTGAATGTAAAGGATGGTCAGAATTATGAAAAATCCTATGCAATATGGATAATGAACTAATTGAATGACAGTGACAAAAATTAATATTTGGATCAGGAATAAGAAATTTCATAGACTAAATTCCTATCCAACAAATTAAGATGAGAATCAGCAGCTGAAGACCAGACAGGATAACAATACTTGAAACAAGGTAGAATGAAAGAATTAATACACTTCCTCAGAATAGATTGATCACGGAAGATCTTACAAGGCTTTCTCAGTAAGCCAATTTTTTGTGCAATTGAAGAAGACTCAGGCGTAATGTGTTTGTCAAAAGTAAATTGTTCCGTAACGGGAATACAAACCTATGCTATTTATTTAGGGGTACAGTAATACCTTGAGATACGAGCTTAATGCGTTCCGGGACCCGAGCACGTATGTCAATTTGCTCGTATCTCAGATGAATTTTTCTCCATATAAAATAACTTTAAAAAAAATTAATCCGTTCCCACCATCTGAAAAAACACCTAAAAACAGTATATTACAGTGGAAAAGCATGTTTTTAATTGTTCTAATTCACATTTTACGCTCACAAAATAACAAATACCTATGTACTGGTTATGATCCTCAATAAAATGTAACATTATTATGGAGTTCTTACCTTCAAGACAGACAGTAGCGGCTAACGGCGGTGTGTGCGGAGGAGTAGGGAGAGAGGACGGGTGGAGAGAGACTTGACGGCAACACGTTCGGGACACTACACTTTTGTAACACTACGTAACGTAGTTTAAACTTTAAATTTAACTTAAATGAAATTAGCAACTTTAAATTTAACTTAAATGAAATTAGCTTACTGTACATACGTTTTCTAAGAATGGGAGCTTTGTATTTGATAAAATGGTATTTTCCCGTTTGCCAAGTCTTAGGGCCAAGGGTGGTTTCAATAGGAAAGGTTCACCTAATTTTTTTTCCATATTTCCTCGTTAGGTTAAGAGAGTGAGTATGATTTCAGATTTGGTTCTGTGCAATTAGGATGGTTAAAGTTTATTTAGACAAAGAAGACTGGGTTGGGCAGAAGCACATATTGAGCTGAATACAAGCCATTTGCATGACTGGAAAGTTATTTTAATGATATATGGGGTGCTGCCATTGGTCATAATATTTTCAGAAATCTGTCAGCTCAGGGGCATACCTCCTTCCACTGGAGGGACATATTCCAGTTCTTGACACTCATTCTCAATTTTTAAATAGTTTTGAAAATTAGTATTTCCATCTTCTTTTAACTCCCTCATACTCAATTAACGGATTTTGAGCAAAGTGAAAAATCTATTTTTGGGCGAGAGTGCCGTGTCGTCCTGATGGAAGGGTTCCTTTAGGTAGCCTTCTAAGGGATTTTTGCTACAATGATACTCCCAGAGAAATAAACCGGTCTCCAGGATTCTAACTCCTGGCGCGAGTATCCAATTAAGGATAACACATAAAATCAAGGGACATATATTTAGATACGACGCATAGCAATCTTCACGCCGAATAGATTTAACTCTTTGATGTAAGGGGGAAGAGTGGAAAAAGAAGGGGGTGCTGATCTAGGTACCCGGTGGACCTCCTATCCGTACTACTGCCGCGCGCCATTCCTTTGCTTGTCGTTAAGCAGAAATGGCCGCAGATAGAGTAATTTCGGGTGGGGTCAGCAAAAGGGTGAGTCCATCAGGACGACATGGCACTCTCACCCAAAAATAGATTTTTCACTTTGCTCAAAATCTGTTTTGTGGGTTCAAGCCATGTCGTCCTGCTGGAAGGTTCCTATAGGTAGCTTTCTAAGGGATATTTGGCTACAGTGATATTCCCAGAGAATTAACCTTTAGGTCTCCATAATTCTAACTCCTGGTGTGAATATCCTTAAAATTTCTCTTAAGGATATCGCATAATATCAGGGGACGTATATCTTGATACGACACATCGCAATCTTCACCCCGAATAGTGTTTTCATTTCGAGGGGAAGAGTGGCAAAAATAGAAGGGGAGCCGTTATCAAGGTTACCCTTCCTCCCGTACTACTACGAGTATCTAGATGGCGCTGTATCCAAGATGGCGCTTATTCCTATTTTTGTAGCGATTTTGCACGGTGGTGTTCCCTGTTTATCTAACGTTTTTGATCGCTTTTGTGAGGATTTATATGCAATCTCCAGCTTGTTTTGCCTCAGCAAAGTTGAGTATTTATTGTTTACAATGTATAAATTTTAGCTCCTACTTCACAGTGAAATTAAAGTAATTTATTGTGTTAAGGAGCTAGGCCTGTCACTGGAGGCGCCATGGGCGCTGTCGTTCATTATGCATGTGTTATTCAGTTAGCAGAACGACTTTCCCGGTTGTAATAGCATTAATAAATTATGAAAGCTATTTAGGCACAATTATACTAGTAGAGATGTATTGGTTCCGTAACTGAAATACAAACCACGCTATTTAATATGGGCAATTACTTTCGGCGTAGCTGAAATAACTAGCCATTAGAATTTTAACGAGGGTTTACTACCCCACCGCTAGTTAGCGGGAGGGGGTAGGGAGGGTAGTTTGCTACTCCCCCGCCCCCTCACACACACCTGTGCTTGAGCTCACTTTGCTCTCGGCTCGGGTGGTAGTCGGACGTGTACGCTGTCACCCTCGCCTTCTTTGACAGCCATTGCTAATCTTTATGCTTTTCCTTTGACAGAGTGTGTGTGAAGTTGGCCTCTGCGATGCGTAAGTGTCCTGGATTACCTGACCGCCCTTGTGGCACGTTTATGTCGGCGGTCGAAACGGACCCCCACACCTTGTGTCCTTACTGTAGGGGCCAGCGGTGTGATAAGAATAATGTGTGTGGTGAGTGTAGGGAGTGGTCTACCTCCCAGTGGGAGAAGTTTTCTCGGCGCCGGAAGAAGAAGTCGACGGGATATTTCTCCTTCGAAAGTTTCTTTGAAAGGAGAAAATCCCAAGGGCTCTTCTTCCGTGGCCCAAACCTGCTCCGAAGCTCCCACTCTGATCGGTTTCTTCCGAGAAACACTCGAGTGGTAGCGTAGGCCGTAGTTCTGTTGACCGATCTCGGGGTTTGGGACAGGGAGTTGCCTCCCATAGCGAGGCAGCTCCTCCTCCTCCCCCGGGGGAGGATTTTAATGTACCTGTATCTAATAATGATTTGTTACAGCTTTGGGCTTCCTTGGGGCTTGATGGTTTGCCCCCCAAGGAAGCCTTGTTTGACATGATCAGATGGGGGGCAGCTGTCAAACAATCGCCGACTTTAGCAGAGGTTGATCCTCTGTCTATCATGGACGTTGTTGTGGCAGAGGCTTCCGATGAGTTGTATCAAACCTCTGCTCCTGATGTTCCTGATGTAGCTGAAGGCTTAGTTCCCCCCTCCGAACATCCTTCGAGGGAGGAACTAAGTCCAACGGTCTCTCCTGCCGGTGATTCTCCCCCTCGGGGGAGTTCACTCACAGAGACTCCTCTTCGGAGAACAGCTGATGGTCAGCCTGCTGACCCCACGGCCCCCAGAGGGCGTATAAAGCGTAAAGCCTGCCTTCCTCTTCGCCGTAGAGGCCTTCCTTCACCTCACAAGGGTGTTAGGAGGCTCCTCTTTGGTTCATCATCTCCGCAGTCCCCCGCAGAGGAACCTCGCCGTCGTTCTCCGACTCTACCAGCTACATCCCTGGACCTCTACGCAGATCGTTCGCGATCTCCTTTGGTGGAAGGTTGTCCTTACAAAGGGCACGCCGACCTTCTACCCACCAGACCTGCTGACCTGCCGTCGCCGTTCCTGGCTGCTGATGCGCTGTGGGTGCCAATTCATCCCGTTGTAAAACGGGCAACAGTCCCTTCGGGGCATCAAGGGCTTTCGCACGAATTTGTGCATAAGTCCCTTATGCGCCAAGTCTCCCCTGCGTGCCAACGATCACCTGCTCGCAATCGCTTCCCTGCAGATGTTCTTATTATAGCGCGCCAGTGTTCCCCTGCAGATGTTCTTGTTATAGCGCGCCAGTGCTCACCTGCTCGCCAGCGCTCTCCTGTTCGCCAGCGCACTACTGCGTGCCCTCATCCTGCTGCGAGCCATGCGCGCCCCCGTTTTCCTGCGCGCCAGCGCTTGCCTACGCGTCAGCGCTCCCCTGCGCGCCAGCGCTCTCCTGTGCGCCCACGATCTTCTGATCTGGGCGCAATCGAGAAGGTAACCTCTTCCCCTGCTCGCCAGCGCTCACCAACGTGCCATCGATCGCCAGCGCTCACCAACGTGCCATCGATCGCCAGCGCTCACAAACGTGCCATCGATCGCCAGCGCTCACCAACGTGCCATCGATCGCCAGCGCGCCATCGGACCCCGCTCGCGCGACATCCTTCACCTGCGCGCGAGTCTCCGACACGCGCCCACGAGGTTGCACACTCGCTCCCTGCGCGCCCACCACCACAGCCAGATGTGCACTCTCATGCTCCCCCACGCGCAAGGGATATATCTCCTGCGCACGCGCCCGTTTTCGCCCGCACGGGCTCTTCGGCCAGAGCCTGAGCGCCCGCGTGCGCGAACAATCGCCTGAGCGCGCACGAGCGCTCATTCAGCCTACTGCGCGCCCTCTGCCATCTCCAGCTTGCGCCCCTGCGCACCATCGCTAGCCCGCGCGCAGGCGCGCGACCCAGGGCAAATCCCATTGCGCCAGCGCGATCCCACGCGTGAGGCTGCAGGAAAACGCGCGGCCAGGTCATCATCGTCGCGTTCCCCCCCCGCAATCGCAGAACAGCGCGCTCGCCGGTGGGAGGGAGGATTCCGGATAGGTCCAGGGACTTTTCTCCTTCTTCTTTTCAGGCAAACCCTCCTTTGGTAACTTCTCCTAGGGATCGAACGATCCCCTTCCCTCCAGAGGGAGTTTCTGACAGCACAGCTGTCAGTCAGCAGCCTTGGTTTGGGTCCCTGGTCAGAGCAGTCATGCAGGCTTTTAAGCCTTTTCTCTCTGAGCTGGGCCACAAATCATTGGCAGCTTCTACTCCCCTGAAGAGGAGGAGAGGAGTATCTGACGTGGTAACTTCTCCAAGGGCGAAGCTGACTCCTCGGAAGTCTTTGAGGAAGGCCTCTTCACCCCCCCCAGACTTTCACTCCCTTCCCTTCGGATGAAGATTTCCCGTCCTCAGGGGAGTCACGCGAGGTGAGGCGTTCCCCCATCGTACCAATGAGGGAAACCCCACCTCGCGCCGGGAAGTCTTCTCGGGTAGGGGTGGAGAAGAGCCTCCCACCATCACTGTTGGAGTCCTGCATCCCTCCCAGGAGGGAGTCGAAGGACTCTAAGACTTTGCCTAAGTCATCCTCAAGGATTAGACCGGAGCCAGCCTCAGAGAACGTCCACGAGTCCCCTCAAGAAGAGCCTTTGGGGACAGGAGACTTCGCTGCTAGCCCTTCAGGAGGGGAGCTGCAGGAATCAGTGCATGCGTTCTGGCAGGTTCTGACCCTTATGAGGAATCTCAATGGGTTTGCGGATCCAGAGATTCCCCCTCGTGAGGGCAAGGACACGGTCTTGGACCGAGTCTTCGGCACTCAAAAACCTCCTAGGGCCAGCGCGGCTTTGCCTTGGTCCCAAGGGGTCAAGAGTGCCAGAGATAAGGTTGAGGGCCAGCTCTCCGAGCTTGCCTCCTCCAGCCGTTCCAGCGCCAGCAAGAAACTCCTCCCGCCTCCTCGTGTCCATCAGAGGAGGTACTTTGAGATCATGGGGGAGTCTTGTTTAGCTCTTCCCTTACACCACTCTGTGGAAGAGCTTACCAGGGGAGTCCCTCTAGAGAGACTCTCCAACCGGCAAGTGTCTTTCTCGGCCTCGGAGATTCTCAGTCAGGAGAAGGTGGCGAAGTGTGCCATGCAGGCAACTTCGTGGCTGGATATCTGGCTAGGGTCTCTGGGCATCCTGTTACGATCAGAGGACTTGTCCAAAGAAAGTACCAGGAAGGCCATGGAGACCTTTTTACTCTCAGGCACTCGTACAATCTAGTTTCTAGCCCACCAAGTCTCGAACTTGTGGGCTAATACCATCTTGAAACGTCGAGATAGGTGTCTGAGAGATTCTACCAAAAGGTATTCAGTACGAGATCAGCAGGCTCAGACATTCTTCCATCATGGGGAAGAACTTGTTCGAGCCTAAGGACGTGGAGCAGGCCGCTGAGAGGTGGAGGAAGTCCAACCAGGACTCTCTCCTACATAGAACTTTAACATTGAAGCCCTATAAACCTCCAGCAACCCAGCAATCACGTCCTACCAAGACCACGAAACCGGCAGCTACAGCAAAGACAACGGTGTCTAAACCCTTTCCTGTCAAGGACAAGAAAGGCAAAAGGTCCTCCAGGGTAGGAAAGAATCCTAGAGGGAGCGGCCGAGGCCGCAAACGCTGGGATTGGCAGTCCCCCGGCATGTCCACCAGTGGGGGGATGCCTACAAAGTTGCGCAAACAGGTGGCAGCAACTCGGGGCCGATTCCTGGACGATTTCCGTAATCAGTCAAGGATATCGCGTCCCGTTCACAACATCTCTACCTCCCCTGACAGCGAATCCAGTGTCGTTGAGCTCCCTTGCCATGGGATCGGCAAGGGGGCAAGCCCTTCGGGCAGAAGTCGAGACCATGTTGAAGAAGGGCGCTCTCCAAGAGGTCGTCGACGGGTCCTCAGGCTTCTTCAGTCGACTCTTTCTTGTAAAGAAGGCGTCTGGAGGCTGGAGGCCAGTCATCGACCTCTCAGCTCTGAACAGGTTTGTCAAGCAGACCCCGTTCAGCATGGAGACCGCAGACATGGTCAGACTTGCAGTGAGACCGCAAGACTTCATGTGTACACTGGACCTGAAGGATGCGTACTTCCAGATCCCAGTCCATCCGTCTTCAAGGAAGTACCTAAGATTCAGCCTAGACAACAAGGTGTACCAGTTCAAGGTGCTGTGTTTCGGTCTCTCCATAGCACCACAGAATTTCACCAGAGTGTTCACCCTAATATCATCGTGGGCACACAGGATCGGCATCCATCTCCTCCGTTATCTGGACGACTGGCTGATCCTAGCAGACTCGGAGTTAGCCCTTCTTCGACACCGAGACAAACTTCTGGGACTTTGCCAAGATCTGGGGATCATGGTAAATCTCGAGAAGTCTTCTTTGCTTCCCACTCAAAGACTGGTATATCTAGGCATGATCATAGACACCAATCTCCACAAAGCCTTCCCATCAGACGACAGGATAGCAAGGCTGAGGAGGGTCGCAGATCTGTTCCTCAGACGAGAAGAGCTTCCAGCCCAATTGTGGTTACGTCTCCTCGGTCACCTCTCATCCTTGGCCCGTCTAGTTCCCAACCGTCGCCTCAGAATGAGATCTCTCCAGTGGCAACTCAAGTCCCGGTGGAATTAGGGTCACGATTCCCCGGACGGTGGGTGACAGACGAGAACCTACGAAGGGGAGTGGATCTTCTCGTCCTCCCCCCGGATTTGATGCTGTTTTTGGACGCCTCAAAGAAAGGGTGGGGGCCCACGTTCTGCATCACAGGACCTCAGGCCTGTGGTCAGGATCAGAAAAGTGCCTCCATATAAATCTGCTAGAAATGAAGGCCGTATTCCTGGCCCTTCAACAGTTCCAACAATACCTGGCGGGTCACTCTGTGGTGGTGATGAGCGACAACACCACAGTAGTGGCTTACATCAATAAGCAAGGAGGTACCTTTTCAAAGCAGCTATCCCATCTCGCAGTAGAGATACTGAGATGGACCGAAGTCCACTCGATTCCACTATCGGCTCGCTTCATTCCAGGCAAGAGGAATGTGCTCGCCGACAGTCTGAGCAGAGCGTTTGAGATAGTGAGTACCGAGTGGTCTTTGGATCATCTAGTAGCCAACAAAGTCCTGACTTTGTGGGGTTCCCCGATTGTGGATCTGTTCGCTACAGCGCTGAACTTCAAGCTCCTGCTGTACTGCTCCTCAGTCCCGGATCCCAAGGCACTCTGGCTAGATGCCTTCCAACAACGGTGGGACAACATCGACGTATACGCCTTTCCCCCGTTCTCTCTGATGAGAAGGGTGCTCAACAAGACCAGAATATCGGTCAATCTCTCGATGACCCATATAGCTCCGCTATGGCATCACACGGAATGGTTTCCAGACCTTCTGCAGCTCCTAACGGAACTTCCGAGAGAACTGCCTCCACGACACGAGCTACTCAAACAACCACTCGCCAACATCTTTCACAAAGCCGTAGCTTCGCTACGACTTCACGCCTTGAGACAATCCAGCATCTCCTCGCAGAGAGAGGATTTTCGCAACAAGTTGCGAACAGGATGTCTGGACACCTGCGAAGGTCATCCGCAGCGGTCTACCAGGCAAAGTGGGGAGTTTTCTGTGGTTGGTGTCGTGGAAGGGGTATCTCTCCACTCGATTCCACTATTCCAGCAATAGCGGAGTTCTTCGTGTATTTGCGGGAAGAAATGCGGCTTTCAGTCTCGGCAGTGAAAGGCTAACGCTCAGCCTTAAGTCTAGCCTTCAGGCTCAAAGGAGTGGACATTTCTTCCCCGCTGGAACTTTCCCTACTCATACGAAGTTATGAACTTACCTGCCCTCAGTTGGAAGTGAGACCTCCTCCATGGAAGGTGGTTCAAGTTCTCAGGTCTCTTAAGAGACCTCCCTATGACCCATTATGCCAGGCTTCAGATCCCCACCTAACTTGGAAGACGGTGTTCCTACTAGCTTTGGCCTCGGCCAAGCGAGTCAGTGAACTACATGGTCTCTCGTATGACATCGCCCATTCAAGGGGATGGGGTGAGGTAACGTTCAGATTCGTCCCTGAGTTTGTTGTTAAGACTCAGAATCTGGGAGTGCCGGACCCTCGGTTCGACTCCTTCCAGATTTCGAGTCTTCGTTCTGTAACAGATGACCCAGACCATCTCCTACTGTGTCCAGTAAGGAGTCTGAGGCTATATGTCAAAAGAACGGCTGCAGTTCGTCTCCAAGTGCAGGCATTGTTTGTGAGCACTGGGAGAACTAAGAGGATGGTTACCACGAATACCATCTCGGCATGGATTCATAGGGTGATCCATCTGTCCCTGAATCCTGACCCTCCTCCGTCACATCGCCCTAGTGCACATGATGTCAGGGTCGTAGCTATGTCCCTGGCCTTCAAGAAGAAATTTTCAGTGAGGCAGGTTCTACAAGCGGGGGTGTGGAAGCGTCAGACGACCTTCACAGCCCACTACCTGCAAGACGTGACCCACAGGAGGCTCGATACGTTCTCTATCCGCCCTGTGGTGGTTGCACAACAGCTGGTTTAAAACCTCAGGCTCCTCAATGGACAAGTAGCAGAAGGTTGAGGGCATTGTTACCCGGTCTTAGTCTGCATGAATGAAAAGGTTTGTCTGGCCTTTATTCTTTTCTTCATCCTCTCTTGGGGAAAGCAGCATCCTGGGTTCTCTGCACAGCTGACCTCAAACCACTGCAGGTAAACCATGTTTCCTTGTGTTCCTAGTATTAAGCTAATACTGTCACGTCCCCATACCCTGACGAAGTGGTATTGGGAGAGTCCTAGCCTAAAGTTTCCATCTAAAGGACTACAGGTCAACTTCCTAGGATGAGTCACACTTCATACCTTCACACACAGCTTACGTAGGCCGCAGCCCTTGCACAGCAAGGTTCTAGCGAGGTGCAGGGACTCCTTATTGTTGAGTGCTGACACACTCAGATACTGAGTCCCCGGACAAAGCCAAAAGCCAGTACTGGCTGGGACTTGCCATCCTTCCTAAGGGGTGAGTCACTCATATTAAATAGCGTGGTTTGTACTGTATTTCAGTTACGGAACAAATGAGAAATTCATAGGTAATTTGTATTTTTCCTAACTATACAAACCTTAGCTATTTAATCAAACTTGCCCGCCAGCCCTATCCCCCGTGAAGTCCAACCTCTAAGCAAAGTGAGCTCAAGCGCAGGTGTGTGTTAGGGAGTGGGGTAGCAAGCTACCCTCCCTACCCCCCCGCTAACTAGCGCTGGGGTAGTAAACCCCCGTTAAAATTCTAATGGCTCATCATTTCAGCTACGCCGAAAGTAATTACCCATATTAAATAGCTAAGGTTTGTATAGTTGGGAAAAATACAAATTACCTACGAATTTGTCATATTTTATGCATAATTTCCTCTTCCTTTTGTCGATCGTATACGTTAGAGTTTCGGCAATTTAGGTAACCGAGATCCCGTCTCTCGCTAGGCTTCCTAGCCTATGTGCTGTAGTATACTTTCAGGCATTATCCCTGTTCACCCTCGTGTATCGTTTTATCAATTCAATGGGAGATAGTACATCTCCTAGAATTATATAACTCGATACTTGTCTCCTGTGGAGATTTAAGGGTAATCCCTCCTTCCCTCTGAGTAACGCCGTAGGCGACAATCCTATCTGGTCTTGCCATAGAGTAGTTCACTCCGGCTTGACTAGGCTAGGGTTTTCTGTCTCCTACCTTTGCCGGCGAGACTTGATAGATTCGGCAGACCCTAGGCTGAAGAATAGATATTCTTCTGCCGCCCAACAACGGCGCCGATACTGAAACATTGTTTCGCTCTTGTGTGGAAGTGGCGGCAATCATGCCGCCTTCTTCTGCACTTGATACATGACCCTTTTCCCTTCCCCTCTCTGTCCTTTAGCGATGACTTAGCCATCGTAATCCTGTGGCCGTTGTCCTGCAATATCACTGCTTGCCGGGTAGATTGTGGTGCCAGCCGGGCACCTACATAAGCAGCTGTTTAGTCACTCAGTCTTTCCCTTATAGACACAAGGCTCCGGGAAGGTTGTGCCGGCTATGACAGCTGCTGGTGGGAGACCCTTCTGCTGCTGAAGGTTCTTCAGTCCTTCCTTGGACTGCCATCCACATTCCTGAAACCGGCAATGCCGGCAACGGATTTTGCGGCTGGATGGAAGCCTGAATGATGCATTCTCCCTTTCCATTTGAACCCTCATTCTGGAGGGAGGCAGTAAGGCTATATACTTACACCCTTATTTATTGTAAACATAAATTTTAATAAGGCAACCCTTCACTCCATGCTTTTTCTCTCTCTGTCAGCTAGTGCCGCGAGGTACTAACCCAGCCGGCAGCATGTCGGCTGGGCCAGTGCCGTCAGGTACTTTTTCGGTCGGCGCCATGCCGACTGGACCAATACCTCCAGGTACTACCCAGCCAGCGACATGCCGGCCAGAGTGTGCTGCCAGGTGCTGGCCATGCCAGCAACATGCCGGCTGAACCACAGTATATGATTATACAGTAGCCAGTATATTTGCAGTATAGTATATACTGCAGATAGAAAACTATAGTATTTATTATACAGTAGTTATTTTCCAACATACCTTGTGTATCCTTGTACAGTCTTTTGCTGAGACCAATCCTATATTGAAAGAATGGAATTCCTTCAATAATCTGATTAGAAATCAGTTAATACTTACCCCACAATATTAAATAATTAAGAAAGGTCAGTGGCAGTGTACACTTTTTCTATCCCTAGAGGTTAGAACCCTTCTCTTTTGAGTTTCCCTGATAAAGGAAACTCTATATACTTAATATTTGGGGGAGGTCACAGCAATTGGCTGGAAGGGATACACAAGTATGCGTCTTTCCCAATTTCTTTCTAGCTTACTATCCTAAGCTATAATGGCTAAAATATTAATATTTGCATATCTGTTTATCATGTGAGATAAACAATCGCATACTCATTTAATTTTCCTTTCTTTACAGGAGGAACCCCAGATGAAATGCGATGCGATCTTCTGCAACCATAGGAGTAGGAACTTCTACGGTCTCAAAGCGTGCAGGTCTCATGCCCCCTGCACCATCATTACCGAATCCCTGCACTATTGGGACTCCCAAGTCTGCAATATCTGCCGGACCATGGTGACCGAAGGTTTCGACGACCCCAAGTCAACGGAGTCGAGGGATGCGGCACGTGAAAAGCTGTGCACGTGGGTAAGAGGGTTCCAGAAGAACTCTCCGTCACCATACCTAACTAACGATAGGATGCGTAACTTGCTGTTCCCGAAAGCGGGTAGTGAAATTGTTGTGCCCCAAGCACGACCCAGACCTCCCCGAGTCCAGATTGCCATCGAGACGGATGTCAGTGAGGCGTTGCAAAGTATGGACATCCACCAGGAGGAAAGGATGTCGGAAGTGTCTATGGACACTGAAAAGGATCTATTAAAGGATGATCCCGAGGAGGAGTCTACTCTACCTCCGGAAGAAGATGATTATGTCGAGTCGGAGTTCTTTCTGTCTGTGCCAGCACCGGAGCCGTTACCCTCGACATCAGCTTGTACCCTTCCATTGGACAACATGAGCCAGGCACTGGCCCATCTTACGGCTTTAATGGAGAACATTCACAAACAAGGGGAAGCAAGGGAAGCGGGATTTGAGAAAGAGCTCCGTGAAGCTCCATTTATCGCTTCCCGAGGGTCATACAAGCGACCCAGAGTCCAAGACCTCCCAACCTGCTCCAAAACCAATTCCTGGAGGTATGCAGATTTTTGCCGATTACGAACAGCAAACTTTACACCTCGGAGAAGATGGGAGCCGTCCCCTTAGACGACATCCAGTTTTGGCCGAGTTTTAATGCTTACCCTGATTGCTTCATTCGACTGAAGCATGAACCAACGCCAAAAGAGGAGACGGAACCGAAGGAGGTCATGGTTTTTGACCACGATAAGGCACAGGCTCTATTGTCAAGTAGCCTGAAAAAGGCGGGCTATTCGGTTTCGAAAGTGTCTGCCTTGAACAAGAAACACCCTACCTTTATTGCTCCTGCTTCAATAGCCTTCCCCTTTTACGTTGAAGGCATTTAAATCTGTTGCTAAGGCAGTGAAGGCAGGCAAACCATGTCCTGCACTAGAGGATTGCAGGCTTCTGTCATTAGCCTTGCCCATGCTAGAGAAGGAATGGAAGGAAGTCCACCTAACCTTCTCAGTAGGGAAATTGGAAACAGACATCGCTGGATGACAATTTAGCAAGAATCTCCCTTAAATTTCTGACTTTCTCTTGCGCAAGGAACAAGGAGAGACTTGCGGCATCTTTATCCCTACAAAACTGCATAGAGATGTGTGCAGGCCAACGAGGTACCCCAGACATGCTCATGGTCCTGGCCAAAATGCATATGGCCACCCTAGTAAAGGACCTGTATGCTTTCATGAAGGCTAGGAGAGCCTGTAGAGATTTCGTGTTCGCTGCTGCAACAGTGAAACATGAACCCAGGAAGCTGATATCTTCTAACATCTGGGGTAAAGACCTCTTCCCGAATGAAGTAGTCAAAGAGGTAGTCGAGAAAGCCATCACGGAGAATAGGAACCTTCTCCAGAAGTGGGGTATCTCTTCAAAGAGGAAGTCTTCCCCGGATGCGGGTCCCCAACCTAAAAGGAAGATGAAGAAGTCTAGACTTCCCCCTCGGCCTGCTCAACAACATCCCACAGTTACTATGACCGCGGTGCCCCAAGTGGTGGCCCAGACACAGACCACCTTCCAAGTGGTGCCTCAACAGCTGGTTGCCCAGTCACCAGCATTCAACCCTGGGTTTGAGAGGCAGACCACTACCTTTTGGTTGAAATGTAAATGATCCAGACGGGGCTCCTCTAGACATCCCTCAAGAGGTAGGGGAGGACGCGGTCGAAAAGGTAAACCCTCCGGTCAATCGAAGCAAGGAGATGCTTCTGGTAGGAGGGAGGCTCCAACATTTTCAGGATAGTTGGACCTGCGATCCTTGGGCCCACGGCCTAATCAAGATTGAACTAGGATGGAAACGGAACAAGTATCCACCATCATTTCCTCAATTCTTCCAACACTCCACCCCTGCATTAGAAGAATATGCCTTAGAGCTCTTGAGCATACAGGTGATAAGGAAAGCAAAGTCCACCAAATTCCAGGGAAGGCGGTTTTGTGTTCCCAAGAAGGATACGGACAAACTCAGAGTCATTCTGGACTTGTCGCCGTTCAACAAGTTCATAAAAAACAGCAAGTTCAGGATGTTAATCCTTCAACACATAAGGACCCTGTTACAAAAAGGGGCATTCACAGTCTCGATAGACCTGACAGATGCCTATTGGCACCTTCTAGTCAGTCGCCCCCTCACCTCCTACCTAGGATTCAAGTTACAGAAGATAGAATATGTTCTCAGAACCATACCCTTCGGACTAAACATAGCACCAAGTATCTTCATGAATCTTGCAGACGCAGTCGTGCAACAACTACGCCCAGAAGGTTTTCAGGTAGCAGCGTACCTGGACGACTGGCTGGTGCAGGCAGCATCCGAAACGGCTTGTCTGCAAGCATCCAAAGAAGTGATCCAGTTCCCGGAACAACCGAGATGCAAAATCAACTTCAAGAAGTCTCGATTCTCTCCAGCTTGAGGGTATCAATGGCTGGAAATCCATTGGAACCTGAGGTCACACCGTCCCTCCATTCCCTCAGGGAAGAGGAGGGAGATCACAGGGTCTGTCAAGAGACTACTGAAATCTGACAGGATTCCAAGACGCCAACAGGAAAGGGTATTGGGCTCTCTCCAGTTTGCAGCAGTAACAGACCCAGTGCTAAGAGCACAGCTGAAAGATGCGTCAGGAGTCTGGAGAAGATGTGCATCAAACGCTCGAAGAGATCTAAAATGACTGATACCGGCCTTACTACGCTCACTTCTCAACCCGTGGTCGAAGGCCAAGAGCCTAATGAGGACCATGCCCTTGCAACCACCTCTGCCGTCGATGACCATCAACATGGATGCCTCGATGGAAGAATGGGGAGTTCACTCCCATGAAAGGAATGTCCAAGGGACTTGGTCATCTCTGTTCAAGGCCTTTCTCATCAACATTTTGGAAGCCATGGCAGTCCTCTTGACGTTGGGAAAACTCTCCCCTCGCAGATCAGACCACATTAGGTTGATCTTGGACAGCGAAGTGATAGTGTGATGTCTGAACCGACAAGGCTCGAGATCGTCCCATATCAACCATGTGATATTAGCCATCCTTTGTCTAGAGAGATAGCACCTATCAGCAGTTCACTTACAAAGGTTCCGCAATGTAACAGCGGACGCTCTATCCAGTCTCAAGCCGATAGAGTCAGAATGGTCCCCAGACGCAGACTCATTCTCCTTCATCTTGGAACAAGTCCCGGAACTGCAGATTGACCTCTTCGCGATGAGCGACATCAAGAAACTACCTCGATATGTATCCCCATACGAGGACCCTCTAGAGGAGACAACGGACGCCGTGTCCCTAGGTTGGAACGAATGGACCCGGATTTTCCTGTTTCTTCCATCCAATCTCCTGCTGAAGGTCCTCAACAAGCTGAAATCTTTCCAGGGAACGGAAGCCCTAGTGGCCCCAGAGCAACTGGTTCCCTCTAGTGATGGAACTGAGACTGAGGCCCGCTCTTGTACCGAACCCAGCACTATCTCAACGGGTTCAGAAGTCGACTGTCGTCGCTTCATCACAGAGAACCCAGAACCTTCATCTCATGATTTTCTCGCCTTAGCGGTTAAGAAAAGATTTGGGATCTCAAAAGGCAGTACTGTATAGACTTTTTAAAAGAATACAAGTCTAAGTCAACTAGAAGACAATATGAATCGTCTTGAAAAATGTGGGTTGCTTTTGTTAAAGGAAAAGGACCGAAAGAATTTCAACAGACTTCTTTCTGTCCTTCTTTATCCACATTCATAAACAAGGTCTGGCAGTCAACACGATAACTACGTGCAAGTCAGCCCTGACCAGACCTCTTCTATACGCCTTTCAAGTGGACCTGACGAATGAAAGCTTTAACAAGATTCCGAAGGCATGCGCTAGACTTAGGCCTGCAGCTCCTCCGAAGCCCATTTCATGGTCCTTGGACAAGGTCCTACATTATGCTTCATCTGTGAACCATGAAGATTGTTCCCTCAAAGATCTAACCCAGAAGGTTATTTTCCTGTTCGCTATAGCCTCAGGGGCTAGAGTTAGTGAAATAGTAGCCTTATCAAGAAATGAGGGCCACATTCAGTTCACAGAAGTGGAAGAACTGAATCTCTTTCTTGATCCAACTTTTCTCGCCAAGAACGAGCTACCCACTAAGAGATGAGGTCCCTGGAGAATCTGCCCTCTGAAGGAAGATGTCTCTCTGTGTCCAGTAGAGTGTGTAAAGGTCTCTTTGTAGAACTTCAGACTTCAGGGGAGGACAGTTCTTCAAAGGAGAAACTTCAGGATCAAACTTACCCCTAAAACAACTGAGTGCTAAGCTCACCTACTTCATTCGCAGAGCGGATCCTGACAGTACACCCGCAGGTCATGATCCGAGAAAAATTACTTCATCGCTGAACTTTTTTCAGTATATGGACTTTGAGCGTCTTCGCTTATATACTGGATGGAAGTCATCCAGTGTGTTCTACAAACACTACGCAAAGCAAGTCCACGAACTGAAGCATTATATGGTGGCAGCAGGTAGTGTATTAAAACCTGTCGTCTAGTGCTGCGATGAACAGTTAATTGATTTTGACTATCAATTAGGGTGTTGACATTTCCAGTGCAATACGCACCTTTTAAGTGAGTGCCACCATGGTGACATTAAGACTGTTCAAAATATCAGGTGTGGAATTATACAAATAACGCTTGTGCCGTGTGTACATAGTACACAGTGTTGATAGTATACAACATTTACAGAAAACTATATTAGAAAATTTTATCAAAAATTTTCAAATTTAGAGTGGCACTCATCATTTCTTCTCTTTCAAGGAGAAAAATATTTTCTGTATACGTTGTACGTCTAATTCCCTTAACACGTTACACTCGTTATTTCATTTGGTCATTTATTCTAAATAAATGTCCATTAGAGTGTAATTGCGTCTTATTTCGCCCTGCAATTAGCGCAATAATTATGCCAGAGTTTTCTTACTTATTTAACTAAGTAAACCTCATATGATTGTATGCTTACAAAACGAATTTTGAGCGAAGCGAAAAATCTACTTTTGGGTGAGATGGCCATGTCATCCTGATGGAAGGTTCCTAAGAGTAGCTTCCTAAGGGATATTTGACTACAGTGATATTCCCAGAGAATTTACCTTCAGGTCTCCAGAATTCTAACTCCTGGCACGAATATCCTTAAATTTCTCTCAAGGATATCGCCTAATATCAGGGGTCGTATTCTTGACATGCCACATAGCAATCTGCACCCTGAATAGCGTTTATGCTTCGAGGGGAAAGTGGCAGAATAAGAAGGGGAGCTGTATCAAGGTTACCCTAATTCCCATACTAATATTGAGTATCACAACAGCGCCATATGCAATATGGCTTTGTAGCATTAAGCATGGTGCTACAGATACAGTAGTTTTGGAGGGATACTGTGAAGATCTTTTCTTTAGAAAAGAAGGGTTGGTCCATCAGGACGACATGGCCATCTCACCCAAAAATAGATTTTTCGCTTCGCTCAAAATCCATTTTTTTGGCTCAAGCCATGTCATCCTGATGGAAGCATTCCAGAGAATTAATGTATCTGTGAATTTTCATCAGTGCCTTAACCTTGGGACAATATTTCTATGGTCATTTGGACCATTTGAGACAAATGACGTTACCGTTATCCGTCATCATCACTAATCATAAACGATGTTAGTGCTTCCTGTCCCCTACAGGGAAGAGTCATTCTAGACAGTAGAAAAGGGTCCTCAAGGTTAGCATATATTGTATGAACAAACATAAGTATACACTGAATATACATCCAGTCTCTTGGTTTGTATATATTGCCGAACCGATATCAGTGTCCATTATATCCATTGTTTGCAAGCATACAATGATATGAAATATACTTACATCAGTAAGTCAAAGAACTCCGGCATCTTAAGCATGCAATTGTCGGGCGAATTAGGACGCAATTACATTCTAATAGACATTTATTTCTAATAAATGGCTAAATGAATTAACATGTAAAACGCATGTAGAATGATAAAGGAATTATACCTGCGACATATACAGAAATTATTTTTCCCTTTTTTTGAAAGGGAAGAAATGATGAGTGCCACTCTCAGACTGAAGAAAAGTTTTAATAAATTTCTCTTCATAATTTCTGTACCTGTTATATTCTATCAGCACTGTGTACTACGTACACATGGCACTAGCTCTGGTGGCTCCCAAATAGCCCAAGAGCAACTGGTTCCCTCTAGTGAAGGAACTAAGGCTGAGGCTGTCCCTTGTACTGAACCCAGCACTATCTCAGAAGGTTCAGAAGTTAATTGTCTTTGATTCATCACAGAGAGCCCAAACCCTTCATTTCATGATTTTCTTGCCCTAGTGGTTAAGAAAAGATTTGGGATCTCAGAAGGCAATATAGAATTCTTAGAAGAATTCAAGTCTAAGTCAACTAGAAGACAATATGAGTCATCTTGGAAAAAGTGGGTTGCTTTTGTAAAAGCAAAAGGACCGCAAGAAATTTCAGTGAACTTCTGTCTGTCCTTCTTTATCCACCCTCGTAATCAAGGTCTGGCAGCTAACACGATAACTACGTGCAAGTCAGCCTTGACTAGACCTCTTTTATATGCCTTTCAAGTGGATCTGGCGAATGAAATATATTAAAGATTCCGAAGGCATGTGCTAGGCTCAAGCCTGCAGCACCTTCGAAGCCCATCCCATGGTCTTTGGACAAGGTCCTACATTATGCCTCATCTGTGAACCATGAAGATTGTTCCCTCAAGGATCTAACCCTGAAGATTATTTTCCTCTTCGCTATAGCCTCAGGGGCTAGAGTTAGTGAAATAGTAGCCCTATCAAGAAATGAGGGCCACATTCAGTTCACAAAAGCGGGAGAACTGGATCTCTTTCCTGATCCAACCTTTCTCGCTACGAATGAGCTACCCACTAAAAGATGGGGTCCCTGGAGAATCTGCCCTCTGATGGTAGATGTGTCTCTATATCCGGTAGAGTGTCTAAAGGTCTATCTGCGTAGAACTTCAGACTTCACGGGAGGACAGCTCTTCAAAGGAGAAACTTCAGGATCAAACTTATCCCTAAAACAACTGAGGGCGAAGCTCACCTACTTTATTCGCAGAGCAGATCCTGACAGTACACCCGCAGGTCATGATCCGAGGGAAATTGCTTCATCACTGAACTTTTTTCAGTGTATGGACTTTGAGCGTCTTTGCTCATATACTGGATGGAAATTATCCAGAGTGTTCTACAAACACTATGCTGAACAGGTCCATGAATTGAAGCACTATGTGGTAGCGGCAAGTAGTGTATTAAAACCTGTCGTCTAAGTACTGCGATGAACAGTTAATTGATTGGGACTATCAATTAAAGGGAAAAGGTATCCACACTTCCTGTGTGATACCTTTTAAGTGAATGTTACCATGGTGACACCAAGTCTGTTCAAAATATCAGGTGTGGAATTATACAAATAACACTTGTGCCATGTGTACGTAGTATACAGTGTCGATAGGTTACTGTACAACATTTATAGAAATTATAAAGGAAAAATTTGTTAAAATTTTTTCAGTCTTAAAGTGGCACTCATCATTTCTTCCCTTTCAAGGAGGGAAAAATAATTTCTGTATACGTTGCACGTATAATTCCTTTATCATGTTACATTCGTTTCACTCGTTATTCCTCTTAGTCATTTATTAGAAATAAATGTCTATTAGAATGTAATTGCGTATTCTTTCGCCCGGCAATTTGCACATTAAAGATGCCATAGTTCTTTGACTTACTCATTTAAATAAACCTCATATCATTGTATGCTTACAAACAATGGATATAGTTAACACTGATATTGTTCCGACAATATATACAAACCGTGAGACCATTTGTATAGTGCAGATTCTCCAGGGACCCCATCTTTTAGTGGGTAGCTCATTCGTAGCGAGAAAGGTTGGATCAGGAAAGAGATTCAGTTCTCCCGCTTTTGTGAACTGAATGTGGCCCTCATTTCTTGATAGGGCTACTATTTCACTAACTCTAGCCCCTGAGGCTATAGCGAAGAGGAAAATAATCTTCAGGGTTAGATCCTTGAGGGAAAAATCTTCATGGTTCACAGATGAGGCATAATGTAGAACCTTGTCCAAAGACCATGAGATGGGCTTCGAAGGTGCTGCAGGCTTGAGCCTAGCACATGCCTTCGGAATCTTTAATATATTTCATTCGCCAGATCCACTTGAAAGGCATATAGAAGAGGTCTAGTCAAGGCTGACTTGCACGTAGTTATCGTGTTAGCTGCCAGACCTTGATTATGAAGGTGGATAAAGAAGGACAGACAGAAGTTCACTGAAATTTCTTGCGGTCCTTTTGCTTTTACAAAAGCAACCCACTTTTTCCAAGATGACTCATATTGTCTTCTAGTTGACTTAGACTTGAATTCTTCTAAGAATTCTATATTGCCTTCTGAGATCCCAAATCTTCTTAACCACTAGGGCAAGAAAATCATGAAATGAAGGGTTTGGGCTCTCTGTGATGAATCAAAGACAATTAACTTCTGAACCTTCTGAGATAGTGCTGGGTTCAGTACAAGGGACAGCCTCAGCCTTAGTTCCTTCACTAGAGGGAACCAGTTGCTCTTGGGCTATTTGGGAGCCACCAGAGCTAGTGCCATGTGTACAGTACGTAGTACACAGTGCTGATAGAATATAACAGGTACAGAAATTATGAAGAGAAATTTATTAAAACTTTTCTTCAGTCTGAGAGTGGCACTCATCATTTCTTCCCTTTCAAAAAAAGGGAAAAATAATTTCTGTATATGTCGCAGGTATAATTCCTTTATCATTCTACATGCGTTTTACATGTTAATTCATTTAGCCATTTATTAGAAATAAATGTCTATTAGAATGTAATTGCGTCCTAATTCGCCCGACAATTGCATGCTTAAGATGCCGGAGTTCTTTGACTTACTGATGTAAGTATATTTCATATCATTGTATGCTTGCAAACAATGGATATAATGGACACTGATATTGGTTCGGCAATATATACAAACTAAGAGACTGGATGCATATTCAGTGTATACTTATGTTTGTTCATACAATATATGCTAACCTTGAGGACCCTTTTCTACTGTCTAGAATGACTCTTCCCTGTAGGGGGCAGGAAGCACTAACATCGTTTATGATTAGTGATGATGACGGATAACGGTAACGTCATTTGTCTCAAATGGTCCAAATGACCATAGAAATATTGTCCCAAGGTTAAGGCACTGATGAAAATTCACAGATACATTAATTCTCTGGAATGCTTCCATCAGGATGACATGGCTTGAGCCCAAAAAATGGATTTTGAGCGAAGCAAAAAATCTATTTTTGGGTGAGATGGCCATGTCGTCCTGATGGACCAACCCTTCTTTTCTAAAGAAAAGATCTTCACAGTATCCCTCCAAAACTACTGTATCTGTAGCACCATGCTTAATGCTACAAAGCCATATTGCATATGGCGCTGTTGTGATACTCAATATTAGTATGGGAATTAGGGTAACCTTGATACAGCTCCCCTTCTTATTCTGCCACTTTCCCCTCGAAGCATAAACGCTATTCAGGGTGCAGATTGCTATGTGGGATGTCAAGAATACGACCCCTGATATTAGGCGATATCCTTGAGAGAAATTTAAGGATATTCGTGCCAGGAGTTAGAATTCTGGAGACCTGAAGGTAAATTCTCTGGGAATATCACTGTAGTCAAATATCCCTTAGGAAGCTACTCTTAGGAACCTTCCATCAGGACGACATGGCCATCTCACCCAAAAATAGATTTTTCGCTTCGCTCAAAATCCGTTTTGTAAGCATACAATCATATGAGGTTTACTTAGTTAAATAAGTAAGAAAACTGGCATAATTATTGTGCTAATTGCAGGGCGAAATAAGACGCAATTACACTCTAATGGACATTTATTTAGAATAAATGACCAAATGAAATAACGAGTGTAACGTGTTAAGGGAATTAGACGTACAACGTATACAGAAAATATTTTTCTCCTTGAAAGAGAAGAAATGATGAGTGCCACTCTAAATTTGAAAATTTTTGATAAAATTTTCTAATATAGTTTTCTGTAAATGTTGTATACTATCAACACTGTGTACTATGTACACACGGCACAAGCGTTATTTGTATAATTCCACACCTGATAATTTGAACAGTCTTAATGTCACCATGGTGGCACTCACTTAAAAGGTGCGTATTGCACTGGAAATGTCAACACCCTAATTGATAGTCAAAATCAATTAACTGTTCATCGCAGCACTAGACGACAGGTTTTAATACACTACCTGCTGCCACCATATAATGCTTCAGTTCGTGGACTTGCTTTGCGTAGTGTTTGTAGAACACACTGGATGACTTCCATCCAGTATATAAGCGAAGACGCTCAAAGTCCATATACTGAAAAAAGTTCAGCGATGAAGTAATTTTTCTCGGATCATGACCTGCGGGTGTACTGTCAGGATCCGCTCTGCGAATGAAGTAGGTGAGCTTAGCACTCAGTTGTTTTAGGGGTAAGTTTGATCCTGAAGTTTCTCCTTTGAAGAGCTGTCCTCCCCTGAAGTCTGAAGTTCTACAAAGACAGACCTTGACACACCCTACTGGACACAGAGAAACATCTTCCTTCAGACAGAAAATTTTCGATGACAAGGGAATCTTACCACAGTGCAGGTTAACAACTGAAGATTTCCTAGACATTGCTATTGTGGGCCCACAGAGACCTGCAGAACGTTGTGTGCGGCCATACTGTTCCACGGTTAAGAATGTTTAAGTAACTTTGCAGACTAATGATAGACGGTAGATTAATAAGGACAGTATTGATTTAGGGAAAATTATTGCAGTACAGTATTTTTCAGAGTTATATGTTCTTTAAAGATGGTTCATTAGATAGTAAGTGTTCAAGTTTATTACTGTCATTGCAGATGTCATAAAACCATAGTGTTGCGGGGTTCTCCTTTAAGCTTAATTCTGTAGTAATGTTTCTTTTGTTTTAGAAGCTGACTATGTTGAGAATCCTAATATTTCTAAGTCTTTCAAATCCTCAGGTTCTGCAGTCATGGTTTTGTTAGGATTTTAAAGTTACGTTTTGTAACTGTGTAGTGATATATGTTACATGTAACTTAGTATTTTTCTCTTGCTTGTACAATATGCAGTAAGACTATTCTGAAGTGGTCATTTCTTTTGTTTATCTTGTTTTTTTTTTTTTTGTTTTTTTTTTTTGGCAAGGCTGGAGTGTAAATGGATGCTAATTTTGCCTTTAATTGATTATTTTACTTGACAAAACTGTTAATGTATTCCTAACAGTTTTTTTGTTTCATTTACAAATAAATATTTTTTGTTTTTATGAAGACTGAAATTCATTCCAGTTCCTTACATAACTGTGTCCCTTTTTCAGCCACTGTTTTTTAATCTTTCTAATAAGTCATTTATCATAATCTTTTCCTCCAACATTGGGTCCTGGTGTCAGTTGAAAAAAATTAAAATATTCCCTTTCACCTAATGTTCTTATATTTTTACTTATAATCAGCAAGCTAAAGGCAAGAGAAGCAAAGGGGGAAGTCAGGTTCTAGCGGGGTCCCCTTGCCCAGTATAAATCAAGGGGTGGTGCCCAGTGCTCCGTTCTCTTGACCTGTTACCTAGATTTTTGGGTATTCCACCATTGTATATTTTTTGTGTAGTGAACGTTGGGGTGTGATCGGCATTCGGACACTAGGCAGTTTGGGTGCTATCTCTGGCCACAGTCCGCAAGCCACTACATTGGGAACGCTGGACCTTCGGTCCCTGGGCCCACAGCCTAATTACGAATGGACTCGGGTGGAAATGGAACAGAACTCCACCCCGTTTTCCAGAATTCTTCCAACACTCCAACCCCTCGTTAGAAGAATATACCTCAGAACCCTTGAACGAGAAGGTAATAAGGAGAGCGAAGTCCATCAAATTCCAGGGAAGGCTGTTTTGTGTTCCCAAGAAAGACTCAGACCAACTCAGAGTCATTCTAGACTTGTCTCCACTCAATAAGTTCATTGAGAACAAGTTCCAGATGCTTGCTTTACAACACATAAGGACCCTTCTACCAAAAGCGGCATACACAGTCTCAATAGACCTAACAGATGCTTACTGGCATCTTCCAGTGAGTCGCCCTTTCTCCTCCTACCTAGAATTCAAGTTACAGAAGAAGTTTGTCTTCAGAGCAATGCCCTCCGGACTGAACACAGCCCCAAGAATATTCACAAAGCTAGCAGACACAATCGTCCAGCAGCTACACTCCGAAGGATTTCAAGTGGTAGCATATCTAGACGATTGGCTGGTATGGGCAGCATCCAAGACTACTTGTCTGCAGGCAGCCAAAAAGGTGATCCAGTTCCTCGAACACCTGGGCTTCATGATGAACCGCAAGAAGTCTCACCTTTCTCCAGCTCAGAAGTTCCAATGGTTAGGAACCCAATAGGACTTAAAGTCAAGTCACACCACCTCTCCATTCCATCCAAGAAGAGGAGAGAGATAGCGGGATTTGTCAAGAGACTAATCCGTCACAAGAGGATTTCAAGATGCCAACAGGAAAGAGTATTGGGCTCTCTCCAGTTCGCAGCAGTGACAGACCCAGTGCTATGATCTCTCCATATCATTTGCTGGAGCTAGAATGGCAATGGTTGAGCGAAAACTACAACTCTCATTTGACAAAATTATCCAGTGGGCCGATATGAATTAATTTAAGTTCTTGATAAGTAAAACTACTATTGTCCATTTCTTCATATCCAGGGAGTACTTCCAGACCCGGATATATACATTAAAGGTCAACGGATCCCATGTGTAAGTGAAGCTAAATTTTTAGGTTTGATATTTGATTGTAGACTTACATGGGTGTCTCACTTAAAAGCATTAAAAGCTAAATGTCCTAAGGCTCTGAATCTTTTAAAAGTATTTTCCCATACATCATGGGGGCAGACCGCAATGCTTTTTTAGAATTATACAAGGCCTTGATTTTTTCAAAAATTAGTTATGCATGTGATATATACTCCTCAGCCACTCCAAGCCAATTAAAGATGTTAGATTTAGTACTTCATGCTGGTATTTGATTGTCCACTGGAGTGTTTAGAACTTCGTCTATCACAAGTCTCCTTGTTGATGCTGGCGAATTACCTCTAGACCTTTACCGAAAGTCTTCTATTGTTCGGTATTGGTTTAGGTTATAAAGACTCCCTAATTCTTTAGCCTTTCAGACTGCAAGCCTTGTAAGGCACTCAACATACTTTGAGTTGCACCCAAAATCTCGTTAACCCTATGGCTTTCGGATGAAGCAGTTATTAAATTGTCTTGATATAATTAGAAGTAAGGTGCTTCTATTTAAGGTATCATCAAAGCTTCCATGGAAATTACCAGAAATATCTTTTTGTAAATACTTTATTGGAGTTAAAAAGAACATGATTGACTCATAATCCAGGTCTCTTTTTATGGAACGTTTTGAAGAACATAGGGTATTGACTTTTATATATACTGATGGCTCCAAATCTGATGCTGGCGTTGGATTTGGAGTACATAGTAATGGTTTTAATTGTAGATGTGCACTTCCTTTAACAGCTTCCATATTTACTGCCGAACTGTATGGTATACTAACCGCTATTGAGAAAATAGCGTTGGAGGAGGGGGGTAATTTTACCATTTTTAGTGATACAAGGAGCGTCCTTCAAGCTTTAGAAGTTTTTAATTCTAGTACCCCTTAGTTTTAAAGATTTTGCAATGGCTTTTTATTAGTGGTTGGAGAGGTATAATGGTTCGATTTTGTTGGGTTCTAGCACATGTAGGTGTGTCTGGGAATGAGAATGCAGATATAATCCTGAAGAATGTTGCATCCAAGTTGCTACCAAGAAGAGGTATCCCATTCCCTGTAACGATTTCCCACGTAACATCATGAAATGGTTTTGTAATAATTGGCAAGAGCACTGAGATAGTCTACATGGCAATAAGATGAGAGAAGTAACAAATGTCATATCCCCTCGGAGGTATAACATGATGCCCAGAAAGTGGGAGTCTCTTTGTCGTCTCCGCATTGGTCACACGAGTTTCTTCTGAAGGGCCAACACCAACCATATTGCGACGATTGTTTGGTACCTTTAACAATGAGGCATTTGTTGACCGAATGCCCCAATTATAATAACTTGAGAAATAGATACTGTATCTGTTTGAGGCTCAAGGTGAGGGTGGCAGGTTCATCCTTGCCAAGATTCTTGGACATGATGTGTCCTACTATGCGAGCGGCATTTTTAGATTTATTTCAGAAGCAGGTCTTCTGAAAACTATTTAACTTCTATAATGACATCTTAACTTTCATGGTTTTAATTGAATATTCTTTTATTTTTTATATAAAATAAATATCGACGTCAATGACCTTAGATGTCAGGATGCCAGAAAACTCTCTCTCTCTCTCTCTCTCTCTCTCTCTCTCTCTCTCTCTCTCTCTCTCTCTCTCTCTCTCTCTCTCTCTCTCTCTTTTTTCAATAATTGGAGTAATAAGGTTACTCAGTAATTCTCCGAAAGGAAATAATTCGGTTTGCTAACCCATATTCCGCCATATATATGACTTCACAGGACATGTGATGTGAATCGATAAAGAAAGACTTGCAAAGTATGTAAACCCTTTTTCTTTTCTTTCAAGAAATAAAAAAAAAATACTAACTTATCAAGCAAAAGTATTTAGTTTTTATAATGTAAACAAAAATATATTTTGTCTGAGAAAATATTTGTGCTATTCGTGTTCTTTCTAAATAAATATCGATCTATTATCTGAGATGAAGTAAAACTAGTGTAGAGTTAAATTTACGATAGGTAGTACTTGTAACAATTGACACACACAAAATGCTTTGTATCATTACTTGATATTTTGATAATGGGAATACTAATACTAATCATTAGCCTTTTTGAAAGAAATCACTATTGCCCACTCGCTTTCCGCCGGTAATATGACGTCGCCAGATATATAATATGAAATTGACAGGTATTAAAACATTTCTTAATATATTTTTTACTGTATATTAACAATAAAAGAAAATACTAACACCTAGATAAAACAGTTCTACAGTATTTTATACAAGAAAAGAGATTATTTCCTAGGAAATTTTTTCCTATTTTAGTGTACTATTTCAGACATACTTGTTACGTCATCATAATGAAAAAAAATCGTAAAATCGAAGTCATAAGTCGCATATGTAGTAAGTCGGCGACTACCTGTACTTATATCAGAGCTTAACCAAAGATTATAGAAAGATACAAATCAAGTGGTGATTAGGATGGTTTTGAAGTTATCCTCCTTGCTGAATATCTTCAATTCCTCTGGTCAGTACTAAAGTTTCCTAATTATCGGTTTATTATTTACTTATAACCAACATAACGAATATGAAAGGCTTAACAGAAGCTTAGTTTTACGTAAAGGAGAATGTAAAAAGATAAGTATCAGGAATGGATAGATAAAGAGATTTAGAGAGTGTGGAATAAAAGGGCATATAATCTCTGAGCGATAGATGGGCCGCGGTGGCTCGCATGAGTGCTTGCGCGTAGTGGGTCTTTTTTTCATTCGACAATTGGTTGACCCGTAACTGTATGGGTCCTGGTGTATATATGCATCAGTAAGGTTATAAGCCTGGCAGTTTAACTGCATCATGAATGGTTATTTACATATTTTACATGTGTTTTTTATTGGATTCATCAGTATGTACTGTACTACTTAAGAAAATCTTGTTTTGACAGAATTCTTTTTTCTTTTTTTACAGACTATACAAGTCTTGATCTTAGCACCAAGCAAAGAGTTATGTAAGCAAATAAAGGAACATATAGGTCATTTGACGGTGTGTTGTAAAAGAGACCTAGCTTTTACAGATGTTTCACCTCAAGTTCCTCTTGAGGCACAACGGCCACTTCTCATTGGTAAGTTATATGTAACCTATTATTTGATTTAATTTCTAAGAAATTTGCCATATGTTTTCCATCTTGAATTGTGCACCCCTCCTAGAGCAAAGGCATGGCAGTGTAAATTAGGAAGCAGTACTCCTCATCTGATATATCTTATTAAGAATGTATTTGGCATGATTAAAATCCTAAAGAATTGTAGGAGCCATGATCACTTTATTTATTTCATATATTGCAGTCCAGACTTTGGTGATATTCATATTAGTGTCTTCTCACATCATTTGCTAAGATATGGGAATGTGTTAGTAACTCCTCTTTTGGGAGTATTGACTTATTTTAAATGTTTACCATAGTGATTTGTTGAATTCTGAGACCCTTGCAGTTCTATCTATAGTCAAGTTTGGACAGTCACACTATAAATTGTCTTTGTTTCCTCACCGGATCAGGATGTAATGGATTGAATTGCAATGGTATCTAATTTCTAAATAGTCAGTTTAGAGGAAAAGATACCAGATTTATCATTATAGTTTTTTATTAGTACAAATGCTGGGAGCTCATTAGAAGGTCTTCACGACTTTGGTCTCAGGAAATAACTCAAAAATGCATCTCAATTGTAGACAAATTTCATATTCCTCCTACAGGAGGGGAGCTAATGAATGGGAACATGATAGCCCTACATGCAGACAATGCTGTACCTTTTATTATATTTGCAGACAGGAATGACGTCCTAGAATATACCTGCTAGTGCTGGCATTGTTTTGTGGGACAGAGGCCAGAAACGACACTAATTTCACTGTTGATACGGGGCAAATAGAATATTCTGGATGATCAATTAAGTATGAATATTTCAGCCCCTACCAACTGAAGGGGCTTTACATTTGCAGCCATGCCTCAAATTATGGAAGATTTTTGGATATATATATAAATTATATATATATATATATATATATATATATATATATATATATATATATATATATATACTGTATATATATATATATATATATATATATATATATATATATATATATATATATATATATATATATATATATATATATATATATATACAGTATATATATATATATATATATATACAGTATATATATATATATACAGTATATATATATATATATATATACATACAGTAGGGTCCCGAATTATGCGAGAATTTGGTCGATTAATGACCTCGTGTAAATGGAAAATCGCGAATTTCGAAACACACAACTAACAGAAATAATTCCATTGTGGCCATGGCAACCAGCAATTTGCCTATTCAAATGTGTTTACTACCCATTTCCAATACTTTCTTTGTACTATACTGTATTTCTTTATAATATCAAATTGTTTTTGTAAATAAATATACTTTAAAGTTCTAATAACTTGAAAAATGGTTAAAATTACAACCAGGATAGGTGTAAACACCATATATTTCCCGTTATAACACAACCCAAAATACAGACAAATTTTAATGTTTGTCATATCTATTGTATAATACAACTGGTGAATAGCAAAACCATCACTCTATAGACTAGCTTGTTGTATGATTGAAAATCCAGAATTATCAAAATAAAGGCGATTTTATATCATGCGTTTCCTAAACACGCTAAAAAGCACAATAGAAAATGACAACCAATGTTTTGTTTACGTTTATCTCTGATCACAACGAAGAAACAGACGCATTTATACATCTGTGTTTTTGAATTGACAGCAATTTTACCAAGTATAGATTATATGTTGAATTTGTTATTACCAATGTTCTAATTATTTTTTATTAGAACTTTCAAATAAATGAAATGAATGCCATTTATGAAATGTTTTTCTTTATGATGCCGCCTGAAACGGAAACCTTCCATTTGTTTACGCTCCATCTTCGATCATAATAAACAAACGAATGTATTAAACACACATGATCTAAGTCATAACTAATGATATTACAAACATTTAGTAAACATTATGTTATTACAAATATTTTACTTACCGTATCCATATAAATTCCTAAATTCGTAGCAAAGCTGGAAATTTTTTTTTCCTTATGCGTTTAATCCACAATAGCAAACTGCCGCTAATGACGGAGTGATAACTTACGATAATTCTAAACTGTTACGAAAGATAATTGTCCTTTCCATATCCAAAATACTTTTCCTAACTTCAGTTATAAGTTAACTTGTACCCACCTCAATTATGGATCCATATGCAAAAAAGGTAAAAGAAGAAAGTACTAGGCCTATTTTTAAAGTCACCGAACAATTAGGTTACCGGTATAACGTTCGATGTGAGAGAGAGAGAGAGAGAGAGAGAGAGAGAGAGAGAGAGAGAGAGAGAGGGATGGTTTTAAAGTACTAAACAATAAATATGATAGGTTATAACACATTGGTGTTTATGTAATATTAACTGTATAGATGGTTTGAATAAGTTAAGAAATGGTGTAAACAACGGATTTTGAGCGAAGCGAAAAATCTATTTTTGGGTGAGATAGCCATGGCGTCCTGATGGAAGGTTCCTGTTTGGTAGCTTCCTTGGGTATAAGACTACTAAGATATTCCCAGAGAATTTAACCACAGGTTATCACAGAATTCTAACTTCTGGAGCGAGTATCTCAAAGGTTTCCCTTTAAGACATCGTAATACAACAGGGGACACGCATGTCTGGTCGTGCCACATAGCTATCTCCACCCCGAACAGGGTTAACGCTTCGGTGTGTAAGGGCTGAGAATAGCTGGGAGCCGTTCCACAGCTAATCTCACTCGTGGCTACTACTGATACTCGAGACGTAAACAAACGGACGCCATTGCTCTAATGACGTCACGAGCGTCTTTATCCTGGCGCCAGTTGCTGCCCATCACCATGATACAATTGTGTAGGGTGGGAACAAACTGACGAAGTAGTAGGGAGGGTCCATCAGGACGCCATGGCTATCTCACCCAAAAATAGATTTTTCGCTTCGCTCAAAATCCGTTTTTTGGGCTCAAGCCATGGCGTCCTGATGGAAGAGTACCAGAGAATCAATGTATCGTGGTAGATTTTCCCCCCAGAGTTAAGTGCCTAGGCATTGACAAAATAGCAAAGTAATCTTAGGTAAGAACCATAGGAACGAAGTATCCTGCCCCCCATTGGTAGGAAGTTCCCATGGGCTATGCCGACGTCAAAGTGGTATTGAAGGGCTATTCATCTTGACAGAAGAGCTTTTTAAGAGCTTAGAGATGAAGCAGAATGTTTGATATTTGTATAGGAACATTCTGAGTAGGTCAGTGGTGGTTGGGCACTGTGTGTAGGGTTCATCTCCTGATTATCAGAAGTAAGTATTCGAGTAGGAACCTTACTGAGACAAGGTGAATATAATTTAAGAATAAACATCTTAAATTCTTCATGACCATAAGAAAGGAGGAATAAATAAAACTATGACAGTATGTATTTCATAGTAAGTAGGAGCTGAAAGAGACGCACAAGTAATAAAATAGAAATTTTATTTCACAATGCAGAAAATAAATAATTTTACAGCAAAAGGTAAAGTTCATTTACAGTAATAATAATGTACATAGAAATAAAGGCTTGCTCTTGAATCTGAAAGGGAATTTCAGGATTAGTAGGTACTCGTTCTCGAGGAACGCAAGTCTTTAAATAACACATCATGCTCAAGGCATGCGGCACTTGTGTAACACTATGACATTCCACCTGGGATAAGAACAGTTATAAAAGCACTAAGTGTTTTTAGACATCACTATGAATCACTCGAGGGTCAACATAGGCACCCGAAGAGTTAGAGTCCCAAGTAACTCACTGTTCTACGCAGAGTCAGGTGCAGGTTTCATAACACTACCTGCGGCTACCACAAAATGTTTGATTTCGTGCACTTGTTTCGCATAATGTTTAAAGAAAACTCGCGAGGACTTCCAGCCCGTAAAGTTCTTAAGGCTCTCGAAGTCCATGCTCTGAAAGAAGTTCAGAGAAGATGCCACTTTTCTAGGATCATGACCAGCGGGTGTACTGTTCGGATCCGCTCTGCGAATGAAGTAGGTGATTTTCGCTCTTAATTGTTTCAGTGACAGGTCGCTGCCCGATGTTTCTCCTTTGAAGAGTTGGCCTCCACCAAAGTTTGAAGTTCTGCGAAGATAGACCTTGAGACTCTCTACTGGACATAGAGAGACATCCTCCTTCAGGGGGCATATTCTCCAAGGGCCCCATCTTTTGGTGGGTAATTCATTTTTGGCGAGAAACGTCGGATCGGGGGAGAGGGTCACTTCTCCTGAATCAGCAAACAGGATGTGTCCCTCTTCTCTTGATAATGCCACTATTTCGCTGACTCGAGCTCCCGAGGCGAGAGCAAATAAAAATATAACTTTCTGAGTCAGATCCTTGAGGGGGCATGAATCATTGTCCAAGTTGGAGGCGAAATGGAGCACCTTGTCTAGTGACCAGGAGATCGGTTTCGGAGGGGGTGCTGGGCGTAGGCGAGCACATGCTTTCGGCAGTTTGTTAAAGATGTCGTTGGACAGATCAATTTGGAAAGCATATAGAATTGGTCTAGTCAAAGCCGATTTGCAAGTTGAGATCGTATTGGCTGCTAATCCTTGTCCATGAAGGTGAATGAAGAAGGACATACAGAAATCAATGGTGATTTCTTTAGGATTTTTTGCTTTAACAAAGGAGACCCATTTCCTCCAGGATGATTCGTATTGCCGTCTCGTGGATTCGGTCTTGTATTCCTCTAGGAAGTCCAGACTTTTCTTCGAGATCCCAAACCTCTTCTTTGCGGCAAGGGAGAGAAAATCATGAGATGAAGGTCCTTGATTTTCGATGATGAAGCGAAGACAGTCGACTTCTGTACTTGTTGAGAGAGAACTGGGCCCGGGAGAGGGATCAGCTTGGGCTGCAGCTCCAGGACCAGGGGGTACCAGTTGCTCCGGGGCCACTTGGGAGCCACTAGGGCCGCTGTCCCTTTGAAGGTTCTCAGTTTGGAGAGGACTTTCAACAGAAGGTTGGTGGGAGGGAACAGGTATATCTTCGACCATCTGTTCCAGTCCAGTGACATGGCGTCCACCGCTTCTGCTTTGGGGTCCTCGTACGGGGCTACGTACAGAGGAAGTTGATTGTTGTCGCTCGTTGCAAAGAGATCTATCTGAAGTTCTGGGACTTGATTGGAGATGAAGGAGAATGATCTTGCGTCTAGAGACCATTCCGACTCTATCGGGTTTGTCCGAGATAGAGCATCCGCTGTCACGTTGCGGAATCCTTGTAGGTGAACTGCAGACAGGTGCCACTTCTTCTTCTCCGCCAGACGGAAGATTGGGAGAAGCACCTGATTTATCTGGGGCGATCTTGAGCCCTGGCGATTGAGACAACGAACTACCACCGAGTTGTCTAGGGTTAGACGGATGTGGATCGAGGGTGGCGGGGATAACTTCTTCAGAGTAAGAAGGACCGCCATGGCCTCCAAGATGTTTATGTGGAACGTCTTGAATAGTGGAGACCAGGTCCCTTGAGCTTGTTTCAGGTGGGAGTGACCTCCCCAGCCCTCCAGTGAGGCATCCGTGTGGATGTTGAGTGATGGAGGAGGGTGTTGGAGAGGAATGGACCTTTTCAGGGCCATTGCTTCCGACCACGGCTTTAGGAGGCGTCGAAGTCTGTTTGGAAGCCGTCTCTTGAGGTCTCTTCGAGCGATGGATGCCGATCGTCTCCAGACTCCCGCGGCATCCTTTAGCTGTGCACGAAGCACTGGGTTTGTCACTGAGGCGAATTGTAGAGAGCCTAGAACTCGTTCCTGCTGTCGTCTTGAAATGCGTTTGGATTTCAGTAGTCGCTTGACAGACCCTGCTATTTCCTTCCTTTTCTTCTGGGGGATGGAAAGGCGGTGTGACTGAAGATTCCAGTGGATTCCCAACCACTGAAACTTCTGAGCCGGAGAGAGGCGAGATTTCTTCTCGTTGATCTTGAATCCCAGGTGTTCTAGGTACTGGGTAACTTCGTCGCAAGACTTTGTACACTCTTCGGGCGAGGGAGCCCAGACTAGCCAGTCGTCGAGGTAGGCCATCACCTGGACGTCTCTTAGGCGGAGCTGTTGTACTATGGCATCCGCCAGCTTTGTGAAGATCCGAGGGGCCACATTGAGGCCGAATGGCATGGCCCTGAAGGCGTAGCTTTTCCTTTGGAGTCGAAATCCTAGGTAGGAGGAAGCGTGATGGTTCATTGGAATGTGCCAATAGGCATCCGCCAGGTCTATAGAGACCGTGTAGGAACCCTGAGGCAGAAGGGTCCTTATTTGTTGAAGCGTCAGCATCTTGAATTTGTTGTTCTCTATGAACTTGTTGAGGGGGGATAAGTCCAGAATGACTCTGAGTTTGTCTGAGTCCTTCTTGGGAACGCAAAACAGTCTCCCTTGGAACCTGGTGGACTTTACCTTCCTTATCACCTTCTTGTTCAAGAGGTCTAGAACATATTCTTCCAGAATGGGGGTTGATGGTTGAAAGAACCGCTGGAAGATTGGGGGTGGTTGCACCCAACTCCAGCCTAGACCGTTCTTGATGATGCTGTGTGCCCAAGGATCGAAGGTCCAACGATCCTGGAATTGGCGGAGTCTTCCTCCCACCGGAAGCACTTCATTGCTTCTGGTGTCCCGAGGACTTGTTGCCTCGGCCGCTAGCTCCCTTTCCTCCTCTACCTCTGGAGGGACGACGAGAGGCGTCTCTGCTTGCACCCCTGGACGAGCCTCTACCTCTGGCATGAAAGGTAGTGGATGACTGCTCAAAGGCAGGGGTGAAGACCGGTGACTGTGACAACACCGGTTGGGGGACCAACTGAAAGGTCTGTTGTGGTTGGGCAACCACTTGGGAGGTAGCGGGTCCCGGAAACTGACGTCGTTGTTGACGTTGCTGGGGTTTCGGCTTCTGAGGTTTCCTCTTAGGCTGAGGTCCATCGTCCTGAGAGGTTTTCCTTTTTCTGGACATGCCCCACTTGTGGAGAAGGTTCCTATTCTCCGTGGCGGCTCTGTCAGTTATTTCCTTGACAAGGTCAGAAGGAAACAGGTGCTTTCCCCAGATGTTGGAGGAAATCAGCCTCCGGGGTTCGTGTTTCACGGTGGCACCGACAAACACGAATTCACGACAGGCTCTACGAGCCTTTATGAAATGGTACAAGTCCTTCATTACCGTGAGTAAGTGGGATTTGGCCAGTACCATGTAGTGATCGGGTACCGCTGTGTCACAGGCCATTACTTCAAGTTGGACTTGATGAGAAAGCGAAGCTGCAAGCCTCTCCTTCGTGTCTTGTTCCCGGCGAAGGAGGTGGTCGTTGAGCTTGGGGAGGTCTTCATTAAACTGACGTCCGGCGACGTCAGGATCGAGCCTACCCACGACGAAAGTATGTTGGACATCTTTCCATTGCCTAGTGTCAGGGGGTGTCACGATGGAGAAGGGTCTGCACTCCTCCAGTGCAGGGCAGGGTTTCCCTTCTTCCGCCGCTTTAAGGCATGCAGCTAAGGCCTTTTCCAGAAATGGAAGAATCGCAGTGTCAGGTGCGACATAGGTAGGATGCTTCTTGCTCAAGGCAGGAAGCTTAGAGCAGGTAAAGCCCCTGCTCTTAAATGCGTTGGCTAGCATAGCTTGGGCCTTTGCGAGATCGAACACTATCTCTTCTTTAGGTTCGGTCTCCTCCTTCGAGGCAGGTTCAGCACGAAGCCGGACGTAACAGTCCGGGTAGGCCTCGAAGCTTGGGAAGAACTCCACGTCTTCCAACGGGACCGTGCCGATCTTGTCGCTAACAAAGATCCTGCCGGTTGCAATAACCATATGCTCTGCATACCTCCACGTGTTGGCATGAGAGCAAGCTGGGAGATCCTTGACCGAGATCTTCTTCGTGTCTCTGGATCCAATCATCGACCTGATGGACTCCTGGTTCTCCTTCAGTCTGTCGTCCATGACAGCTCTAATCAGTCGGATCAGTTCTTGGGTGGAAGAGGAAGGATCCGGGGTCGAGGAGGTAGACGGAAGGGACAATTCCGTCGGTGTAGGAGTAGGCGGAGGGATGGACGAGGGAGTAGCTCCAATCTCCGACTCGGTGTATTCCACCTTGTCTTCGTCCTCTTCGGCTCCTTGAGCCATAAGCGTCTTCTCCGTATCTTCCGAGACGTCGGAGATCCGTTCATCATCCTCAGAATCCAAACGGCACTCGTGCATGGACTGAGCCATGACCACATCAGGTTCCACTGAAATTTGGACAGTGGGGATTGCTTCCTTTGGAACCACTGAATCAGGGGAGGCCTTAGGGAACAGCAGGGACCTCAGTTCTTCGGTGGCCAGGTACGGTCCAGTAGCATTCCTCTGAAAACCACGCACCCACTTGCGCAGTTTCTCACGAGCAATGTCTCTAACCTCCGCTGAGGGAGGGTTATGGAAGGCCTCAACTAGATAGGCCTGGCAGACCGTACATTCCAGTGGATTCCAGAACTTCCAATCCCCTTTCTTGTCTGAGCAAGGGGCGTGAGTCCTGCACGCCGTATGTCCATAAAACTGGGAGCGTTTCACGGCACAGTATGCGAAATCGCACTTCATCTGCTCCTCCTGTGGAAGAAAGAGAAAATGAGTATGGGGGAGCCATAGGAGTGGCTCTTAAATTAAGTTAACATTAATCATTAATTTTAACTTAAGGAAGGTGTGATGCATAGAGAATGAAACAGTAAAGGAGACACGCTCCATGCATCTCGCCCGGCTGGTTACCATAGGCTGGTCCTGGGATAATCCAAATGACCTAGATCATTGGATATAGTTTCCTAGGATTCCCATTATAATGGAACTCCATGGAAAGCCAAGGACAAGGTTGGGATCGAATTCATTCGGTTCCCAGATAAGAGCCAGAAGGCCTCATTAAGGGTAATTGCTTCTGGCAACCAGCCGCGCTAAGATGCACATAGCATGCTGGAAATAGAAGAATGCAAAGAGACAGCATGATCACTAATAGAGCAGTACTAGGTACTGATCTTAGAAGCAAAGCAGCTTATCTATTTGCAAGGTAGGGCTATCTAGTCTTATGATAGCTAAAGAGAGGGGGTGCAAGTATTCTTGACGCCTCCGGGGCATCCGGCAGCCGCCGGCACGCCGGAGCTCGCTCCAGCATAGATTCTGGCATTAGAACAGACAATTTTCAAAGTCAGTTAGATACCAGGATGGCGGCCGCCGGCACAACGGCGGCACGCCGGCAGGGAGCGGCGGCTCCGGCAGCCGGAGGATGCCGGATTGGTGACGGGTAAGGATGGTACAGGTAGTATCGGGTTGCCGGCAGTATATGCCGGCACTCCGGAGATCGACCGGCAAGCGGACGAATAGATAGGAGTAGGAGAGCCGCCGGTAGTAGCCGGCGGCAGCCGGCAGTCCCTCGGTACACGGGGGGCTGGGGGCAAGGGTAGGGAAGTCACCAAGAGGGAGGCAGGTATTGCCGGCAGTAGAGGCGGCAAGAGACCGGCACCCGGATAGAGAGAGAGACAGGGGGAGGGGGGAAGGGATGTAGGAAGTACCGTCAGGGTTCCAGACATCCCTCCCCCTCCCTGAGGGGGTGTACCCATGATAGAGACAGGCTCTAGCATCCAAGCAGGGGTCACTAGGGACCGGGAGCAGGTAGCCCAAGGGAGGGCTAGGGAACACCCAAGAGGGGGGGGGGGAGACTCCCCTATGCAGAGCTACACTAGTAACTAACCTTATAGGACACTATGAAGGTATATGTACCAGAGCGGACAGCACAGGGAAGCTCGGGTAGCCCTACTCTTCCACCCTAAGGAGGAATTGTAGGACAGGGGACAGATGAGTATAAACTAACCTAAGCATAGGCTAGGCTATACAAGAGATAGGTGGGGAGGGAGAAGAAAGGGGTCTTCCCAGGAAGGGTTTCTGTACCAGAGCGGCCACAAAGGGAAGGGAGGACACTCCCTAACCTAAGATTAGGCCGATCAGCTAAAAACGGTGCAAGAGTACAGTTTCAGCATGGAACAGAGAAACCTTCCTAACCTGGCCTAGATCAGGGCTAAAAGTCCTGAACTAGGCAAGGAAGAAGACATATCGCTATCGCAGGAAAGTCGTAGACTATCCTAGCCATAGAGGTAGGCTAGCCTAACCTCACTCTCAGACGCAATCCTAAAGGGGGTTCATTCCTTTAGGGAGGACTGAGAGGCGATATAATACTCTATTAGACAATAAATCCCTTTACTCAGAAAAGGGATCAAGGCTAAATAGAGGGAGAGCCAAGGCAGGGGATGAAGGAAGCATATAGGGGTCCTAAGGTTAGGTTAGGCTAGAAAGAATCACTGACTAGCCTATCCCCTATATGGTCCCTGAAGGCGAAAACATTTGCATCACTAGTCAAAAGTATTGTAAAATAATAATGCCACTATCTTCATAACTTAGTCTAGGATCACTGATAAATCATGCATGAACACTTGTATGTAGGCTCCTGGCCTGGGGGCTATAGTAGCCGACTGGTATGAGGTCAATCGATGACCGATAAAAAGCGTCTAACACGATATAAAAGTTCCTAGCTATGAAGACTAAATAAACTAATGTATTCGATTAGTATATAATGCCGGAAGCGTTGTTGTGGCTAACTAAATAAGACATGCAAAACAACAACGACGCCATAAAATGGCGGGTCCGGTAGAGGCACAGCTCCGCCATAAAACATCAATTATTTCGCGAAATAATATTTACTTTACGGCCAGAGCTTAATTAAACAATACTGGAACCTTGTACTCAACTTTCCAGAAGAAGGCGAGGCTGAAGGTAACGACATAGCGAAGATGCAAAACGATAAAGTTCACACAAGGGAAAATCCGTCTCAGTAGGGCAGCTACTAACAAAAGGATAAAGACGCTCGTGACGTCATTAGAGCAATGGCGTCCGTTTGTTTACGTCTCGAGTATCAGTAGTAGCCACGAGTGAGATTAGCTGTGGAACGGCTCCCAGCTATTCTCAGCCCTTACACACCGAAGCGTTAACCCTGTTCGGGGTGGAGATAGCTATGTGGCACGACCAGACATGCGTGTCCCCTGTTGTATTACGATGTCTTAAAGGGAAACCTTTGAGATACTCGCTCCAGAAGTTAGAATTCTGTGATAACCTGTGGTTAAATTCTCTGGGAATATCTTAGTAGTCTTATACCCAAGGAAGCTACCAAACAGGAACCTTCCATCAGGACGCCATGGCTTGAGCCCAAAAAATTCTTTGTTATTGTATTCGCGCGGAAGCTAGACATCAGCTGATGTGATCACAGCCAAAAGTAAAACAAAAATAAGTTAGCAATACTCGATTTTTAAAACACACCCGAAATTTAACAACATAAGTACATGTTTTATTATAGCGCAATTGACATTTAAAGAGTAAAAATTTTCTGGAATAGAATGGTGTTTCCTAAAAAATAGTGGTTTGCGGACGAAATCGGTTACCGTATTTTAAGCTATGATTGAAATGGATCTATACACGGTATAATTTTTTCGTTTTGTATTTAATTGACACTTCAAGAAAACCGATTTTGGTTTCTTCATCTATTTGTAAGTACTGTATTGTATAACGAGAGAGAGAGAGAGAGAGAGAGAGAGAGAGAGAGAGAGAGAGAGAGAGAGAGAGAGAGAGAGAGATATTATGACGCAGAAGGTTACAGACCTAGAACAGGGGAGGATGAAGGTGGGGGGAGTGATGAGATAGGCTGGGTGGACTTGCAGGGGAGACGGTAGGAGACGGGGGAAGGGGGGATTTGGTTGCCAGTGGCTAAAAATAGATTCTGAAAGACGGTAAAGGGAAAAACGAATCCCATCGAATAAACAGAATAAGGAAAGGGAATAAGATCCAGAGGAATAATAGATATAATGGAATGAAAATGACTAGATGGTGTTAGTTGTGATAAGAATAATTTAGATATTTGAAATAAGAGTGTCTGAGGAGGTATAGAAGGAATTCGTGATAAATATAGAGGAATATCAAAGGATACAGTTAGTTTGCATTAAAGGGTTTGTTATCGTTTATCGGCAGTGAATAGCCTAAACTTCGGTAACGAGTCGTCAATATTTTGTCATATTTTAAACAGTATACATTTGATTTGCAAACATTGGTTTTGTAGAGTAGACGGTAAAATAAAATCTCTCTCTCTCTCTCTCTCTCTCTCTCTCTCTCTCTCTCTCTCTCTCTCTCTCTAGATTTTATTTTACCGTCTACTCTACAAAACCAATGTTTGCAAATCAAATGTATACTGTTTAAAATATGACAAAATATTGACGACTCGTTACCGAAGTTTAGGCTATTCACTGCCGATAAACGAACCCAGTCTACTCGTGAAAACCTTGAACGCCCAGAGGGAAAAATAAGGCTTTTAAATATACTGTACTAAACAAAAATAATGCTTTAATATACCATCATTAACACTACCATTACAATTATCGTAAGGTTGGAGAAAGATAAAGATTGCCGAGAACGTAACCACATTTCTGTTTACATTTTGTCAGCTGGACTCGCACAGTTAACAGTTGATTTCATTGTTGATGTGGAATTTTATCCTTAAATAGGCTATTCATTATGAAATTATGTTAATGAAATGTAATGTTGATATTGTTTTGTAACATTTATTATAAATCACCGTATTTAGGGCTACCAATATACTTAAAAAGACAATAGATTTGATACATTTTGTAGTGCTTGACTCGCGAACTTTGAACAGCCTCGCAGATACCGAAAGTTTATTTTTGAAAAATAGCGATCGCGGAAAAGGGGAATCGTGTAATTCGAACACGCTTAATTCGGGACCCTACTGTATATATATATATATATACATATACTGTATATATATATACATATACTGTATATATATATATATATATATATATATATATATATATATATATATATATATATATATTTATGTATACATGCAGGTATTGCTCGACTTACAACCGAAATAGGGACCGAGAGATGAGTCGTAAGTCGAGTTGGCCGTATGTCGAACTAGAAAAGTGAAGTTTCCGTAGATTTATTTTGATACGTTATGATTCGGCAATCATCTGGATCATATTTTGTCAATATTTTCTTACTGTCTATCATTATTCCATTTTCTTGTTTCATAGGATATCATATGCTCTATAAATGCATTATTGTATTCTATTCATCAATTTTGGAAGCATTTTACAATCGAATACTGAAAATTTTCTTTACCTTTGGTTATGTTCAGCTGATCTGAAAGTGCCGCTACCTACTGTATCAAAATATGGCGTACATACGTATGGCATATTTTTTTATAATTTCTTAATTTGTTAGAAATATCTTCATGATGAATATTACATCAACGCCAATATGTTACAGGAAATCAGTTTCCATACAGTTCGTGTAATCATTAGGTATAATGCGAAATCGTTGTAGCTCTTTCTGTGTGTGTGTGCGTGTGCGCTCGCAATCGCATACGGGTAGTTCATTTTTAAAGCTTCATACAGTATTGTAGTCTATATTCAGCCTTTATATTTCATTAGACATGACTGTGTTTAATTTTGGTTTATTAAAGAACGTTTATATTTTATTTTTCAATTTCTTGAGCATATCAATAATCAACAAATACTTTTAATTTACTTTCGGTTGGCATCAGCTGATCTCAAGGTCACGCTGCCGTATTACTATTATGAGCACATATATATAGTGCGAATAACACTGATTTATATAATTTTCTTGACATTCGAAATTTCTTCATAATGCATATTACATCAGCGCCAATATGTTATAGGGTATCACATTTTCCATACAGTTCGTTTATAGACCTTATTATTAGTTATAAAAGGAATACTCTCTCTCTCTCTCTCTCTCTCTCTCTCTCTCTCTCTCTCTCTCTCTCTCTCTCTGTATTTTGTTTTTAATTCAGTTGTATCTTCATATTTTATTTTGAAAATTATTAAAAAATTCTATATATCAATATTCGATGTTTCGATTATGGAAATAGTAATGCATCGGAAGGAAATCACTTGATTTGCCTCTCGCCTTCCGCCAGAAATATGACGTCATAAGACTTTTTTTCTTAAATTTACGGTAAGTTGTACTAATCTTATGACTAATGATACAGACCACTAAAACACTTGATATCGTTACTGGGTGTTTCGATGATGGGAATGCTGTAATAAGATTACTCGGTAACAATGAAAGGAAATAATTCGGTTTGTCAGCGCGCTTCCGCCAGATACATGACGTCACAAGTCACGTGACGTACAGTAATCTGTACGAAGAATGACTTGCAAAATATGTAAATTCATTTTCTTTGTTTCGCGCAAGAAATGAAAAGAAAATACTAACTTAACAAACAAAAGTATTTAATTTTCATAATGTAAAAGGAGATATGTTATTTTCAAGAAAATATTTGCCCTAATAGTATATTTTCTTTAGATAAACATCGATCCATTATCAGAGATTAAAAAAGTAGCGTACAGTCAAATTTACGCTACATAGTACTCGTGACAACCGATGCAGACTCACAAAATACTTTGTATCGTTATTTAATATTTCGATAATGGGAATACTAATATTAATCGTTAGCCTATTGAAAGAAATTACTGTATTGCCCGGACGCTGCTTTCCGCCGGTGATGTGACATCACCAGACATAATATGAACTCGACAGATATTAAAACTTTTCTTAATGTATTTTTAACTGAAAATAAATACTGAATATTAACAATAAAAGAAAATAATAATTTACTAAGATAAATCAGTTTATATGTATACAAGAAAATAGATTATTTTCAAGAAAATATTCGTCCTATTTCCGATAAACTTGTGACGTCATCACCCTGAAAAAAATGGTCGTAAAGTCGAATAGTCGTATGTCGCATAGGTCGTAAATCGAGCAATACCTGTGTGTGTATATATATATATATATATATATATATATATATATATATATATATATATATATATATACATATATATATATATATATATATGTATATAAATTTTTTTTGGGGGGGTCCTCAGGCCATGTCGTCCTGATGGAATATCTTTTAGGGTAGCTTCCTTGGGTATATTTGACTACAGTGATATTCCCAGAGAATTTTACCTTAAGGTATCCAGAATTCTAACTCCTGGAGCGAATATCCCTAAATAAATCTAAATGGGATATCGCATAATATCAGAGGACGTATTCTTGACACGCCACATAGCTATCTTCACCCCGAACAGAGTTAACACTTCGAGGGGTCAAAGTGGCAAGAAAACAAAAGCGAGAATGAAAGGAGAGCCGTTAATAAGGTACCTATCCTATCCCGTTTCGAGTGTACATAATGCCGCCGACGGCGCCATCTCTATTCCTTGTAGTGATACACGAGGTGCTACAGATGGTGTATTATAGGGAGGGGTCCTTTAGCCCTTTTTCATTAAAAGGAAGGGCAGGTCCATCAGGAAGATATGGCTATCTCACCCAAAAATAGATTTGTCGCTTCGCTCAAAATCGTTTTTTTTTTGGACTCAGGCCATGTCGTCCTGATGGAAGTTTACCAGAGCATTACTGTATCTGTGGATTCTCAAATCGTGCCATACCCTCAAGAAAGTATTTCCTGGTCAGCATAGACCTAGAGACCTATGATGTTACCCGTCATACATCATTTCATCTAATCATAGATTTTTCGCTTCGCTCAAAATCCGTTTTTTGGGGCTCAGGCTATGTCGTCCTGATGGAAGTTTACCAGAGCATTACTGTATCTGTGGATTCTCAAATCGTGCCATACCCTCAAGAAAGTATTTCCTGGTCAGCATAGACCTAGAGACCTATGATGTTACCGTCATACATCATTTCATCTAATCATGAACCATGTTAGTGCTTCCTGCCCCCTACAGGGAAGAGTCATACTAGACTCTGGAAAAAGTCTCGAGGAGTACATATTACCTATGGATGACTAACAGACATGCCCGTATAGTGATCTCACCCTATATGTTATAAAGCAAAGTTTGTATAAGAACCACCCATGTCAATATGAAATACCAACATGTCCCCCGGAATGTCTATTCTTATCAGTGGATTGGACAAAGGTTTGTATCTGGTTAGGAACAATATTGCATATCCACCACCATCCCTTTAGGTTACACAATCTTTCCTTCCTGAGGAATGAATAAACCAAGAATGTTTGCTTGTAGTAAGGAACAATCTTAATGACCATTCAAGTTAAAAATTATCCATAGCTTTAAGTGTAATGCTAAGTACATTTCTAATAAAATGACGTGGGCGAATAAGACGCAAAGTTCACTAAGAACTAGTTTATTGATCAAAGTGATAAATAATGATATTAAAAGCTTTTAGTAAATATGTTATTACAAATATTATTTACCGTATCTATATAAATTCCTACATACGTAGCAAAGCAGGAAAACTTTTTTTTTTCATTTTTTTGTGTGTAATCAACAATAAAAAAGTGCTGCTAATGACAGAATGATAATTTACGATAATTCTAAACTGTTACAAAAGATAATTGTCCGTTTCATATCCAAAATACTTTTCCTAACTTAAGTTATAAGTCAACTTGTACCCACCTTAATTATGGAACCGTCAGAAATAAAAAGTAGAATAAGAAGAAAGTACTTAGGCCATGTTTTAAAGTCATCGAACATTTAAGTTACCGCCATAAACGTTCGACGTGACAGAGAAGTGCGAGTTTGGAGAAAGTGAGGTAAAATTGAATCATGATTGATTTTTAATATAATTAATACTTTGTGAAGCCACAAAGATTTCATTTGTTAAAAAGATAGAGGTAAAAAATGAGAGAGAGAGAGAGAGAGAGAGATGAGAGGAGAGAGAGAGAGAGAGATTGATTTAAAAGTACTAAACAAAAAATATGATACATTAAAACACATTGGTGCTTATGTAATATTAACTAACTGTATAGATGGTATAAACAATACTTTGTTATTGTATTCGTACGCGCATAATATTGAGAGCGGCAGCTAGACATCAGTTGATCTGATCACAGCCAGAAGTAAAACAAAAAGAAGTCGGCAATACTCGATTTTAAAACACACCCCGAAAATTCAAAAACAAATGCACACGTTTTCTTAAAGCGCAATTAACTATTTAAAGAGTAGCAATTTTCTAAAATGAAATTATGTTTCCTATAAAATTTGTGGTTTGCTGACGAAATCGGTATACCGTATTTTAAGCTATGATTAAAATAGATGTATACACGGTATAATTTTTTCGTTTCGTATTTAATTGACACTTTAAGAAAACCGATTTTGGTTTCTTCATCTATATGTAAGTATTGTATAACGAGAGAGAGAGAGAGAGAGAGAGAGAGAGAGAGAGAGGAGAGAGAGGAGAGAGAGGAGAGGATGAGAGAGAGAGAGAGAGAGAGAGAGAGTATATCAGCTGTTTTAATCGAATGCCGTGTTTTTGTTTCGTGTACCTCCTTAAGCGAGGAATTGATCGCCACAACTAACAATAGTCATGTTAATTTCATTCTTAAACTCAGGTTGCCATATGTAAACTAAGGTTTTATTTCTTAGAGAGAGAGAGAGAGAGAGAGAGAGAGAGAGAGAGAGAGAGAGAGAGAGAGAGAGAGAGAGAGAGAATTTGAGGATTTGTGGCATCAAATATATCTCTCTCTCTCTCTCTCTCTCTCTCTCTCTCTCGAGAGAGAGAGAGAGAGAGAGAGAGAGAGAGAGAGATTTATAATTATACTGTGTACTCTACAAAACCAATCTTTGCACATCAAATGTATACTGTTTAAAATATGACAAAATATTCCCGACTCATTACCGAAGTTTAGGCTATTCACTGCCGATAAACTAACTCAGTCTACTCGAGAAAACCTTGAACGCCCGAAGGGAAAAATAAAGCTTTTATATATATTGTATTAAATAAAAATAATGCTTTAATATACCATCATTAACACTACCATTAAAATTATCGAAAGGTTGGAGAAAGATCAAGATTGCCAAGAACGTAACCTCAATTCTGTTTACATTTTGTCAGCTGGACTCGCACAGTTAACAGTTGATTTCATTGTTGATGTGGAATTTTACGCGTAAGTAGGCTATCTATTATGATATATTAATAAGATGTAATGTTATTATTGTTTTGTAACATTTATTATAAATCACCGTATTTAGGGCTACCAATATACTTAAAAAGACAATAGATTTGATACATTTTGTAGTGCTAGACTAGCAGACTTTGATCAGCTTCACAGATACAGAAAATTTATTTTTGAAAAATAGCGATCGCATAAAAGGGGAATCGTATAATTCGAACACGCATAATTTGGAACCGTACTGTGTGTGTGTGTATATATATATATATATATATATATATATATATATATATATATATATATATATATATATTTTATGTATGTATATATGTATATATATGCATATATAACGGATTTTGAGCGAAGCGAAAAATCAATCTTTTGGTGAGATAGCCATTTCGTCCTGATGGAAGTTCCTTTAAAGTAGCTTCCTAGGTTATATTTGACTACAGTGATATATCCCAGAGAATTTTACTTAAGGTATCCAGAATTCTAACTCCTGGCACGAATATCCCTGGCTTTCGCCTTTAGGGATATCGGATAATATCAGCGGACGTATTCATGACACACCAAATAGCTATCTACACCCTGAATAGCGTTTTCGCTTCGAGAAGGGAAAGTGGCAAGAATAGGAGGAGAGCCGTTATTAAGGCACGCTCTACTCCTATTGTTGAGTACCTGTATGACGTCACGACCGGGCGCCATCTTGTTATTCCTTGTAGTGTCAGCGAGGTGCTATAGATACAGTATTTTGGGATGGATTCTTTCAGCCTTTTATAAAAGGAGGGTGGGTCTATCAGTATGACATGGCTATCTCACCCAAAATTAGATTTTTCGCTTCGCTCAAAATCGGTTTTTTGTGCTCAGGCCATGTCGTCCTGATGGAAGTTTACCAGAGCATTAATGTATCTGATGATTTCCCATTAGTGCCAAAAACCGCTAGATAAATTTTCCTTGGTCATTTAGACGTAGAGACACATGGTGTTACCGTCATACACCATTTCAACTGATCATGGACTATGTCGGTGCTTCCTGCCCCCAACAGGGAAGAGTCATGGCAGACTCTAGGAAAAAACTCGAGGATTGTAAATTCGTATGAACAATCTAGCCAACAAGCAGGTATATTGGTCTCATCATATACTTTTGTAAAACAGAGTTTGTATTCTGAAAGGAACAAATGTATTTATTGACTACCGACACCTCCCCCGGTCTACTTGGTGAGTCGCATGCAAGATAGACAGGTTTTAATCCATGTAGGAAAGTCAGTAATACAATCAAGGTATATGAAATCAGTCTTAACCAGGGACTGATACACCTGATAAAAACACACAATTAGAAGGTTTGTTAGCTTTAGAACAGATATTGTATATATTCAGAATATATTTACAATATGAAAGGTTGTATTGAAATGCTCTGACACGTTTATTTATTTGGAATTTTGGGGCGAAAAGAGACGCAAAATTCATATATACATTTGTTCCGTAACTGACTTACAAACCACGCTATTTAATATTACTTTCGGTGTAGCTGAAATGACGAGCTATTAGAATTTTAACGAGGGATTACTACCCCCTCGCTAGTTAGCGCAAGCTACCCCTCCCCCGCTCACACAGCTGTGAATACTTCACTTTGCTTTTGGCTCGGGTGACGATCAGACGTGTCTGCTCCCACCCTCGCTTATTGACAGCCTTTGATCTTTTTTTTTGCTTTTTCTTTTCAGTGTGTTTGGAAGTTGGCCTCTATCATGCGGAAGTGTCCCGGCTTACCTGACCGCCCTAGTGGTACTTATATGTCGGCGGTCGACACGGACCCTCACACCTTGTGTCCTTTTTGTAGGGGTCAACGGTGTGACAGAAATAAAGTGTGCGGTGAGTGTAGGGAGTGGTCTACCTCCCAGTGGGAGAGGTTTTCACGGCGCCGGAAGAAGAAGTCTAAACGGGATATTTCTCTTTCAAGGTTTTCCTTGAAGAGAGAAAATCCCAAGGACTCTTCTTCTGTAGCCCAAACCTGCTCCGAAGCTCCCACTCGATCGGTCTCTTCCGAGAGGCCGTCGAGTGGTAGCGTAGGCCGTTCTTATGTTCGCCAACCTCGGGGTGCGGGAGAGGGCGTTGCCTCCCATAGCGAGGCAGCTCCTCCTCCTCCCCCGGCCGAAGTTATTTCTGCTAATGTTTCTAATGATGGTTTATTGCAGCTTTGGGCTTCCTTGGGGCTTCAGGGTTTGCCCTCCAAGGAAGCCCTGTTTGACATAATCAGGTTGGGGGCTGCTGTCAAACAGTCGCCGGCGATAGCAGAGGTTGACCCTCTATCTATCGTCGACGTTGTTGTGGCAGAGGCTTCCGACGAGTTAGGTCAAACCTCTGCCTTGGGTGCTGATGTCGCTGAAGGCTTAGTTCCCCCCTCCAAACATCCTTCGAGGGAGGAGCTAAGTCGAACGGTCTCTCCTGCAGGTGATTCTCCCCCTCGGGGGAGTTCACTAACAGAGACTCCTCTTCGAAGGACTGATGATGGTCTGCCTGCTGCCCCCAGAGGACGTATGATGAGGTATCTCAACGGGTTCCTGGACCCTGAGATTCCTCCTCGTGAGGGCAAGGACACGGTCCTGGACTGAGTCTTTGGCACCCAGAAGCCCGCTAAGGCCAGTGCGGCTTTGCCCTGGTCCCAAGGGGTGAAGAGTGCCAGGGATAAGGTTGAGGGCCAGCTCTCTGAACTCGCCTCCTCCAGCCATTCCACTACTGGCAACAAGCTCCTCCCTCCTTCTCGTATCCACCAGAGGAGGTACTTCGAGATCATGGAGGAGTCTTGCTTAGCTCTTCCCTTGCACCACTCTGTGGATGAGCTTACCAAGGGAGTCCCTCTAGAGAGACTCTCTAGCCGGCAAGTGACTTTCTCGGCGACAGAGATCCCAAGTCAGGAGAAGGTTGCGAAGTGTGCCATGCAGGCTACTTTGTGGCTGGACGTCTGGCTGGGGTCTCTAAGCATCCTGTTGCGATCTGAGGATCTGTCTCAGGAGAGCACCAGGAAAGCCCTGGAGACCTTCCTCCTTTCGGGCACCCGCACCATTGAGTTTCTGGCCCACCAAGTCTCGAACTTGTGGGCCAATTCCATCTTAAAATGACGTGATGCAGTGGCAGAAAGGTTCCATTCGAAGGTCCCAGCCGTCGAAGTCAGCAGGCTCAAACATTCTTCCCTTTTGGGAAAGAATCTGTTTGAGCCTAAAGATGTGGAACAGGCAGCTGAGAGGTGGAGGAAATACAATCAAGACTCTCTCCTCCAGAAGGCTCTCATATCAAAGCCCTACAAACCTCCAGCACCTCAACAACCTCGCCCGTCCAAGACGACGAAACCGGCAGTGGCAGCAAAGACGACGGTGTCCAAACAGCAGCCCTTTCCTGTCAAAGACAAGAAAGGCAAAAAGTCCTCCAGGGGAGGGAAAAAATCCTAGAGGGAGTGGCCGAGGCCGCAAACGCTAGGATTGGCAGTCCCCCTGCATGTCCACCAGTGGGGGATGCCTACAAAGTTGCGCGACCAGGTGGCAGCAACTCGGGGCCGATTCCTGGACGATTTCCGTAATCAGTCAGGGATATCGCGTCCTGTTCACATCTCTACCTCCCCTGACAGTGGATCGAGTGTCGTTGAGCTCCTATGCCATGGGATCGCCAAAGGGGCAAGCCCTACGGTCAGAAGTCGAGACCATGTTAAAGGAGGATGCTCTCCAGGAGGTCGTCGACGGTTCCCCAGGCTTCTTCAGTCGACTCTTTCTTGTAAAGAAGGCGTCTGGAGGCTGGAGACCAGTCATCAACCTCTCAGCTCTGAACAGGTTTGTCAAACAAACTCCGTTCAGCATAGAGACAGCAGACACGGTCAGACTTGCAGTGAGACCACAAGACTTCATGTGTACACTGGACCTGAAGGACGCGTACTTCCAGAGGGTTTGCCACCCTGACCACGTCCTCCTCTACCTAGTGAGGGGTTTCTTGAGGAGCCTCGTCTAGATCCTCTACTTTTTGGGCGAAAGGTAGTGGTGTGCCTCTCAAAACCTGGGTTAAAGGTTGGTGACTGGGCTACCAGCTGTTGAGGCACCATCTGGAAAGTGGTTTGCGGCTGAGCAACCATTTGGGGCACCATGGTCATGGTTACCGTGGGGATGTTGCAGAGGTCGAGAAGGCAGTCTTGGCTTCATCGTTTCTTCTTAGGTTGGGGACCAGCATCAGCGGAAGATTTTCTCTTTGCAGAGATGCCCCAATTTTGGAGAAGATTCCTATTCTCCGTGGCGGCTTTTGCGACTACCTCTTGGACTGCTTCCTTTGGGAAGAGGTCCTTGCCCCTGATACAGGAAGTGATCAACTTCCTGGGCTCGTGTTTGATCGTTGCATTGGCAAACACAAACTCTCTGCAGGCCCTCCAGCCTCCACAAAAGCGTACAAGTCCTTAACCAGAGTAGCCATGTGCATCTTGGCTAGGACTGTATACATGTCTGGGGTGCTTGCAATACCTGCACACATATCCATGCGGTTCTGGAGGGACAGAAAGGCGGCTAGTCTCTTTTGTCTCCTGTTCTCTTCTCAGGAGAAAGTCCGACAGCTTCAGGAGGTTCTCATTGAACTGCTGTCCTGCAATGTCCGCGTCAAGCTTCGATACCGAGAAGGTTAGGTGGACCTTGTTCCAATCCTTCTCACCCGTGGGCAAGGCCAGAGACAATGGCCTACACTTCTAGCGCAGGACATGGTGTGCCTGCATCAACTGCCTTAAGCACACTGTGGAGAGCTTTCGACGAAAAGGGGAAAGCTCTGGATGAAGGAGCAAGGAAAGTAGGGTGCTTCTTGCTCAACGCAGAAACTTTAGAGTTAGTATAGCCTGCCTTCTTCAGGCTACTCGTCAAGAGAGCCTGTGCCTTGTCGTTGTCAAAAACCACGACTTCCTTGGGTTCCGTCTCTTCCTTAGACGTCAGCTCACTCTTCAGCCGGATGAAACATTCCGGGTAAGCCGAAATGTTTGGCCAGAATTGAATGTCGTCAAGGGGGATGGCCCCTACCTTCTCCGAGATGTAGAGTTTCCCATTCATCATGGGCATGAACTCTGCATACCTCCAGGGATTGGTTTCGGATCATGGTGGCAGGTCAGACACCTTGGGTCGCTTGTATGACCCACGAGAAGCAACTACGCGGTTTGCTTCCCTGAATTCCTTCCTCATATCTACGTTTTTCTTACGTAGAGTATCAACCAACTGCTGGATCTAGACCATAATTGCTTGGCCTAGCGGGTCTGGTTGAGGGGTTGGAGCCGAAGAAGTTGACGGCACAGGCTGAAATGTCGACACAGACAGAAGAGGGTCCTCTGCTTCTGTCGACTCGAGATCTTCTTCCTCTCCAGGTGGTTGGGCCACCTCTTCTTCAGGGTCCTCTTGAAGGAGACCCTTTTAGGTGTACGAGGACACTTCTGACATCCTCTCCTGAAGAATGTCCATGCCTTGTAGAGC